>NC_091982.1:115786666-116086666 GCF_044704955.1 Pristiophorus japonicus | reverse complement strand
ACTATGGCCGGGGTCCCAAATGGTTTGCAGGGACAGTAACAGACAAAGAGGGAAACAGGCTACTGGTTGTACAAATGGACAATGGCCAAACCTGCCGGAGGCATGTAGACCAAGTAAAAAGTAGATTCAGTGATAACACTGAAGAGCCAGAGGCAGACTACAATGTGGAACTCACACCACACCTGGTGGACAGACAGGTGGAACAACCTGAGGAAAGGGCAGTCTCAACAGACAGCCCAGGCGAGATACCAGCAATCACACCGAACAAAACAGACAGCCCAGGTGAGATACCAGCAATCACACCGAACAAAAAACAGGCATAAAGGCAAACAACTGAACCACAACTAAGATGCTCCATGCGAGAGCGCAGACCGGCTGAGAGACTGAATCTATAAAGGCAATAAGACCTTGTGGGAGGGTGATGTCATGTATCTCACATTACTGTATATAACTGTATCTTACCATGCTATACATGACCTGTAACAATAAGCATACCTTACCACCAGGGGTGCACTTGCAAGAGACCCTCCATACCTGTCCCACTGAGGTATATAAAGGGAGGTCTCAGGCAAGTGCAGCACTGGAGAGCTGGAATTAAAGGTGCAGGTCCTGAGTGACCTTGACTTCAGCATGTGTCTTGTGTAAGTCAGTACATTAGAGTCAGGACTTAACAACGTGAGTCAAGGGTTATGGGGAGTGGGCAGGGAAGTGGAGTTGAGGCCAAGATCAGATCAGCCATGATCTTATTGAATGGCGGAGCAGGCTCAAGGGGCCAAACAGCCTACTCCTGCTCCTATTTCTTATATTCTTATGTTTGCGCCACTGCAGCTAGGTCCTCCTGATGACTTCCCTGTTGGTATCCTCCTGTGCAATGTGCAACTAGGCTGCATTGGTCTCCTTTGGGAGATCTCTTTTGTCTATTGGAAGGGAAGAGCATCTCCCTGTGTGCTGTGACTCCCTGCATGAGCATATGGAGGGAGGCATGGGAGAGCCTGGGTGCAGCTGTGCACCTTTTGAGAAGTGCTTTTCAGTGTTTGCAGCAGCTCAATGCTGCAGAATACTGACAGCACAACTGTCAAAATCAATGTGGACATGTCCCTTTAAGGAAACTAGCTGATGGCGTGTCATCAAATTACGTCATCCGACCCACTTCCTTTAATTGGCCAAGAACATAAGAATTAGGAACAGGAGTAGGCTATTCGGCTCCTCGAGCCTACTGCACCATTCAGTGAAATCATAGCTGATCTTCTACCTCAACTCCACTTTCCTGCAGTATTGCCATATCCATTGATTCCCTTAATATCCAAAAATGTATTAATCTCTGTCTTGAATATACTCAAAGACAGAGCCTCCATGGCTCTCTGGGGTAGAGAATTCCAGAGATTCACCACCCTCTGAGTGAAGAGGTTTCTCCTCATCTCAGTCCTAAATGGCAGACCCCTTAATCTGAGATTGTGACCCTGGTTCTAGACTCCTCAGCCAGAGGAAGCATCTTCCCTGTATCTACCTTGTCAAGCCCCATAAGAATTTTGCATGTTTCAATGAGCTCACCTCTCATTCTTCTAAACTCTAGAGAATATCGGCCTAGTCTACTCAATCTCTCCTCATTGGACAATTCTCCCATCCCAGGAATCAGTCTGGTGAACCTTTGTTTCACTCCCTCAATGGCAATTATCTCCTTCCTTAGGTAAGGAGACCAAAACTGTGCACAATACTCCAGGTGCAGTCTCGCCAGTGCCCTATATAATTGCAGTAAAACGTCTTTACTCTTATACTCAAATCCTCTTCTAATAAAGACCAATATACCATTTGCTTTCTTAGTTGCTTGCTGTACCTGCATGTTAACTTTCAGTGGTTCGTGTACAAGGACACCCAGATCCCTCAGAACACCAACACTTCCCAATCTCTCATCATTTAAAAAAATACTCTGCTTTTCTATTTTTCCTACCAAAATAGATAATTTCACATTCCTCCACATTATATTCCATTTGCCATGTTCTTGCCCATTCGCTTAGCCTGTCTATATCCCCTTGACGTTTCTTTGCATCTTCCTCACAACTTACATTCCCACCTAGCTTTGTATCATCAGCAAACTTGGATATATTACATTTGGTTTCGTCATCCAAATCATTGATATAGATTGTGAATAGCTGGGGCCCAAGCACTGATCCTTGCGGCACCCCACTAGTTACAGCCTGCCAACCTGAAAATGACCCGTTTATTCCTACTCTCTGTTTTCTGTCCATTAACCAATCCTCAATCCATGCTAATATATTACCCGCAAACCCATGAGCCCTAATTTTGTTCAATAACCTCTTGTCTGGTATCTTATTGAATGCCTTCTAAAAATCCAAATACAGGTTCGACCTCCAAAATCCGGAGTTCCGGAATCCAGAATGTTCCAGAATCCGGACACCGGGCCGATCCGTGGTGGGGTCATCTAGAAACTGGAAAATGTTTGATATCCAGACTCCCCCCACCTTGGCGAACTGACCTCGCCCCGGCCCAACTTCGCCCCGGCCCCCCTCCCTCCCCTTTACCTCGGCTGCCCGACCCCACCTACCTCGGGCCAGACAAGAAATTCCTCCACAGCGGCGGGGTCCCGCCTGATCAGGTCCTCGGTGGCGGGGCCCTGCGCGAACATCTCGACGGCGGGGTCCCAGGCGAACATTTCGACGGCGGGGTCCCAGGCGAACATCTCGACGGCGGGGTCCCAGGCGAACATCTCGACGGCGGGGCCCCACGCAAACATCTCGACGGCGGGGTCCCAGGCGAACATCTCGACGGCGGGGTCCCAGGCGAACATCTCGACGGCGGGGTCCCAGGCGAACATCTCGACGGCGGGGCCCCGCGCGAACATCTCGACGGCGAGGTCCCACGCAAACATCTCGACGGCGGGGTCCCAGGCGAACATCTCGACGGCGGGGTCCTACGCAAACATCTCGACGGCGGGGTCCCAGGCGAACATCTCGACGGCGGGGTCCTACGCAAACATCTCGACGGCGGGGTCCCAGGCGAACATCTCGACGGCGAGGCCCCGTGCAAACATCTCGACGGCGAGGCCCCACGCAAACATCTCGACGGCGAGGTCCTACGCAAACATCTCGACGGCGGGGTCCTACGCAAACATCTCGACGGCGGGGTCCTACGCAAACATCTCGACGGCGGGGTCCCGCGCAAACATCTCGACGGCGGGGTCCTACGCAAACATCTCGACGGCGGGGTCCCACGCAAACATCTCGACAGCAGGGTCCCAGGCGAACATCTCGACAGCGGGGTCCCACACAAACATCTCCGACGGCGGGATCCCACACAAACATCTCCGACAGCGGGGCCCCACACAAACATCTCCGACAGCGGGGTCCCACCCAAACATCTCCGACAGCGGGGTCCCACCCAAACATCTCGACGGCGGGGTCCCACGCAAACATCTCGACGGCGAGGCCCCGCGCGAACATCTCGGCAGCGGGACCTGCGCGAACACTTCCACGGCGGTGAAGCCCCACCCGGTGACCCGAATAGCTCATCGACGAGCATCCCCCCTCCCCCCATCTTTCTGACGTTCCGAAATCCGGAAATACCCGAACCTCTGCTCAGGTGTTTCCGGATTCGTGACGTCGGAAAGACGATCCAAAATCCAGCAAAACGCAAAATTCGGAATGGCCTCGGTCCCGAGGGTTCTGTATTCGGGATGCTGCACCTGTACAACACATCCACTGATCCCCACTTATCTATTTTGCTAGTTACAACCTCAAAAACCTCTTAACAGATTTGTCAAACATGACTTTCCTTTCATAAATCCGGGTTGACTCTGCCCAATCCTATATTCTTTTCTAAGTGCCCTGATACCACGTCCTTAATAATAGCTTCTAGCATTTTCCCGACTACTGATTTCAGGCTAACTGGTCTGTAGTTCCCCATTTTCTCTCTCCCTCCTTTCTTAAATAGCAGAGTTAAATAAAGGTAACTGGTCACAGAGTGACCTTCTCTCAAGTATGTGCCTCGTGTGCATTTATACTGTACAGTAAGAACATATCACTCATGAGCTGTACTTTTGTTCAATAACCTCTTGTGTGGCACCTTATCGAATGTCTTATGAAAATCCACTGGTTCCCCCTTATCTATTCTACTAGTTAAAACCTCTAAAAACTCTAACAGATTTGTCAAACATGATTTCACTTTCATAAATCCGGGTTGACTCTGCCCAATCCTATAATTATTTTCTAAGTGCTCTGTTACCACGTCCTTAATAATAGATTCTAACATTTTCCCTACTCCTGATGTCAGGCTAACTAGTCTGTAGTTCCCCACTTTCTCTCTTCCTCCTTTCTTAAATAGCAGGGTTACATTAGGTACCTTGCAATCTGTGGGAACCATTCTAGAATCTATGGAATTGTGAAAGATGACAACCAATGCATCCACTTTCTCTATAGCCACCTCTTTCAAAACCCTAGGATGTAGGCCATCAGGTCCAGGGGAGTTATCAGCTTTTCTGCAGATTAATTTCTCTTGCACTATTTTTTTACGAATACTAATGTTTTTCAGTTCCTCATTCTCGCTAGTATTGGGCAGGCTTAACAAGCCCAATCAAGATAAAATCTCTTCTACAGAACGGGATGGAGCCAGCAGCGGGTTGGGACCCTGCTACGGACATCGCCTGCCTCGCTCCTGCCTTGGAGGGGAAATCATGGCCAATGTGCCTGGGGAGTCTTCCCTGGCATGTAAACATCACGCAGAACTCACAATGTGTTACTGCTTCTAAATATTTTTAAATCATAATATAGGATCAGTAATTTATATTATATATACATCATATAATGTCAGAGATTAATATTATAAATACATAATACAGTCAGTGATATTATAAATAAATTATATAATTCGCTAAATATGATAGTTTCCAAAAATTGGTGCAGGGATCATGATGTGCGATTAACCCGTGCCCAGTGATTGAAATGCAGCAGCACACCAACTTTGTGCTGCCTACTCATGAACATGATTTCAGCATCCATAAGAACATAAAAATTAGGAGCAGGAGGAGACCATGTGGCTCCTTGAGCCTGGCCTGCCATTCAAAAAGCAAGGCCGGATTTCAACCTCAATTCCACTTTCCCACCTGATCTTCATATCCCTTGATTCCCGAAGAGTCCAAAAATCTATTGATCTCTACCTTGAATATACTCAATGATTCAGCATCCACACCCCTTTGGGGTAGAGAATTCCAAAGATTCACAGCCTTCGGAGTGAATAAATGTCTCCTCATCCCAGTTCTAAATAGCCGACTCCTTATCCTTAGAATATGACTCTTAGGGCCCAAGTTTCCACATGATAAAAAACGGGCGCCCCTCTGAGCTGGGCGCCCGTTTTTCGTGCCTAAAACGGCGCCGGAAAAAAAACGAGCGATTCTGGAGCGTTCTGCAGCTCCTTGTCTGCTTGGCGCGGCGCCCAGGGGGGCGGAGCCTACACTCGCGCCGATTTTGTAAGTGGGAGGGGGCGGGTACTATTTAAATTAGTTTTTTTCCTGCCGGCAACGCTGCGCGTGCGCGTTGGAGCGTTCGCACATGCTCAGTGTGAAAAAAACATTGGCACTCGCCCTTTTGCCGTTGGGAAATGGCTCCTCAATTTCTGAGGCTTCCTGCAGCCTTCTCTCTTTCCCGCCAGCCGTCTGGAACGGCTCCATTCCCTCCCCCCCCCCCCCCCCACCCCGCGTTCGGTCGGCTCCCTCCCTCCCCCCCCCCCCCCACCCCGCGTTCGGTCGGCTCCCTCCCTCCCCACCCCCCCACCCCCGCCCCTGCGTTCGGTGGGCTCCCTTCCCTCCCCCCGCGTTCGGTAGGCTCCCGCCCGCCCGCGTTCAGTCGGCTCTCTCCCTCCCGCCCCCCCCCCACCCCCGCGTTCGTCGGCTCCCTTCCCTTCCCTCCCCGACCCCCCCCCCCACGTTCGTTGGCTCCCTTCCCTTCCCTCCCCCCCCCCCGCGTTTGTCGGCTCCCTTCCCTTCCCTCCCCGACCCCCCCCCCCGCGTTCGTCGGCTCCCTTCCCTTCCCTTCCCCCCCCCCCCCCGCGTTCGTCGGCTCCCTTCCCTTCCCTCCCCGACCCCCCCCCCCCCGCGTTCGTCGGCTCCCTTCCCTTCCCTCCCCGACCCCCCCCCCCCACGTTCGTCGGCTCCCTTCCCTTCCCTCCCCCCCCCCTCCCGCGTTCGTCGGCTCCCTTCCCTTCCCTCCCCCCTCCCCCCCGCGTTCGTCGGCTCCCTTCCCTTCCCTTCCCCCCCCCCCCCCCGCGTTCGTCGGCTCCCTTCCCTTCCCTCCCCCCCGCCCCCCGCGTTCGTCGGCTCCCTTCCCTTCCCTCCCCCCCCCCCCACCCGCGTTCGTCGGCTCCCTTCCCTTCCCTCCCCCCCCCCCCCCCCGCGTTCGTCGGCTCCCTTCCCTTCCCTCCCCCCCCCCCCCCCCGCGTTCGTCGGCTCCCTTCCCTTCCCTCCCCCCCCCCCCCCCCGCGTTCGTCGGCTCCCTTCCCTTCCCTCCCCCCCCCCCCCCCCCGCGTTCGTCGGCTCCCTTCCCTTCCCTTCCCTCCCCCCCGCACACATTCGGTCGGCTCCCTCCTCCCCCCCCCACCCCCGGCCGGCGTTCGGTCGGCTTCCTCCTGCCTCCTCCCTCCCACCCCCCCCTACCGGCCCGCGTTCGGTCGGCTCTCTCCTCCCCCCCGCCCGCGTTCGGTCGGCTCTCTCCTCCCCCCCGCCCGCGTTCGGTCGGCTCTCTCCTCCCCCCCGCCCGCGTTCGGTCGGCTCTCTCCTCCCCCCCGCCCGCGTTCGGTCGGCTCTCTCCTCCCCCCCGCCCGCGTTCGGTCGGCTCTCTCCTCCCCCCCGCCCGCGTTCGGTCGGCTCTCTCCTCCCCCCCGCCCGCGTTCGGTCGGCTCTCTCCTCCCCCCCGCCCGCGTTCGGTCGGCTCTCTCCTCCCCCCCGCCCGCGTTCGGTCGGCTCCCTCGTTTTGTGAGGCTTGCTGCAGAATTCTCGCTGGCTGAAGCACTTTCACACAGGTCGGAAGATGGTTTATTTAATCTTTTCTTTGCTTATAAATGTTTATTCAGGTTGGATTTATTTATATAATATTCGTTTAAGTATAAATAAGAATTTAATGAGTTCCCTTCCCCCCTACCTCGTTCTGGACGCCTGATTTGCAACCTGCGCCTGATTTTTTAATGTGTAGAACAGGTTTTTTCAGTTCTACAAAAATCTTCACTTGCTCCATTCTACTTTAGTTTGGAGTACGTTTTCACTGTGGAAACTTTCAAATCAGGCGTCAGTGGCCGGACATGCCCCCTTTTGAAGAAAAAATTCTGTTCCAAAGTAGAACTGTTCTACCTGACTGGAACTGCAGAAAAAAAAATGTGGAGAATTACAAATTCTAAGATAGTCCGTTCTCCACCAGTTGCTCCTAAAAATCAGGCGCAAATCATGTGGAAACTTGGGCCCACAGATCTAGACTCTCCAGCCATGGGAAACAGCCTCTCAGCATCTACCTTGTCAAACCCTCTCAGAATTTTATGAGATCTTATTTTTCTCAACCCCAGAGAGTATAGGCCATTCTACTCACTCTCTCCCCATAGGACTACCTCCAGGTGTGGTCTCACCAAAGTCCTGTACAATTGCAGCAAGACTTACTTATTCTTTTACTCCAATCCTCTTGCAATAAAGGACAACCTACCATTTCCCTTCCTCATTGCTTCCTATACCTGTGTGTTAACTTTCTGGGTTTCATATACAGGGACACCCAAATCCCTCTGAACACCAACATTTACTCATTTCTCACCATTTAAAAAACATTCTGTTTTTCTATTCTTCTTCTCACAGCTTACTTTCCCACCTAGCTTTGTATTGTCAGCAAACTTGGATACATTACACTCTGTCCCTTCATCATTAATATAGATTGTAAATATCTGAGGCTCCACCACTGAACATTGCGGCACCTCGCTAATAACAGCCTGCCAACCTGAAAATGACACGTTTATTCCAACTCTCTGTTTTCTGTCCTTTAAACAATCCTTTATCCGTGCTAATTTATTGCCTCCAACCCCATGAGTCCAGCCAGTGCTAACAACACTGTTCATTGGCTAGGCGCATCAGCAGGGAGCCAATATCGTCACTTGCTAGCACTAGTTAAAGCTAGCCTGCACTACTTACTGCTAGCCTGCACCTCTTGAAGGGGAGGTGCATTGTGGCTGGAGCAGGTGCTGGAGGTCTGTGGATCTGTCCTGGGAAACAGTGAGGAATGGCACAACATGGGAGAGAATGGGCTCTAAGGTTTTTGGATGCTTTACTAGAGGCCTTGGTGGAGGAGGTGGAAATTAGTAGATGGGGCTAGGAGGCCCTGCAACACACGCTCAAAAGGCAGTGGGAGAAAATAGCCGTGGAGGTTAGTGCCAGGAGTCAAGCCCCAAGGACCAGGATGCAATGCCACAAGAAGTTGAATGAGCTCACACGAGTGGTCAAGGTCAGTGAATGCATCTTCAAATGCCGTATCCTACTAACTGCATCACTAACCTCACACACTGCTCAATGCACCACATCCCATCACTCACCTACTGACAATTTCTGTCAATCAGAACTCAAACCTAACATTCATGTGCTTCACCTCACCCTCACACACATAGCACTGCTGCAAGCCTCACACCCACATCTCACTGCTTGCATAGACTGCCAGCTATTCAACCATGACAGCTACCTCACCCATACTTATTGACACATTTCCCTCTCTGGCAGGACAAGGTGGCGCACAACCGGAGGCATCAGGAGCTATCCATAACGACACAGGTTCACCTGCATGTCCTAACCCCCATGGAGGAGATGTGCTGGCTTTTATTGGAATGGCAATTGTTGAGCCTGTGGTCAACGGCAGGGCTGTATCATTTGAAGATGATGGTATCCTCATACCTTCTTCCCACATCCCACTTCCTTCTCATCCCACAATCCCTTCTGATTTACAAGCTGCAGATGGTGTAAGCTTTAGCTGGAGAGTTGAGCTCCAAAATGGCTCCAATGGTGTCAAGATATCATGAGCTGCTTGTTCTGCATACTACCGGCAGTTGCTCACTGTGCACAGGCTAATGCCTGCACCAATATGGCATCCAACGCGATTAGCCTTTCATTGCTAAATGTTGCCAATCTGGATTCTAAATTAATCAATCGGACAAAAATTTGGTACCGCCCCATTCCGTGAGGTGGCAGTTCATGCACCAAATGGAGAAGTCCCGCTCCACTGGTAATTTTAGGCTTACCACCCCCGAGAGGAAGTGGAGCGCAAAATCTTTCTCTCGGGGTTGGGACCGGGGCGCAAAGGGATACAAATTTTCCAGCGTTGCGTAGTGGGATGCGTAGCGCTGGCGGGAAGACGGGCCCCCCCCCCCTTCCATTAAAGGTGACCTACAGCCCGGTTCACTCCCCCGAAGCTGTCGCAGGCATTGCCCGCAGCAGCTTCACAGGGCGCTACCGAATTTTCGTTCCGGGGTGAAAACGTGACGCTGCGTACGATGATGCCATTGTCATCGCCAGCGCCGCAGCCCAGGGCGCTATTGGTAGGAACGGGGCACTACCGATTAGTGCCGCCGCTAAACTCCTGTGGAATTTTGCGGAAGTCAATAGCAGCGTCGAGCTCAGGCAAAAAGTCGTTTGTGCCCTGTTAGCTAACAGGGCGCAATCAATCCAAATTTTCCCCCAATGAGTTCTAAAAAATTAACATCAATTTAGAGTATTTCTCGTTTAAGCACCATTAATTGCACCATTTCAATTGTATCCATTGTTTAGGTTTTGGATTGGCTTTCATTGCCTACCCAGAGGCTCTTGCACAGTTGCCGTGGGCACCTTTATGGTCCATTTTATTTTTCTTCATGCTGGTCACTCTGGGACTCGACACTCAGTTTGCAGCTGTAGGTAAGAATGACACTTTACACTTTTATAAAAGGAAGTGATGTAAATTATTATGTTTATAAAATAAGGTGAGAAATGACTGTTTGTGATGTTAGTGAATGAATGCGTAGGTGCCAAAATTGCCCCTTTCTATAAAGCCTCTGGCCACCAGAAAGCAGAGTCTCCGCGGAGGGGCCGCCATTTAAAAATTTGCCCTTCCTCAGGTTTGGAGCAGTGTACGGGACTGCTCCGCTGGTTTTTCCACTGCGGCGTGCACGCGCGAACCCCTTACTGACTGCCAGGGAGCTCTTCCCAAAATTGCCCCTCGGGAAATTGCCCCTGCAATTCTCTGTGCTCTCTGTGTCTTGGCGGCATGGCTGCCCTTAAACAGGAGGTGGTGCTACTGGTGACGCCAAGTTATTTTTTATCCCAAGCTCTGCCACCTCACATTTCTCAGCTTGCGCCCTGGGTGTCTGAGGATAATAATTATACAGGTTGAGATACATCCCTAAAGGTTTCCACACAACAGAGTAACAGGAACGGGATGGGTTTAAATGCATGATTCAGAGAGTGGACTCATGGATAGAGGAAGCTGTCCTCATCCGCTCCTCTGGTCTGCAGGGCTTTGGTCTCTCCAGTGGTGGGTTTCTCTGGGACTGTGTAAATTATTCATTAATTACTGATTTCATTTAACTTTTTGTTTCATCAGAAACAATTAGAACAATCCTGCAGGACCAGTTCCCTAAGTTTCTGCAACCAAAGCGCCTTTATCTGACAATTGGTATTTGCTTGTTACATTATTTCCTTGGCCTTGTATTTGTAACCCAGGTATGTGGTCCTTCAACAGTTTGTGATGTCTTCACATATAGTGCTGGTTATAACCCTATGAAGCGATAAATTTCACAGGATTAAGTAATAAAGAAGGACCTTGTGTGTTGGTCCTGTTGTTTTTCCATTTATTTAATATTGTGCATACTAAATACAGAGCCTGGTTAAAGAGATGAAACTCAGTTTTATTATCACCCTGTGAATCAGATTTACATTGTGTTCATTTTAAATCAACAGGATATTGTTGGAAATCTCTTTCAGTGAAGGGATGACCAGTTTGGTAAGTTTCTGTCTGAGTGTCAGCTTGGCTCAGTTGATAACAATCTCGCCTCTGATCAGAAGGTTGTGGCTTGTAAATCCCAACCCAGGATTTCAGCACATAATCGAGGCTGACACGGTGCAGTACTGAGGACGTGCTGCGTTGTCAGAACTGGAGGCTGTTGAGGTATTCGGGAGCTATGATGTGGTGAGAATATCAGAAACATGGGTAAATATAGAATGTGGAAATGAAAATAATATTCAGGGGTTTACAATGTTTAGAAATGGCAATGTGGACAAAACTAAGAAGCTGGTGCACGCCAGATGTCAGGGACACCTAGGAGGTAATTTCTTTGGGAGGAAGAAATGGCTTGTACAAAATCCTGCAGGGAGGTAAGAGGCAGGACTGACTGCAATGAATGCAAGAAAATGCAGACACACAATAAAAAATGATAAGTGAGACAATGAGAGACCTGGTAAAAAGGCATTGCAGTTGATGCTTAACTTAACAATAAACAGTTCCTTCAGTACCACGATAGCAGGAAGGCAGCAGAGAGTGTTATATATGCAGACTATAGATATACTCTCTGGGTAGTCACTGTATAGTTACATAAGATGGAAACTTGTTACCTGATGTACTTTCAATAAGGTTTACACTGTGTATATACTATGCTGGCACCACTAGAGGGTGCAATTGGTGGAGACCGGGGTTTCCTGCCCCTGTGGCAGAGGCTGTCCACCAGAGGGCACTGCGGTGGGAGACCTGAGGGTCACCTGCAGAGGTGGTCAGGGCCCAGTATAAAAGGCTGGCCACCATGCTTATAGCTCACTCTGGAGTTACGAATAAAGGACCAAGGTCACTACAGTTTGAGTACAACACGTTGCCTCAAGGAGTCATTCATAAGTGCATTACAGACATAACACAGAGGGTGTAAAAAACATAAAAAGACTCAAACAGCTTGAATCCGAGGATGGAAAATAGTGAAAATTCTGAATGATGACTGTCTCCAAGAATTCACAAGAGAAAACAAGCAACAAGCACTCTCCAGACAGCGATATCCCAACTAAAATCAATGACTTCTTCATAAATTACATGAAAATCCAAGACCCTCTAAATGGGCTTAATCCCCAGGGCTGCAATGTGTTTATCCCAGAGTGCCGAGAGAGGCTGTAGGGAGGAGATGTCTGAAGCACTGACAATCATTGTGATGGAGGCAATGAACACTGGAGCAGAAAGTGGACAACATACATACTTCATGAATGGTGTGAAACAACTAAGAAAGAAGCTGAACAAGATCAAGGAATCGTAGTAGACTCAATGCTAACCGGGTCCAAACAATGCAGATTAACAACAACAAAACCAAACAGAATGTTCAACTACATCGCAACAGCAGCATAATATAAATCAGAGAAGGTGATCATCAAACTTTATAATGCTCTAGTCAGACCCACCTTGACTACTACATCCAGTTCTTGCAAGAAAGGAGAGCGATATTCAAACACTGGAAGTCGTGCAGAGAAGAGCCACAGGCTGATTCCCAGTATCAGGGTTTGAGATAGAATCATGGAAACATAGAAAATAGGTGCAGGAGTAGGCCATTCGGCCCTTCAAGCCTGCACCACCATCTGATAAAATCATGGCTGATCATTCCCTCAGTACCCCTTTCCTGCTTTCTCTCCATACCGTTTGATCCCCTTAGCTGTAAGGGCCATATCTAACTCCCTCTTGAATATATCCAATGAACTGGCATCAACAACTCACTGTGGCAGGGAATTCCACAGGTTAACAACTCTCTGAGTGAAGAAGTTTCTCCTCATCTCGGTCCTAAATGGCCTATCCCTTATCCTAAAACTGTGTCCCCTGGTTCTGGACTTCCCCAACATCGGGAACAGTCTTCCCGCATCTAACCTGTCCCGTCCCGTCAGAATTTTGTATGTTTCTATAAGATCCCCTCTCATCCTTCTAAACTCCAATGTATAAAGGCACAGTTGATCCAGTCTCTCCTCATATGTCAGTCCAGCCATCCCGGGAATCAGTCTGGTGAACCTTTTGCTGCACTCCCTCAATAGCAAGAACGTCCTTCCTCAGATTAGGAGACCAAAACTGAACACAATATTCCAGGTGAGGCCTCACCAAGACCTTGTACAACTGCAGTAAAACCTCCCTGCTCCTATACTCAAATCTCCTAGCTATGCTGTACCTGTATGCCAACTTTCAATGACTGATGATCCATAACACCCAGGTCTTGTTGCACCTCCCCTTTTCCTAATCTGCCGCCATTCAGATAAAATTCTGTCTTCGCGTTTTTGCCCCCAAAGTGGATAACCTCACATTTATCGACATTATACTGCATCTGCCATGCATTTGCCCACTCACCTAACCTGTCTGAGTCACTCTGCAGCCTCTTAGCGTCCTCCTCACATTTCACACCGCCACCCAGTTTAGTGTCATCTGCAAACTTGGAGATATTACATTCAATTCCTTTATCTAAATCATTGATGTATATTGTAAAGAGCTGGGGTCCCAGCACTGAGCCCTGCGGCACTCCACTAGTCACTGCCTGCCATTCTGAAAAGGACTCGTTTATCCCGACTCTCTGCTTCCTGTCTGCCAACAAGCTCTCTATCCACGTCAGTATATTACCCCCAATACCATGTGCTTTGATTTTGCACACCAATCTCTTGTGTGGGACCTTGTCAAAAGCCTTCTGAAAGTCCAAATGCATCACATCCACTGGTTCTCCATTTTCCACTCTACTAGTTACATCCTCAAAAAATTCCAGAAGATTTGTCAAGCATGATTTCCCCTTCATAAATCCATGCTGACTTGGATCGATCCTATCACTGCTTTCCAAATGCGTTGCTATTTCATCCTTAATAAATGATTCCAACATTTTTTCCCACCACTGAGGTCAGGCTAACTGGTCTATAATTACCCGCTTTCTTGCTCCTTTTTTAAAAAGTGGTGTTACATTAGCTACCCTCCAGTCCATAGGAACTGATCCCGAGTCAATAGACTGTTGGAAAATGATCCACTATTTCTAGGGCCACTTCCTTAAGTACTCTGGGATGCAGACTATCAGGCCGGGGATTTATCGGCCTTCAATCCCATCAATTTCCCTAACACAGTGTCCCGCCTAATATGGATATCCTTCAGTTCCTCCTTCTCACTAGACCCTCGGTCTCCTTGTACTGCCGGAAGGTTATTTATGTCTTCCTTCATGAAGACAGAACTAAAGTATTTATTCAGTTGGTCTGCCATTTCTTCATTCCCCATTATAAATTCACCTGAATCCGACTGCAAGGGACCTACATTTGTCTTCACTAATCTTTTTCTTTTCACATATCTATAGAAGCTTTTGCAGTCAGTTTTTATGTTCCCGGCAAGCTTCTTCTTGTACTCTATTTCCCCCCTCTTAACTAAACCCTTTGTCCTCCTCTGCTGAATTCTAAATTTCTCCCAGGTTTGCTGCTTTTTCCAGCCAATTTATATGCCTCTTCCTTGGATTTAACACTATCCTTAATTTCCGTCGTTAGCCAGGGTTGAGCCACCTTCCCCGTTTTATTTTTATTCCAGACAGGGATGTACAATTGCTGAAGTTCATCCATGTGATCTTTAAATGTTTGCCATTGCCTATCCACCGTCAACCTTTTAAGTATCATTTGCCAGTCTATTCTAGCCAATTCATGCCTCAAACCATCGAAGTTACCTTTCCTTAAGTTCAGGACCCTAGTTTCTGAATTAACTGTGTCACTCTCCATCCTAATAAACAATTCTACCATGTTATGGTCACTCTTCCCCAAGGGGTTTCACACAACAAGATTGCTGATTAGTCCTTTCTCATTATGTTGTGTCCTTACAAACTACTATAAATTCACACGAGGCACATTCTGCAGACAAGGTCACTCTGTGACCCCACCTTTTATTCACAGGACCAAGAAGTGATGACCCTGCGTGGGACCTCCCTTTATATACCTAGATGACCAGGTGGGGAGTGTCTTCCGCAAGTTGACCCCCTGTGGTCAAGGTGTGCATTTCTTAGGTGTATACAGTATGCAGTGTTGTTACATGAAGGTTAAAGTTACATGAAGGTTACATACATGACATCACCTCCCCCCACGTCTTATGGGGTCAAAGATTAAGTCTTTCAGGTGGTCGACGCTCTCTCATAGAGCGCCGCAGTTGGGGCTCTGGTTGTTGAGCCTTGGCATGCATCTATGTCACCTGTGGTAATTCCGGCTTGTCCGGGCTGGCCGCAGGGACTGTGCATGCTGCTGAAAGTTCTTGTTGCTCGTTCACTGGCGGTGGTGTGGGCAGCATCTCATGATCTTCCTCAGGTTCCTCAGTGTCCATGCTGAACCTTTTTTTTTATTTGGTCCAGATGCTTGCGGCATATCTGTCCATTGTTAAGTCTGACCACTATGACCCTGTTCCCCTCTTTGCCAATTACAGTACCCTCAAGCCACTTGGGCCCCAAAGCGTGATTAAGAACAAATACAGGGTCATCGATTTCTATACATCTCCTCTTTGAGTTACGGTCATGGCACTCATTTTGGGACTGGCGCTTGCCCTCAACAATATCTGACAGGACTGGATGAATGAGGGACAGCCGAGTTTTGAGTGTACGTTTCATGAGTAGTTCCGCGGGCGGGATTCCCGTGAGTGAATGCGGTCGGGACCTATAGGCCAACAGGAGGCGCGATAGGCGGCATTGAAGGGAGGGTCCTTGAATCTGGAGCATGCCTTGTTTTATGATTTGGACCATACGTTCTGCCTGGCCATTGGAAGCCGGCTTGAACGGCGCTGTCTTGACATATTTGATGCCATTACCCGACATGAACTCCCGGAATTCATAGCTAGCGAAACATGGACCGTTATCGCTAACCAGGATGTCCGGCAAGCCATGGGTCGCAAAGACCGCACGCAGACTCTCCACAGTGGTGGATGTCGTGCACGAATTCAATATGATGCACTCGATCCATTTCGAGTACGAATCAACAACAATGAAGAACATTTTTCCCATGAACGGGCCCGCGTAGTCTACGTGAATGCGTGACCATGGCCTGGTGGGCCAGGGCCACAGGCTGAGTGGGGCCTCCCTGGGGTCATTGCCCAGCTGAGCACACGTCATGCACCTGCTAACAGTGTTCCAGGTCTGAGCCAATTCCCAGCCACCATACATGTGACTGGGCAATGGCCTTCATTAGCACGATGCCTGGTTGCTCGCTGTGGCGTTCCCTGATGAATGCTTCCCTTTCCTTCTGGGGCATGACTACCCAGCTGCCCCATAGTAGGCAGTCGGATTGAATGGAGAGCTCATCCATCCGTCTGTGAAACGGTCTGACCTCCTCGGTGCATGCTCCGTGTGCGGGCGCCCAATCCCCAATCAGGACACATTTCTTAATTAAGGATAGGAGCGGATCTCTGTTGGTCCAGATTTTGATCTGGCGGGCTGTGATGGGGGAGCCTGCACTGTCAAAAGCATCGACAGCCATGACCATCTCAGCACTTTGCTCCGCTGCCCCCTCAGTGGTGGCCAGTGGAAGCCTGCTGAGCGCGTCAGTGCAATTTTCGGTGCCTGGCCAGTGCCATATGGTGTAGTCATACGCAGCCAGCATAAGAGACCATCGCTGTATGCGAGCTAACGCATTGGCATTGACAGCATTGCTGTGAGACAACAGTGATGTTAATGACTTGTGGTCCGTTTCTAACTCGAACCTTCTGCAAAAAAGGTACTGGTGCATCTTTTTCACCCCGTAGACACATGCGAGTGCTTCCTTTTCAACCATCCCATATCCCCTTTCTGCTTGGGAGAGCGACCTGGAGGCATAAACCACAGGTGGCAGTTGGCCCTCATCATTACTCTGCTGCAACACGCACCCAACCCCATAAGATGATGCATCACATGTTAAAACCAATTTCTTACAGGGGTTGTACAGGGTCAACAGCTTATTAGAATAAAGCAGGTTCCGCGCCCGATTGAAAGCCCGTTCTGACAGTACCCCCAAACCCAATCGCAACCCTTACACAGGAGCACGTGTAGTGGCTCCAACAATGTGCTTAAGTTCGGCAGAAAGTTCCCGAAGTAGTTCAAGAGTCCCAGAAATGACCGCAACTCCGATGTGTTGCTGGACTTGGGCGCACGACGAATCGCCTCCGTTTTGGATTCGGTAGGCCGGATCCCGTCTGCGGCAACCCTCCTGACCAAAAACTCGACCTCTGGGGCCAAAAACACACACTTGGACTTCTTTAGTCACAGGCCTACCCGGTCCAGTCGGCGTAGCACCTCCTCCAGGTTGTGGAGGTGTTCCTCGGTGTCTCGACCCGTGATAAGGATGTCGTCCTGAAATACGATTGTTACAGGGATGGATTTGAGCAGGCTTTTCATGTTCCTTTGAAAGATAGCGGTTTCTGAACGAATGCCAAACGGACACCTGTTGTAGACAAACAGCCCCTTGTGCGTGGTGATGGTGGTCAGTAGCTTGGATTCTTCGGCCAGTTCCTGGGTCATGTAGGCCGAAGTGACGTCCAACTTGGTGAACATCTTGCCGCCTGCCAGCGTGGCAAAAAGATCCTCTGCTCTCAGAAGCGGGTATTGGTCTTGTAGTGACACTCGTTTGATAGTGGCCTTGTAATCGCCACAGATCCTGACCGAGCCATCTGTTTTTAGGACAGGGAGGATGGGGCTTGCCCAGTTGCTGAATTCAACAGGCAAAATTATGCCCTCTCTTAGCAACCTGTCCAACTCACTCTCAATTTTCTCCTGCATCACATACGGCACAGCTCCGGCTTTGTGGTGCACTGGTCTGGCGTCCGGGGTGATGCGTATCACTACTTTGGTACCTTTGAAAGTCCCGACACCAGGTTGAAATAGTGACTCAAATTTCTGTAGGACCTGTGAGCATGAACTTCGCTCCACAGATAAAATGGTGTGCACATCGCCCCATTTCCAGTTCATCTCGGCTAGCCAGCTCCTCCCCAAAAGCGCGGGACCATTTGCCGGGACAATCCAGAGTGGCAGCCGGTTCTCTGATCCATTATGTGTGACCACCAACATTGCACTGCCTAGCACTGGGATGATCTCTTTGGTGTACATCCATAATTGCATGCCAATGCGTTCTAGTTTGGGTCTGCTAGCTCTGAGTGGCCATAGTTTCTCGAATTGTTGGACACTCATAAATGACTGGTTGGCCCCTGTGTCCAGCTTCATGCGTACCGGGATGCCATTTAATAGGACTTTCATCATCATAGGTAGCGTTTTTGTATATGAGCTGTGGATGTTTGCCACATGAACTCGCTGAACTTCAGCATCTATTGCTTTGTCCCAAGCATCAACCTGCCTTGCAGACCCTTCTTGTGGTTCATCTGCCTCGTAAATTAGCCTCACTGCGGGCTTCCTGCAAATTCTGGCTAAATGTCCACTGAAGTTACAATTTCTACAGATAAATTGTTGAAACCTACAGGTTTTTGCAGCATGTCTGCCCCTGCACCTCCAGCCTGAGCTGAGATTGTTGTGAACAAAAGAGCTGTTACCAGGCATTCCTCTCTGATTGTCTCTTTGATTACTCTTGAGCACTCTGTTAGTGGGTGTCAATGGCCCCATCCCGGGACGTATTGTCTACTGTGATGGTGTAAATGTCTGTTCAACCTGCCATTGTCCCTGTTGAGGACCCACTCTAGAGTCTGTTGCTGCCTGGGTGGTGTCGAATTTGCCCTTGCCTGCCTGCGGGGTTCTGAGTCGCGTTTACAATATTAACTCCCTGATCCATCACCACGTTGGAAGCAGAGTTGCGCGCGTATATTATCTTGATTTCCTCCTCCCCCACCATGAAGGTCTGAGCCATCAACGCCGCCACTTCCAAGGTCAAGTCCTTGGTCTCAATTAGCTTTCTGAAAATCCTGGTATGACCAATGCCCTCAATGAAGAAATCCCTTAACATCTCCCCCCTGCAGGCGTCTGTGAACTTAGAGGCTGGCCAAGCGCTGAAGGTCCGCAACGAAGTCCGGTATGCTCTGTCCTTCCCGATGTCGGTGTGTATAGAATCGGTGTCGGGCCATGTGTATACTGCTTGTCGCTTTGAGGTGCTCACCGTTCAGTTTGCTGAGCTCTTCAAAGGTTTTGTCCGCCGGCTTCTCGGGTGCGAGCAGGTCTTTCATCAGCGCGTGCGTCTCGGGTCCACAGCTGGTCAGTAGATGCACCCTTCGCTTGTCAGCCGCTGCATCTCCCAGCCAGTCCTTCGTGACAAAGCTCTGCTGGAGCCTCTCAATGAAATCGGTCACTAAAGCCATTGGTACAATGCTCCTAGGCAATTAAAAAAGGAGATGGGATGTTGAGATGCATAGCAAAGGATATAGCATATAAATCTAGAGAGGTATTTGACCCTAGTGAGATCACATCTGGAGTACAGCGAGCAGTTATGGTCTCCCCCTTTCAAAAAGGATGTTCAGTTATTGAAGCGGTAGAGAGAATAGTTACACAATTGTTCCAGGACCTAAGGGATTAAGGAAAAATTGAACAGATAAGTTAGAATTTGGTGGTTTGTAGTTGAGTAAAAGTGCAAATTTTCATATCCCATTAATCTCTTATATTGAATGTTGGAATTTTATGCTTCTCTCATGCAACATTTTCTAATTTTCCATTTAATTTTAGGGTGGGATTTACTGGTTAACTGTAATTGATTATTTCTGTACTGGATGGATTCTCATTGTAATTGCTGTGCTGGAACTCATCGGTCTCAGCTGGATCTATGGTAAGTACAACAGGAAAAGCACTAAAACAAAACAAAATAATTCAATCAGAAGTACTTGTGTGGATCTTCATGTTTCTTCAAAAAAAGCAAATCAACTGAAGAGGGTAATGTGATGTAGATAGTCCTTCATATCTGAAGATGGTGAGAATTCAATTGCTCTCCTGAGTTATCAAAGCTCTTTCCCCATTTGATTCCAAAGGCCAATATGAGACAGGCAGGGCCTTCTGTCCTCCCCTGTGAAGCCTCCTTGTTCTTGCTGGGTTAGACTTTGCTGCAACCATTTTCCTGCCAATTGTGCTTTGTTATTCAAACATTCACCCCGAGTCAGGTAGCAGTTTCTCTCAACAGTTACAACAACAGGACAGGTTCTGCTTTAATGTGTTCATGATCTTTCTTCTGACCTCCTGTGATCCATTTGCTTTTCTTCATCCCTGGACAGAGGACTCATTTTGATAGTCCATCCTGCCCCATTCTGATAACAGGTAACCTGGCCATCTCAGCACAGATCTCATACATGAGCCTTTTCTAGAGTGAGCACCTGTTCCTCGGGATTTTATACAAACATTTTACCTTCATGGGTAATCAGGTAGGTGACGAGGGCAATTTACGCATCCTGTTTGGAGTTCTGAATGACCCCTTTTCTTATTTAGCTCGACAAACAGTACGAGATGACCTTCTACAGCAAACAAGCTGCCCTAAAGACAAACCATGTGATTGTAGATCACTGCTTTCTTGTTGTTCACAGGGGTAAACCGATTCATCAAGGACATTGAGATGATGATTGGGGAAAAGAATTGGCTTTTCTGGTTGTGGTGGAGAGCGTGCTGGTTTTTGATCTCACCATGCTTGCTGGCAGTAAGGAGATGTTACATCTTTTAGTGATTTAAATTGAAAATAATCAAGTTTCAGATAATCTATCTCATTGTGTTTCTGATCTGATCTTGTTTTGTGTAATCATTTCATTCAGGTAATTTTATTCTGGTCCTTAGCAACATTTGTCCCACCAACATATGGAGCTGTTGAATACCCTGTCTGGGCAATAACCCTTGGCTGGTGTATGATAATCTTCTGTATTATGTGGATCCCCATTGTTGCCATTGTGAGAATTGTCCAATCTGAGGGCTCCACCTTGTGCCAGGTAAGAGACACCTTGGGGCTAGAAATTACGTAATGTCCCATTTGGGGCGATAACTCTTCAGGGAGCGCAAAAGTATCGGCGTGCAAAAAGGATTTGCAGCTGATGGAAAATTCTGCTTTAGCGCCCCAAGAGGGAAGTGGAGTACTACAACAAGCGCTACCACTTCCCTTAGAGCGCTAAAGGGAGTGAGAGGGACGGTATCGGGTTAAAGGGAAGGGACAATGCTGGGGTGAATGAGTTTTCATGCTGTCTGTGTTGGGCCACGGCACCTGCGCGATGTGCATAGCAACCCCAGTGCTCAGAGTGCAGGGCTGAGCAATCGCGTGGGCAAAGTAAATCAGGAAGCACCAGAATGGGGAGAGAATTACATTTTGGCCTACCTGATCACCAATGCCTTTAATTAGCGCTCCCCAAGTGGGCAGCCAAGATGACAATGCCTCCTGGAGCTGCTATTAGCGCCCGGCAATGCTGCAGGGGGCAGGATTGAATATTTCATCTGGGGCAGTAACTGGGCACTGTGCACCAAATGATGTCACGATCTCCGGGGCGCAAGAGAGCGAGGCAGTAAGTGCTAGAACCAGTGAAAAAAAACGCTACGAAAGTTTGCGGACGTTAGTGATTTTACCACGCTCGGTCGGTAACCGCTTAGCGCCTGGTTATCGCACCCCCCGCAGGCTCTAACGGGAGGTGCAAACCAGGACAACTTCTCCCTCTAAGGAAAATAATTTCTGTGAAGTTCTCATAATCTCTCACCATACCTTCAGTGGTATACCATTCAGGTTAATATGTCTCTACTTAGAATAACTCCACGAGGCCTAGTGCTGTGCTAGAACTGCTGTGACCTTAGTCTCTTTATTTTAACTGCAGAGTGCCTTCACAGTGTGGTGACTAGCGTTTAATACAGCTCCTGTCTGGGCCTCCCACAGTTGCACCCTCTAGTGGTACCAGAATAGTATATACACAGAGTATATATATATATGACAACATTCCCCCCCAAAGTCTTTGATGCGAGTTAGTTACAGGTTGAGGCAATCCGGAACTCTGTGCTCCCTGGTTGATCATCTGAGTGTCACTTCTGGCATGGGTGAGTTGGTCGGGCCACTGCTGATTTGCAGCGCTGTTGGTCTGACTGGACTGTTGGAGATGGTGGGATCATCCTTGTGGTTGGCAGCTAGGTCTGTTGCTGATTGGGTGTGTGTAGGTAGATCGCTAAAGGTAAGGTCCTCTCCCGGAAGTTCCTGGTTATCTGTAAATCACAATTTGGTCTGGTTTCAAATGCTTTCTGCACGTTTGTCCATTAAGCAGTTTGACAACAAACACTCTATTGACCTCCTTGGCTAAAACAGCGCCAACAACCCATTCGGGGCCATGACCGTGATTCAGCACAAACACCGGGTCGTTTACAGTGCTGTCGCATGATACAGCCGCGCGATCATGGAACATGTTTTGCCAATAACGCCTGGTTTCCACCTGATCATTGAGGTCAGGGTGGACTAAGGAGAGCCTGGTTTTGAGTGCACGTTTCATTAGTAACTTCGCAGGGGGGACTCCGGTAAGCGAGTGGGGTCGTATCCTGTAATTCATCAGCACCCAAGATAGGCGGGTTTGTAAGGAGTATTCTGTGACGTGTTTCAAGCTCTGCTTTATGGTTTGGACTGTCCACTCCGCTTGGCTGTTGGATGCGGGCTTGAACGGGGCAGACCTGACATGCTTGATGCCATTGCGGGTCATGAATTCATTGAATTCCGAGCTGGTGAAACACGGACCATTGTCGCTGACCAGAATGTCGGGCAAGCCATGGGTGGCGAACATGGCCCTGAGGCTTTCAATGGTGGTGGTGGATGTGCTGGATGCTATTATTACACATTCGATCCACTTAGAGTAGGCGTCCACTACAATTAAGAACATTTTTCCTACAAAGGGGCCTGCATAATCTACGTGGATCCTGGACCATGGTTTTGAGGTCCAGAAGCACAGACTAAGTGGAGCCTCCCTGAGGGCATTGCTCAATTGTGAGCAAGTGTTACACTGGTGCACTCACAACTCCAAGTCCAAGTCAATGCAGGGCCACCAGACATGGGACCTGGCAATAGCCTTCATTATGACTATGCCTGGATGGGCACTGTGCAGGTTGCGTATGAAGGCTGCCCTGCCTTTTTTTGGCAGGATGACGTGGTTGCCCCATAAGAGGCAATCCGATTGGATGGACATTTCGTCTTTACGACGGTGAAATGGCTTTATCTCATCTTGCATTTCTCTTGGGACCGCTGACCAGCCCCCATTGAGGATGCAACTTTTTACAAGAGATAACACAGGATCCTGGTTGGTCCAGGTCCTGATCTGGCAGGCCATTACGGGTGACCCTTCGCTTTTGAAGACGTCCATGACCAGGCACAGGTCTGTGGACTGCGCCATTTTTACCCCAGTGGTGGGCAATGGTAGCCGGCTGAGGGCATCGGCGCAATTCTCAGTGGCTGGCCTGTGGCGGATCGTATAATCGTAGGCCAACAGTGTTAATGCCCATCTTTGGATTCACGATGAAGCATTGGTGTTTGTGCCTTTGCTTCCCGAAAACAGTGAGATTAGGTGCTTGTGGTCGGTTTCTAACTTGAACCTGAGTCCGAACAAATACTGGTGCATTTTTTCTTACCCCATAGACACAGGCCAATGCCTCCTTCTTGACGATACTGTAGGCTCTTTCGGCCTTGGATAGACTTCTAGACGCAACCGGTTGGTGTTTGCCCGCTACATTTGCTTGCTGTAAAACACATCTGACACCGTACGACGACACGTCACATGCTAAAACTAGACGTTTACCTGGGTCAGGCAATACAAGCAATTTGTTCGAACCCAGCAAGTTTCTGGCCTTTTTGAAGGTGGCCTCTTGATTTTGACCCCAAACCCAGTCGTCTCCCTTGTGTAGCAACTTGTGCAACGGTTCGAGCAAGGTGCTCAACCCTGGAAGAAAGTTACCGATAAAGTTGAGGAGTCCCAGGAACGAGCGCAGCTCCATTACATTTCACAGTCTGGATGCATTCTTGATGGCCTCTGTTTTCGAGTCCATGGGCCTGATGCGATCTGTCGCAATCTTCCTCCCCAGGAATTCTACCTCTGGCGCGAGGAAGACATAACTGGATCGTTTCAGCCGGAGTACGACTCTGTTTAGTCGACTTAAAACCTCTTGCAGGTTGTGCAGGTGTTCGGTGGTGTCGCGACCAATGATTAGGATGTCATCCTGAAATACAACAGTGCGTGGAACCGATTTCAACAGACTCGCCATGTTCCTTTGGAAGATGTCTACAGCTGAGCGGATCCCGAACGAGCACCTGTGATACAAAACAGTCCCTTGTGTGTGTTAATGCATGTTAATTTTTTCGACGACTCAGCCAGCTCCTGGGTCATGTAAGCGGAGGTTAGATCCAGCTTGGTGAACGCCTTTCCCCCTGCTAATGTCGCAAAGAGATCATCGGCTTTGGGTAGTGGGTACTGGTCAGTCGGTTGATTGTTACCTTGTAGTCGCCACAGATTCTGACCGTGCCATCGCTCTTTAGTACCGGAACAATCAGGCTGGCCCACTCGTTGAATTCGACTGGTGATATGATTCCCTGTAAGTTCGGGGCTGTGTTGGCAGACATGCTGCAGGACTTCTTTGTAATTAGCATCAACCACGAGGTGATCCTGCGTAAACTACTGGCGGTGGACTTGAACAGGGCCATCCCAATCGCTCAGTCGTGCATGACGACGGATAGAAGTCTAAAGCAGATATCAGTGAAAAATCAAAATTCGGCAAGTACTGTAAATATGATTGATTCGGCGTTCAGCAGAGCGGCACATGGCAGGGCCTACCCAACTGCATATACGAAACCTGTGGCTGCCCAAAGTCCGCCAGAGGGAATGTATCCGAGTTCTCCGTGTTGGCGTTGTGGGGGAAATCACCAGCACCAGCAATGCTGATTTAAGCAATATAGTTGCAAAGGCTGTCTGAGAGTGGGGCATCTCCAGCACAAGTGTCTGCAGATGAGCAAGCATGCTGCGACACACCACGGAGGATGATGGTCAGATTAGCGCAGATTCGGATACGCAATCCGAGATACCAGAGAAGGAAGTGTATGGACTGAACTCGTTCTCAACTAAGAGCAAACCGATAATGATCAACGTGAAATTTAATGGGGTGCCGGTATCAATGAACTGGACACAGGGGCGAGTCAATCTATAATGAGCCAGAGGGCATATGACAAGCTGTGGGATACTAAGGTTGTGAGGTCCAGGGTGAGCCCAGTCAATGCCAAGTTGTGCACGTACACCAAAGAACTCATAACGGTGATTAGCAGTGCCACAATTAAAGTGTCATATGAAGGTGTGGTTCACGAGTTACCGCTATGGATTGTCCCAGGCAATGACCCAACACTGTTCGGTAGCAACTGGCTTGAAAAAAATAAGATGCGATTGGAATGACATCAAGACGTTGTCGTCTGAGAAAGATACATGTGCCCAAGTACTGAGCAAATTTCCCTTGCTGTTCGAACCAGGTATCGGCAACTTCATGGGAGCCAAGGCACAGATCCACATGGACTCGGATGCAAGACCCATCCATCAAAAAGTTTGGGCAGTTCCTTATATGATGAGGGAGAAGGTCGAAATCGAACTGGACAGACTCCAGCGTGAAGGGATCATATCACCGGTTGAATTTAATGAATGGGCCAGCCCCATTGTTCCTGTGCTGAAAAGTGATGTCACAGTCAGAATCCGTGGAGACTACAAGGCTACGATCAACAAGGTTTCGAAACAGGATCAATACCCATTTCCGCAGGCTGATGACTTGTTTGCATCGATAGCCGGGGGGGAAGTCGTTCACCAAACTGGACTTGACGTCGGCCTACATGACACAGGAGCTGGTCGAGACGTCGAAGAGACTTACGTGCATTAAAACGCATAAAGGACTGTTTATTTATCACAGGTGCCCTTTTGGAATTCGCTCGGCTGCAGCAATATTTCAGAGGAACATGGAGAGTCTACTGAAGTCCGTTCCCAGAACCGTCATGTTCCAAGATGACATCCTATTCACTGGTGGTGACTCTGAGAAACATCTGAACAACCTGGAAGAGGTTCAACATCGTCTGGACAAAGTGGGACTCAGATGTCGAATTCCTGGGGAGGAAAATTGCTGCTGAAGGCATCAGGCCCACGGACGCGAAAACCAAGGCCATCAAGAATGCACCCAAGCCACAGAATATGATGGAGCTGCATTTGTTCCTGGTCTACTCAACTACTTCGGTAACTTCCTACCAAAATTGAGCACCTTATTAGAACCACTGCACATGCTGTTAAGAAAAGGTGTGGGGTGCGTCTGAAGACAGAGCTTTTGAGAGAGCCACTAAGCTGCTTTGCTCTAACAAGCTGCTGGTACATTATGACCCATGTAAACATGTAATATTGGCCTGTGATGCTTCGTCATATGGAATTGGTTGTGTACTCCAACAAGCTAATGAGTCGGGTAAACTTCAACCAGTCGCGTATGCTTCAAAAAGTTTGTCGAAAGCGGAAAGAGCCTACAGCATGGTAGAGAAAGAAGCACTAGCCTGTGTATATGGGGGTTAAAAAAATACATCAGTACCTGTTTGGTCTTTGTTTTGAACTGGAGACAGATCACAAGCAGCTCATTTCACTGTTCTCTGAAAACAAATGTATCAATACCAATGCTTCATCCCGCATCCAGAGCTGGGCGCTGACATTATCCACTTATGATGTCATTTGCCATAGACCTGGCACAGAGAATTGTGCCGCTGCTTTGAGCTGTCTGCCGTTGCCCACACCGGAGGTGAAAATGCCACAACCGGCGGATCTATTGTTAGTTATGGATGCTTTTGAGAGTGAAGGAACCCCTGTCACGGCTCAACAAGTTAAGACCTGGACCAGCCAGGAGCCGACTTTATCGGTGATGAAGAGTTGTATCCTCAAAGGTGATTGGTCTGCCATATCCAAGCAAATGTGCGAGGAGACCAAACTTTACGTTCGTCGCAAAGTCGAACTGTCTATTCAGTCGGATTGTATACTGTGGGGCAATCGTGTTATTATGCCCAAGAAAGGGAGAGAGAAATTTATACGTGAGCTACATAGCATAGATTCCAGCATTGTAATGATGAAAGCAATCATCAGGTCTCATGTATGGTGGCCGGGAATTGACTCTGAGTTGGAATCATGTGTGCATCAGTGCAACACTTGCATGCAGCTCAGCAAAGCACCAGCGGAATCACTGCTGAGTCTGTGGTCGTGGCCATCCAAATCATGGTCCAGGATCCACATAGACTTTGCAGATCCCTTCCTGGGGAAGATGTTTTTAGTTGTGGTGGATGCATATTCGAAGTGGATAGAGTGTATAATCATGTCATCCAGCATATCCACAGCTACCTTTGAGAATCTCAGTGTCATGTTCGCGACACATGGTCTGCCTGACATTGTTGTTAGTGACAACGGATCGTGCTTCACCAGTTAGGAGTTTCAAGTGTTCATGAAACTCAATGGTATCAAACATGTAAGGTCAGCGCCGTTCAAACCTGCATCCAATGGGCAAGCAATGTGCTGTCCAAATCATAAAGCAGAGTATGAAGTGAGTAACCCAAGGGTCACTGCAGACCCGCCTGTCATGCATACTGCTGAGTTACAGGACAAGACCACACACGCTTACCGGGGTCTCGCCTGTTGAACTAATGATGAAGAGAGGTCTTAAGACCAAGCTATCTCTTGTACACCCTGACTTGAATAATCATATTGAATATGGAAGACAAAGTCAGCAAGGGTATCACAATCACACAGCTGTGTCACACGATATTTCTGTAAATGATCCTGTATATGTTCTGAATTATGGTCAGCGTCCCAAGTGGATTGCTGGTACTGTCATGGCCAAGGAGGGCAACAGAGTATTCATTGTCAAGCTCAAAAATGGGCAATCATGCAGGAAACATATGGATCAGACAAAGCTGTGGCACACAGATGAACCAAAACAGTTGGAGGAAGAGACAATCGACGACCAACCAACCTATCCCCAGTCATCAGAGGACTCAGTGGTCATCAGTGAATTGGAACTTTCAATCACTGACATGTTCAATGAAAATGGACTTTCAATCCCTGACATGGCCATTGCCACTCCCACCAGGTCAGCCGCCCAGCTACCAGTCACAACAGAGTCTGAACACTCACCCAAGGCTGGAGTTAATTTGAGATGGTCAACCCGGGAGCGTAAAACACCGGACCGTCTCAATTTGTAAAAGACTGTGTTAATATTTCAGAGGTGGGTATTGTCATGTATATACTTTTGGGATCACTAGCCACTAGATAGCGTCACTGTTGGAGGCCATTGGGCTGCGTGCACGTGTGTGCAGCCCAAGTATAAAAGGCCAGCCATTTGTATATTAGTCATTTTGGGCCTTAATAAAGCAGAGCCAACATCATAGCTCTTGGAGTTAAACAGTACTCAGTCTAACAGTTATTGCATACACAACAGAGTGTGTGTGGAGTGTGGATGTTTGGACTGTGTCTGGGTGTCTTGCTGTGCCGAGTATGTCTTTGTTCTTTGAGGATGTAATGAGCAGGATGGATAAAGGGGAATCAGTAGATATAGTGTATTTTGATTTCCAGAAGACATTCGAAAGGTGCCACATAAAAGGTTTCTGCACAAGATAAGAGCTCATGGGGTTGGAGGGAATATATTAGCATGGATAGTGGATTGGCGAGCTAACAGAGTCGGGATGAATGGGTCATGTTGGCAAACTGTAACTAGTGGGTGCCACAGGGATCTGTGCTGGGACCTCAACTATTTACAATCTTTATTAATGAATTGAATGAAGGGACCGAGTGTAATGTAGCCAAATTTGCTGATGATACAAAGATAGGTGGGAAAGCAAGTTGTGAAGAGGAGACAAAGAATCTGCAAAGGGATATAGATAGATTATACGAGTGGGCAAAAATTTGGTAGATGGAGTATAATGTGGGAAAATGTAAGGTTATCCAATTGGTCGGAAGAATAAAAAAGCAAATTATTATTTAAATGCTGTGGTACAGAGGGATCCGGGGGTCCTTGCATATGAAACACAAAAAGTTAGCATGCACGTACAGCAAGTAATTAGGAAAGCAAATTGAATGTACGCATTTATTGCAAAGGGGATGGAGTATAAAAGTAGCAAAGTCTTGCTACAATTGTACAGAGCATTGATGAGACCACACCTGGAGTACTGCGTATAGTTTTGGTCTCCTTATTTGAGGAGGGATATACTTGCTTTGAAGGCAGTTCAGAAAAGGTTCACTCGGTTGATTCCTGAAATGAAGGGGTTGTTTTATGCAGAAAGGTTGAGCAGGTTGGCCATATACTCATTTGAGCTTGGAAGAATTAGAGGTGATCTTATTGAAACATAGGATAGATGCAGAGGGAATGTTTCCCTTCATGGGGGAATCTAGAACTAGGAGGCATAGTTTCAGAATAAAGGGTTGCCCATTTAAAACGGAGATGAGGAATTTCTTCTCTGAGTGTTTTGAATTTTTGGAATTCTCTACCCTGGTGAGCTATGGAGGCTGGGTCATTGAATATATTTAAGCTGGAGATGGACAGATTTTTGAACGATAGGGGAGTCGAGGGTTCTGGGAGCGGGCAGGAAAGTGGAGTTGAAGCCAAGATCAGATCAGCATTGATCTTATTGAATGACAGAGCAGGCACGGGGGGCCAAATTGC
This sequence comes from Pristiophorus japonicus, assembly GCF_044704955.1. Taxonomy (NCBI): domain Eukaryota; kingdom Metazoa; phylum Chordata; class Chondrichthyes; family Pristiophoridae; genus Pristiophorus; species Pristiophorus japonicus. The sequence continues at coordinate 116,057,077 of NC_091982.1, read as the reverse complement.
CAACACCTGCTCCTATTTTTTATATTCTATGTTCATATGTCTGGGTGTGCGCAGTGTGTCTGGGTGTGCGCAGTGTGTCTGGGTGTGCGCAGTGTGTGCAGTGTGTATAGGTGTGTGGAGCGTGTCTGGTTGTGTGCAGCGTGTCTGGGTGTGCACGGACTGTGTCTGGGTGTGCACGGACTGTGTCTGGGTGTGCACGGACTGTGTCTGGGTGTGCATGGACTGTGTCTGGGTGTACGCGGACTGTGTCTGGGGTGCAGGTGTGCGGACTGTGTCTGTGGGTGTGGGTACATGGACTGTGCCTGCGGGTGCGGGTGTGCAGAGTGTGTCTGGGGGTGCGGGTGTGCGGAGTGTGTCTGGGGGTGCGGGTGCGCGGAGTGTGTCTGGGTGCGTGGAGCATGTCTGGATGTGCAGAGCGTGTCTGGGTGTGCATAGACTGTGTCTGGGTGTGCGCGGACTGTGTCTGGGTGTCTGGGTGCACGGACTGCGTCTGGGTGTCTTGGTGCGTGGAGTGTTTCTGGGTGCGCGGACTGTGTCTGGGTGCGCGGACTGTGTCTGGGTGCGCGGACTGTGTCTGGGTGTCTGGGTGCACGGACTGTGTCTGGGTGTCTGGGTGCGTGGACTGTGTCTGGGTGCGTGGACTGTGTCTGGGTGCGTGGACTGTGTCTGGGTGCCTGGGTGCAAGGACTGCGTCTGGGTGCGTAGACTGTCTCTGGGTGTGTAGACTGTGTCTGGGTGTCTGGGTGTGTGGACTGTGTCTGGGTGCGCGGACTGTGTCTGGGTGTCTGGGTGCACGGACTGTGTCTGGATGCGTGGACTGTGTCTGGGTGCCTGGGTGCAAGGACTGCGTCTGGGTGCGTAGACTGTCTCTGGGTGTGTAGACTGTGTCTGGGTGTCTGGGTGTGTGGACTGTGTCTGGGTGCGCGGACTGTGTCTGGGTGCGCGGACTGTGTCTGGGTGCGCGGACTGTGTCTGGGTGTCTGGGTGCACGGACTGTGTCTGGATGCGTGGACTGTGTCTGGGTGCGTGGACTGTGTCTGGGTGTCTGGGTGCGCGGACTGTGTCTTGGAGTCTGGGTAAGTGGACTGTGTCTGGGTGTCTGGGTGCGCGGACGGTGTCTGGGTGCGCGGGCGGTGTCTGGGTGCGCGGGCGGTGTTTGGGTGCGCGGGCGGTGTCTGGGTGCGCGGACGGTGTCTGGGTGCGCAGACTGTGTCTGGATGTCTGGGTGTGTGGAGTGTGTCTGGGTGCGTGGACTGTGTCTGGGTGTCTGGGAGCGTGGACTGTGTCTGGGTGTCTGGGTGCACGGACTGTGTCTGGGTGTCTGGGTGCGCGGACTGTGTCTGGGTGTCTGGTTGCATGGAGTGTGTCTGGATGCGTGGACTGTGTCTGGGTGCGTGGAGTGTGTCTGGGTGCGTGGAGCCTGTCTGGGTGTCTGGGTGCATGGACTGTGTCTCGGTGTCTGGGTGCACGGACTGTGTCTGGGTGCATGGACTGTGTCTGGGCATGTGGGGTGGTGTCTTGGTGCGTGGAGTGTGTCTGGGTGTGTGGAAGTGTCTAGATGTGTGGAGTCTGCCTGGCTGTATCTGAGGGTCTGGGTGTATGGAGTGTGGGAGATCGCCATCGCCCCACGCCACTATCTTTTAATGTTTTGCCGACTCTCGGGTTGGTTTTATGCCGTCCCCAACCTAGCGTGGTCGGGGCCGCCATTGTGGAGCCTGGCACTCCGTTTTGGGTGGTTCAGCAGCGGCCATCAGAGGCCTTGCAGAGTACGCAGTGGCTCTTCCTTTAAGCGAAGGGGAGGGGCATTGAAGCGCGTCAGTGCTACATGGAGCATCCATGTAGCGCTAAACAACTCATCCCGTGAGCGGCGCTGGAACACGCTCCACTTCCTTTGAGGAACTGTAAGCCCAATTCAGCGGCCGGAGTGGGACTTCTGCGCAGAGAGTCCCGGTCCCAGCAAGTTTTCGTCCCAATCGGGGTTCAAGGCAATTTCGCCCTCAAGAAGTTTTCCCCTGTAATTGTTCGGTATTTTTTAGGAATGGAAGCTCTGCAGCCTTGATATTTCACTTACTGTTTTTGAATTTACCTTTTCCTGAATCCTCCTACCCTCTGCCCCCTTCATTAGTTATTTGATTTTCCGGGATACTGGTCCCAGCTTGGTTTAAGTGGAGCCGATCCCAATGGAACAGCTCCCTCTTTCCCCATTACTAGTGTCAGTGCCCCATGAAGTGAAACCCCTGCCTCCCACACCACTCTTTCAGCCATGCATTTAACCTTCTTATCTACTTGTCCCCATGCCAATTTGCGCATGACTCAGGTAACAATCCAATGATTCAACTCTAGTTCCTCAGCAGAAACTAATTCCTGTTTCTACCTATGTGGATCATGACAACTGGATCCTCCCCTCCCACTCCGAGATCTTCTCCAACCACGTGGTGGGCAGGCAACACAGCCTTCAGAACTCTCAATTACGGCGGCAGAGAACAGTATCTATTCACCTGACTATAGTGTCCCCTACCACTACCACATTCCTTTTCACTCCCTCCACTTGAATAGCCACCCATACCACAGTGCCATGGTCAGTTTGCTCATCCAGACTGCAGACTTTGCCCTCATCTACACAGGCAGCAACATCTTCATGCCTGCTGGATAAGGGCAAAGGCTGAGGCCCCTCCAGCAATGCACCTGGGGTCTCCTCACCTGCCTGAGTTGAAGTCATACACTCCTGTCCATGACCACTAAGCAGACCTGTACCACTACCTAACCTCAGAGGTGTGACTGTCTCCTGGATCAATGTGTCCAGGTAACTCTCCTCCTCCCTGATGCCCCGCAATGTTTGCACCTCAGACTCCAGCTCAACAACTCAGAGCCGAAGTTCCTTGAGGTGCAAACACTTACCGCAGACGTGGTTGAACGAGATCGCAATGCGCTCCACAAACTCCCACATGCTGCAATTGCGGCCAACCACCTGTACTGCTATCTCAGTATAACCTTGTTTGATTTATTCAATTAATTAATGCTTACGTATTTAATTAATTTAGCTTATAGTTTCATTTTTTAACTAATGACTTGATCTAGTTTAAATTATAGGTAGATGAAGTGGGAGAAATTCGGCTGCTTAGTGCCTCCCGTTAGTGCCTGGGGTGGGCGCTAAGGGGTTAGCGACCAGACGCGGCGACACCCACAAACTTCAGTGCCGGTTTAGCACTGGCGCTATCTCTTACCGCCAGGGTCTCTAGCGCCTTGCTGATCGTGATGTCATAAAGTGCGCAGCGCCCCGTTACCGTCCCGAATGTGAAATTGCCTCCTGACCCCAGCTGTATTGTTGGCGTGAACAATGGCAGGAAGTGGAGGCGTTGTCAACTCGGCTGGTCGCTTCGGGAGTGCTAATTAAAGGGAATGGTTTTCAGGTAGGACAAACATTATTATCACCAGTCTGATGCCTGCTGAAAGTTTTCAATGTTTCATTGCTGCAAGTAGTCCAAACTCTCAACCTTGTGAGAGTGTTTGGGGCTGTAATGGCAGTCATGCAGGTCGTCTTGCAATGCAGAACTGCCGACAAGTAGGCTGTGCACCATTATTGTTCCTTCCCTTTAAGTGAAGCAGCCTGTGATGCCATTAGCAATGCGTTGCAAATTGTTCAGCGCTTTATCACCCTGAGAAAAGTGGTTAGCACTTGATTTAGTGCTCCACTTCCCTCTTTCAGCGCTAAAGCTAAATTTCCCGGCAGGAGAGAATCATTAGCACCTGGCGCTATTTTTTCTACTTTTCAAAAGTTAGCATCCGAAATATTTACATGTAACACAAACCACTACAAGTGTTGGAGGCAAAAAGCAACACCTCCTTCCCCCTCTGCACCGGATTTGCAATCTCTCCAAATTAGACATGGGAGTGTAATCTCTGTGAAATATTTTTCGGTACAATATAAGCTGCCATAAGTTGGAACAAACTGCAGGATCAGGGGTTTTTTCTAGTTAGAAGTTAATGGTCTGTAAAAATCAGGCAAAAATGATTAAACTTTTCACTTTTGTTTTCACAGAAAATTTCTGCTGCTTGTATACCAGCTCCTGACTGGGGTCCATACTTAGAACAACACAGAGGGGAACGATACAGAAACAGGCCTGATTCTACAGAAGTCCCTAATCGTGTGCAACTTCTTACTGCACCTGAGATGTGAACATTTTAAGGGAACGTTTCTTGTTCAATTTGTAAAATTCCACCACCATTCTGGTGTACTCCCACTGTAACTTCAATGGGAGTTCCCCGGAACAGCTAGCAAATCGGCCAGGACCCAGGTACAACTTTGGCTGAAGTTTCCTCTGCCCATTGCAACCATGGGCAATAATTTGGGGCAGGGTGGAATTACTGAGCATTAGAGTTCCCACATCATGAGCCTTGAGTCCTGCTCCGCCCAAGTCCTGGTGTTAATATAAAGGTTTCCAGCCACTGCACATTGTGAACAGGAACTTCTGCTCTCACAACAACTCTCACCTACAGACTACAGTGGCTGGGTTCCCCCCATTAGCCGCAGGATGTGGGTAAGATTGGCACAGATGAAACCTGATTAATTCTTCTTGAGTAATTCTTTTCTTCTCTTTACTTTACAGGTGGAATTTGTACAACTGCTAAAAAAATTCTTCATTTTCATTTTGCATATATGTTTATAACTGGTATTAACACTGCTGTATGTAATAGATTGTGTGCTTCAATCAAATTTAGACCAAGCTCAAATTGGCCTCAAGAGCAGCAATGTTAAGTTGTGAAACTTATAATGGAAAATATTAAATGAACAATGTTCAGTGTCCATCTGGTGCTGATCTGGCACTGGAGCAATCACAACCCAGTACTGGGGCAGTCTGTAAACAATTCCTGGGGCAGTGCCAACCTTTCAGCAACAGGGTTATCCGTTCTGCCTGGATCTTTGTTTCCAGCTGAACCCACCTTACGCTTGAGCAACAATATCTGAGCTGGCTTTACACTCACTTCCCTCTGATCTCAGACACTTATTAAATGAATAAACACAGATTCGAATCACCGCTATATTTATTACTCTGTGTCAATTAATGCTGATTTAAAGTGTTACACTGAATGTCCTGCATAACCTCAGCTACTCATCTGTACACTTTTCTCTGCTTGTAATTGACTAATACTGCCTCACAAGTTAACCCAGTTAATCATAAGAACATAAGAATTAGGAGCAGATGTTGGCCATTTGGCCCCTTGAGCATGCTCCACCATTCAATAAGATTTTGGCTGATCTTTGACCTCAACTCCACTTTCCTGCCTGATCCCCATATTCCCTGCATCCTTTAGAGTTCAAACATCTGTCCATCTCAGCCTTGAAAATACTCAACAACTGAGCATCCACAGATCTTTGGGGCAGCGAATGCCAAAGATTCACAACCCTCCAAGTGAAGAAATTCTTCAAAATCTCAGTCTTAAAAGACCGACCCCTTATCCTGAGACTATGCCCCCTACATCTACATTTCCAACCAGGGGAAACAAGCTCTCAGCAACAACCTTGTTAATGCCCCTCAGAATCTTATATGTTTCAATGAAATCACCTCTCATTCTTCTAAACTCTGGAGAGCATGGGCCCAATTTACTCAATCTCTGCTCATCGGACAAAGCTCTCATCCCAGGGATCAATCTAGTGAACCTTTGTTGCACCGCCTCCAAGGCAAGTATATCCTTCCTTAGATAAGGAGAAAAAAAATCTGTGCACAGTACTCCAGCTGTGGTCTCACCAAAGCCCTGTACAAGACTTCCTTACTCTTGTACTCCAGACCTCTTTCAATAAAGACCAACATTCCATTTGCTTTCCTAATTGCTTGCTGAACCTGGATGCTAACTCTCTGTGTTTCTTGTACGAGGACACCTAAATCTCTCTGAACATTGAATCGTTTTTCACCATTTTAAAAAATAATTTGCTTTTCTATTCTTGCTACCAAAGTGAATAACCTCACATTTCCCGAACTTGTCTATATCCCTTTGCAGGCCCTTTGAGTCCTCCTCACAGCTTACTATCCACCTAGCTTTGTATTGTAAGCAAACTCTGTTGGTCGGAACATAAACTAGGAAATAGTGGGGGCTTGTAAAAAGGGAACAGCAATAATCATGGGTGATTTTAATCTCCATATTGATTGGACAAATCAAATTGATCAGGGTAGCCTTGAGGAGGAGTTCATAGAGGATGAGTAAGGGATGGGTTCCTTGAGCAGTATGTAAAGGAACCAACCAGGGGGCAGGCTATCTTCGATCTGGTCCTGTGCAATGAGACAGGATTAATAAACAATCTCCAAGTAAAGGATCCCCTCGGAATGAGTGACCATAGCATGATTGAATTTCAAATTCAGATGGAGGGTGAGAAAGTTGGATCTCTAACCAACATACTGAGCTTAAATAAAGGAGACTTTGAAGGTATGAGGGCAGAGTTGGGTAAAGTGGACTGGGAAAAATAGATTAAAGGGTAGGACAGTTGATGAACAGTGGTGTACATTTAAAGAGATATTTCACAACTCTGAAGAAAAATATATTCCAGTGAGGAGGAAAGGGTGTAACATAGAAAATAGGTGCAGGAGTAGGCCATTTGGCCCTTCGAGCCTGCACCACCATTCAATCTGATCATGCGACTTCAGTACCCCATTCCTGCTTTCTCTCCATACCCCTTGACCTCTTTAGCCATAAGGGCCACATCTAACTCCCTTCTGAATATATCTAACAAACTAGCCTCAACAATTTTCTGTGGTAGAGAATTCCACAGGTTCACAATTCTCTGAGTGAAGAAGTTCCTCCTCATCTCGGTCTTAAATGGCTTACCCCTTATTCTTAGACTGTGACCCCTGGTTCTGGACTTCTCCAAAATCGGGAACATTCTTCCTGCATCTAACCTGTCCAATCCCGTCAGAATTTTATATGTTTCTATGAGATCCCCTCTTATTCTTCTAAATTCCAGTGAATTTATGGACCACTTCCCATGTCTTGGGAGCCTCCTATCAACAAGAGCAGGCATTGATGACTAGATCCAACACAGCATCCAGTGCGCCAGTGCAGCCTTCGGTCGCCTGAGGAAACGAATGTTTGAAGACCAGACCCTCCAAACTGCCACCAAGCTCATGGTCTACAGGGCTGTAGTAATATCTGCCCTCCTGTATGGTTCAGAGACATGGACCATGTACAGTAGACACCTCAAGTTGATGGAGAGATATCACCAACGATGTCTCCGCAAGATCCGACAAATTCCCTCGGAGGACCAACGCACCAACATCAGCGTCCTCACTCAGGCTAACATCCCCAGCATTATAGAAGAATTAGGAACAGGAGTCGGCCATCTAGCCCCTCGAGCCTGCTCCGCCATTCAACAAGATCATGGCTGATCTGGCCGTGGACTCAGCTCCACTTACCCGCCCGCTCCCCATAACCCTTAATTCCCTTATTGGTTAAAAATCTATCTATCTGTGATTTGAATACATCCAATGAGCTAGCCTCAACTGCAGAGAATTCCACAGATTCACAACCCTTGGGAGAAGAAAATTCCTTCTTAACTCGGTTTTAAATTGGCTCCCCCGTATTTTGAGGCTGTGCCCCCTAGTTCTAGTCTCCCCGACCAGTGGAAACAACCTCTCTGCCTCTATCTTGTCTATCCCTTTCATTATTTTAAATATTTCTATAAGATCACCCCTCATCCTTCTGAACTCCAATGAGTAAAGACCAGTCTACTCAATCTATCATCATAAGGTAACCCCCTCATCTCCGGAATCAGCCTAGTGAATCGTCTCTGTACCCCCTCCAAAGCTAGTATATCCTTCCTTAAGTAAGATGACCAAAACTTCACGCAGTACTCCAGGTGCGGCCTCACCAATACCCTGCTTTTGTACTCAGTCCCTCTCGAAATGAAGGCCAATATTCCATTCGCCTTCCTGATTACCTGCTGCACCTGCAAACTAACTTTTTGGGATTCATGCACAAGGATCCCCAGGTCCCTCTGCACCGCAGCATGTTGTAATTTCTCCCCATTCAAATAATATTCCCTTTTACTCTTTTTTTTCCAAGCTGGATGACCTCACACTTTCCGACATTGTATTCCATCTGCCAAACCTTAGCCCATTCGCTTAACCTATCTCAATCTCTTTGCAGCCTCTCTGTGTCCTATACACAACCCGCTTCCCCACTAATCTTAGTGTCATCTGCAAATGTTGTTACACTACACTCTGTCCCCTCTTCCAGGTCATCTATGTATATTGTAAACAGTTGTGGTCCCAGCACCGAACCCTGTAGCACACCACTAACCACCGATTTCCAACCTGAAAAGGACCCATTTATCCCGACTCTCTGCTTTCTGTTAGCCAGCCAATTCTTGATCCATGCTAATACATTTCCTCTGACTCCGCTTACCTTTATCTTCTGCAGTAACCTTTTGGAAATCTAAATACACCACATCCATCGGTACACCTCTATCCACCATGCTCGTTATATCCTCAAAGGATTCCAGTAAATTAGTTTTCCCCTTCATGAATCCATGTTGTGTCTGCTTGATTGCACTATTCCTATCTAGATGTCTATCTAGAAGCACTGACCACACTCGATCAGCTCCACTCGGCAGGCCACATAGTCCGCATGCCAGAGAAGAGACTCTCAAAGCAAGTGCTCTACTCTGAGCTCCTTCATGGCAAACAAGCCAAAGGTGGGCAGTGGAAGCGCTACAAGGACACCCTCAAAGCTTCCCTGATAAACTGCAACATCCCCACTGACACCTGGGAGTCCCTGGCCCAAGACCACCCTAAGTGGTGGAAGTGCATCCGAGAGGCCGCTGAGCACCTCGAGTCTCAATGCCGAGAGCATGCAGAAATCAAGCGCAGACAGCGGAAAGAGTGTGCGGCGAATCTGTCCCACCTGCGACAGTGTCTGTGGCTCTCATATTGGACTGTTCAGCCACCAAAGAACTCACTTCAGGAGTGGAAGCAAGTCTCCCTCGATTCCGAGGGACTGCCTATGATCATCGATCCAGTCTTTCTTCATATGTCAGTTCTGTCATCCCAGGAATCAGTCTGGTGAACCTTCGCTGCACTCCCTCAATAGCAAGAACGTCCTTCCTCAGATTAGGAGACCAAAACTGTACACAATACTCCAGGTGTGGCCTCACCAAGGCCCTGTACAACTGCAGCAAGACCTTCCTGCTCCTGTGCTCAAATCCTCTCGATATGAAGGCCAACATGCCATTTGCCTTCTTCACCGCTTGCTGTATCTGCACGGCAACTTTCAATGACTGATGTACCATGACACCCAGGTCTCGTTGCACCTCCCCTTTTCCTAATCTATCACCATTCAGATAATATTCTGCCTTCCTGTTTTTGCCACCCAAGTGGATAACCTCACATTTACCTACATTATACTGCATCTACCATGCATTTGCCCACTCACCTAACCTGTCCAGGTCACCCTGCAGCCTCTTGGCATCCTCCTCACAGCTTACACTGCCACGCAGCTTTGTGTCATCTGCAAACTTGGATATGTTACATTCAATTCCTTCGTCCAAATCATTAATGTATATTGTAAATTGCTGAACCTTGTGGTACCCCCTAGTCACTGCCTGCCATTCTGAAGAGGACCCATTTATTCCTACTCTTTGCTTCCTGAGGACCCATGCCAACCAGTTCTCTATCCACGTCAATACATTACCCCCAATACCATGTGCTTTAATTTTGCACACTGATCTCGTGTGGGACTTTGTCAAAAGCCTTTTGAAAGTCCAAATACACCACATCCGCTGGTTCTCCCCTGTCCACTCTACTAATTACATCCTCAAAAAATACTAGAAAATTTGTCAAGCATGATTTCCCTTTCATAAATCCATGCACTGCTTTCCAAATGCGCTGCTATTACATCTTTAATAATTGATTCCAACATTGTCCCCACTACCGATGTCAGACTGACCGGTCTATAATTCCCTATTTTCTCTCTCCCTACATTTTTTAAAAGTGGGGTTACATTAGCTACCCTCCAATCCATAGGAACTGATCCAGAGTCCATAGAATGACCACCAATGCATCCACTATTTCTAGGGCCACTTCCTTAAGTACTCTGGGGTGCAGACTATCAGGCCCTGGGGATTTATCGGCCTTCAATCCCATCAATTTCCCTAACATAATTTCCTAATATGGATTCCCTTTAGTTCCTCCTATTTGCTAGACCCTCGATCCCCTAGTATTTCCAGAAGGTTATTTTTATTGTCCTTAGTGAAGATAAAATCAAAGTATTTGATCAATTGGTCTGCCATTTCTTTGTTCCCCTGATTATAAATTCACCTGATTCTGACTGCAAGGGACCTACATTTGTTTTCACTGTTGTGGAAAAATATTTCCGAGACTGTATAATATATAAAGAGAGGTTTATTAAATCGGAGACAAAGCTTTGGGAGAAGTGTTAAAGACCCCTGTATCTGCAGTGAAGTCCTTTTATCTTACAAATTACGTCACTTTACAACACATGCTTTAGCACTACAAAGCTTTGACTATCGAAGGCTAAGCTTTTGATATAACCCATCCTGCAGTGTGACAGGGCAGTATAAACAAGTGCAGGCTTTTGACACCGGTATAAACACACATACCTAGCACTTAACTCTCCAGTGTTCATAATGCATCAGTATTGTCCCTTACAAAATTCATTTAAAGGGGAAAATAAAACAAATGTTTGGTCCCGTATATAATCAAATATATGTCCAAAATTCCACTCCAACAATATTCCCCCTTTTGGTCCTGGAGGATGTTTACGAAATCCAGATGACCACAATGATAGTAGCATATATTCGTCCTTTGGGGTATGTTACTTCCCTGATGTTCCATATATCCACCTTGCCTGTAGCTCTAGGCTACCCTTCAAAGATAGTGATCGGTATCATTGTTGTCTGTTTCTTCATCCTTGGTGTCTTCAGGTATTTCCATCAGGTGTGCTTCTTCTTCGGCGATTACACTGGCTACTGGCATCAGTCGAGCCATCATAACTTTACAGCAGATATTAAAACACCCGATAATCAGACAGCAAGTAATTATTATTACAACCAGAATAATTACTCCATGCATAAGATAGGACCCCCAGGATTCCCCCTAACAGCCAGTCAAATCAGCCAGATCCTCCTGCTGTCGTGGATAACTTCTTTACCTCCCTTCTTATGTGATCAGCGAGGTTGGTTATGTTTTCTGAATTATCGGGAATGTAAGTGCAACATTCAGCTCCAATTAAGGCACACTGTGCGTATGGCTACCATTTCAGCCGTTATGCCCTCCATTGCTTCAGCAGTGTCGTTAACTATCTGTTCCAGTACCCTCTTTAGATTATGTAATTCATCCATGGTACGTCCTATCCCGAATGGGAGCATCATGACCCCAAATAGCCTCTCTACCGGGGTAAGATATCGTCTTAGTCGACCTGGTGTCTGTACTTCTGCTAAAGTACGTACCCGTCTGACAAAAGGGACCACATATCCCAAATAACAGGACCCCCTCCAGTTCTGAGGCAACCAGGGGTAGGCCTTATGCCCACACACAAAATAAGTGCCATTGTATGCTGTTAGATTCGATCCCAATCTCTCTCTCAGCCCCCGTCGCCACCTAATCTGAGGGTCCCAGTCCTGGCTATTTGTCTGATTCTTCAAACCCTCTATTTCAAAGAACCGCTGGTTTGTTGTTTCGCTGGCTATTATGTTCCACCTGGCGAGGTTAAAGTATCCTGCTACAAAACCTGTTTCCTCACCGGTCAGGTTTCTAGTGAAACAAATGTCAGCGGTGGGCCTTCCAACTCCTGAGGTGTTGGTCAAAACCAGGAACGGGGGTCGTACCGACCTATTGTATTCCAGCTGGTACCATCCGTCAATGCATCCAAAAGGTAACCCCCTGATCTCCACGTTTCTTTATCCCCACTCTGGTTCCAAGTATCATTTACTTCCCCTGTACCGTTTTGTCGCATTACCCACTCTGCTACTTGCGAAATGTTAAGGGAGATTGACCTCAAAGGGATGCCTCCTTTGCTATGTATGGGGATGTGCGAACATACCCAGCAACTGGAAAAGTTCTCATTTTGCGCATAAACACAAGACATGTACAAAAAGGTATTTACATGTAACTCTCGGTTCGATCTAGCTAGCAGGCTGGACCTAACACGAACTATGATAATCGCACCGATCGCAATATATAGTTTAATCTTATTACTCTATAATTAACAAATAGTCAAAGGCAAAATGGCCGTATGGCTTGCTTGAAGAATCTCTCGCTGTCAATCTGTAAATAGACAAACAACAACAACTAATACGTGTGCTAAACGGATGGTTCAAAAACCTTAAGCTGGGTCCAATGCTTCCATTGTCCGTTCCCTTTAACATCGATGCAGGCACAAATGTCCTTGCTGATTATAACCTCATACGGTCCTTTTTGGGGAAAACCCCGGTTTTCCCGGGAGGACCCTTACCATAACGCGACTTCCCGCCAACGGGACTTCAGGGAGCTTTGTAAGCTCTGCTTCCGCGTCTCTTTCTTCCTGATTGTCCCTAACTAATTTACGCATCCCTTTTAATTGAGTACTTAGTTCCAAAACATACCATTTTATTTTGTCTTTTAATGGGCCTACATCGGCCCCCCCTGTTATGATGTTCTCTGGTAATTGCATCGCTCTTCCTGTCATTAGTTCATAAGGAGTTAATCCGGTTGTCCGGTTTGTCGTGGCTCTTAACTTCATCAATATAATGGGTAATACTTCTGTCCACGTTTTTCCTGACGTTTGCATGGCCTTTGCCAGGGCGTTCTTAAGGATACGGTTCATGAGCTCTACCATTCCAGAACTCTGCGGGTGGTAGGGGATGTGGAATTTTTGTTTTATGCCCATCAGCTGGCATATTGTTTTTACAATTTTTTTTTTCCCGTGAAGTGGGTGCCTTGGTCGGAATCTATTTGAAGAGGCACTCCCCATCGGGGAATCACCTGCTCGGTCAATATCCTTGCCACAGTTGAGGCAGTGCAATCACGTGTGGGGAAAGCTTCTACCCATCGGGTAAATTGATCTATAATCACTAGGCAATATCTTTTTCCATGGGATGGGGGCAAAGGACCTGTGAAATCAATTTGTACGTGTTCCCATGGCCCCCGTGGACGGGGCTGGTGTCCCATTTTAATTTTAATGGGCCTGCCTGGATTATATATCTCCCCATCCCTTTCCACCACCAATCTCTCCCAAGACAGGCCATGATGCAACTCCAATAAGGTATTCTGTATGCATTCAGGCGCCATTACCTTGTCGTTTCGTCTCCAAACGTTATCCTTCCCTTGCGTTGCGCCCTGCTTTGTCCACATACCTATTTCCTCCTCAGAAGTGTCCTGGTGTAGTTTCTCAATACTTATCTGTTCGTCTCAGGCCCCAGCGGCACTGACTTAATTTTAATAATTTAAAATCATTATCAATGGAGAGTGTTTTTTTCCAATTAAACCAATATCTTTTTCACAGCTGATATCAACTGGTATTTAGTAAGTTATGTCTTTATCCATCACAAACACCCCTTCTCCCCCATATCCTCACAGACCTCTTCGCAAAAGTGGGGTTCCCCTTCACCCATCATACCTTCTGCGGGGTTGTTTCCTACATCCCTAATTATGGTTACCGCTTTGTTGGGTGTTAAGAGGACTGCTTCCCACTTTGCCCGTCTCATATTAGATACGGTTCTCAGTTTTTCTGTGTTTAACATTTCTACCAATGTGTGTTTAGTGTGGAGAATGATGTTTCCAGTCATCACCACAGGCTCGCTTAATTTTTACCACCCACGCTGCGCAATCTAGCGCGGCTATACATCTGGATTAGTAATGGATATTGAGGCTCCCGTGTCCACTAGCATCTCACACTGTCGGCCCCCTACTAGTGCAGACACATATATCCTTCCCTCCTTTTTACTTTGTGCAGGGGCCGCCGGACATCACCGGGTGGCTTAGTACGCCTGCCACTTCTGGTATTCCTGTTCTGACAGGGTCCTTGCCTTATTAGGATAGCCATTTTTACCATAGCATGTCGCTTCCAGGTGCCCTTTCTTACCACAATACGTACATTACTTTTCACTGCCTTTCCCTTTGCATTCCCTGGCAAAATGGCCCGGTTTTCCACAATTATGGCAAGTCTCCCTTTTCTGCCCTCCTCCTGTTCCCGTGGCAGAGATCTTTTCCTGCTTTATCTTTTTCTTTTCTAAACTGCTAAAGCTTACTGTTTTAGCCTTTTTCAAAAGTCCCCTTTACACCTTCACAGATAGCTCACCACTCGCCCAGGAGTTTGACCTAATCCCTGAAGGTATTTCTAAATTTAAAACTCTTTTTTTTTACTGAGCTAGAAGCTTTCGTGTCAAGGTTTTACACAAAGGAAAATGGGAGCGTTTTAAAAGGCATTCTTTATCTCATTCCTAGACTAAATTTATGTCTTTCAACCCAATTGCATGTTTTTTTTCGACAAGTGAGCGTGTCAAATTCTTTTTTTTTACTACCGGGACCATGTATCTTTTACTCAACAAACCTATCCTTTGTGCATTTCCTAGCTCCGTAACTTATCATCCGAATATATCCACACCTTCGTTTCTAACTTAAAATGTAATACCATAAGGTTCATAGTTTCTTAAACTTCCCACATACAGGACAACACTACGAAAGGTTAAAAAAAAACATTTCACTCTGTTGGAAAGAGTGGGTGGAGCTAAAACAGGCAGGCAACTCCACACCTTCCCAAACAGGCTTTCATTCATTCCACAGTCAAAATTACTCGAGTACTCTCTTCATTCAAAATAGACACTCACAAAAGTCTCTCTTCATTCAACAAAGCTTATGTCTGGATCCATATGTCACTTAAGATAGTCACTATCAGCTTTTTTATGGCATTACGTAATTACGCAAGTTACAATTAATGATAGGAATTAATTAATGACCCGGGCAGCCCGCGTTTTACATTCCCTTCCTTACCTTCCATGTTCGCCAGTCTCGGACGTTTCCCTTTGTTTCTGTAATACTCACGGCCACGACTACTCTGTGGAGACCCTTTGTCTTCGCAACAAAGCTAGCGTGTTTCCTTACCACCGGAGTTTTCAGCTCTAGGTTGGATCGATCAGTTCCCTTCCGCACCGACCTTATTTACTAAAGGGACAACTCAAACTGGTTAGTCAGCCTCTTCCCGCTATCTCTTTACTCGTATCTTATACACTATCCCGTCATGCCCGTACACCTCTCTTTTCAGTCTCTAACACCAGATTCCAGATACTGTCTTAAGTGATCACGTCTGATCAGACAGTATCCTGTTCGTGACGCCATTTTGTTGTGGAAAAATATTTCCGAAACTGTAAAATATATAAAGAGAGGTTTATTAAATTGGAGACAAAGCTTTGGGAGAAGTGTTAAAGACCCCTGTCTTTGAACCATCTTCTCAAATTGGTATCTGCAGTGAAGTCCTTTTATCTTACAAATTACGTCACTTTACAACACATGCTTTAGCACTACAAAGCTTTGACTATCTATCGAAGGCTAAGTTTCTGATATAACCCATCCTGCATTGTGACAGGGCAGTATAAACAAGTGCAGGCTTTTAACAAACATACCTAGCACTTAACTCTCCAGTGTTCATAATGCATCAGTATTGTCCCTTACAAAATTCATTTAAAGGGGAAAATAAAACAAATGTTTGGTCCCATATACAATCAAATATATGTCCAAAAATCCGCTCCAACATTCACTAATCTTTTTCTCTTCACATATTCATAGAAGCATTTGCAGTCAGTTTTTATGTTCCCTGAAAGCTTCCTCTCATACTCTTATTTCCCCACCTCCTAATTTAACCCTTTGTTCTCCTCTGCTGAGAAAAGATAGCCATCCGTGGCTAACTAAAGAAATAAAGGACGGTATCCAATTAAAAACGAGCATACAAAGTGGCCAAAACTAGAGAGAGGACAGAAGAGTGGGAAGCTGTTAAAAGCCAGCAAAGAACAACTAAAAAAATGATTAAAAAAGGAAAGGTAGACTATGAAAGTAAACTAACACAAAATATAAAAACAGATAGCAAGAGTTGATATAGTTATATAAAAAGGAAAAGAGTGGCTAAAATAAATGTTGGTCCCTTAGAGGACGATACCAGGGAATTAGTACTGGGGAACATGGAGATGGCAGAAACTCTGAACAAATATTTTGTATCAGTCTTTATGGGAGAGGACACTAACAATATTCCAATAGTGGATAGTCAAGGGGCTATAGGAGGGGAGGAACCTAACACAATCAAATCACTAAAGAGGTAGTACTCAGTAAGATAATGGGACTAAAGGCAGATAAATCCACTGGACCTGATGGCTTGCATCCTAGCGTCTTAAGAGAAGTCATGGCAGGGATTGTGGATGCATTCGTTGAATTTACCAAAATTCCCTGGATTCTGGGGCGGTCCCAGCAGATTGGAAAACTGCAAATGTAATACCCCTATTTAAAAAAGGAGGCAGACAAAAAGCAAGAAACTATAGACCAGTTAGCCTAACACCTGTGGTTGGGAAAATGTTGGAGTCCATTATTAAAGAAGCAGCAGCAGGACATTTGGAGAAGCAAAATTCAGTCAAGCAGAGTCAGCATGGATTTATGAAGGGGAAGTCAATGTTTGACAAATTTGCTGGAGTTCTTTGAGGATGTAATGAACAGGGTGGATAAAGGGGAACCAGTGGATGTGGTGTATTTGGACTTCCATTTGACAAGGTGCCACAGAAAAGGTTACTGCACACAAGATAAAATTTCAGGGGTTTGGGGGTAATATATTAGCATGGATAGAGGATTGGTGAACTAACAGAAAACAGGGAATCGGGTTAAATGGTTCATTCTCTGGTTGGCAACCAGTAACTAGTGGGGTGCCGCAGGAATCAGTGCTGGGACCCTAACTATTTACAATCTTAACGACTTGAAAGAAGGGACTGAGTGTAACGTAGCCAAGCTTGCTGACGATACAAAAATGGGAAGAAAAGCAATCTGAGGAGGACACACAAAATTTTCAAAAGGACATAGACAGGCTAAGTGAGTGGGCAAAAATTTGGCAGATAGAGTATAATGTTGGAAAGTGTGAGGTCATGCACTTTGGCAGAAAAAAATCAAAGAGCAAGTTATTATTTAAATGGAGAAAGATTGCAAAGTGCCGCAGTACATTGGGACCTGGAGGTACTTGTGCATGAAACACAAAAGGATTGTGTTATGTATGCACATCAATGATGTACTGTAACACTAGACCTGAATGTACGTTCACCCTGTATATACCATACCTGTACACCAGAGGGTGCTACTGCTGGAGACCTAGGGGTCACCTCTACACTGCAGGTAACCAAGTATAAAAGGGAGCTCACCTCTTGGCGTCCTCACTCTAGGAGCTGCAATAAAGGACTACAGTCTGTACAATTCAAGTGCCATCCCTCTGCCTCGTTGCATCATTAACAGGGTGCTTACATATACAATGCCGATGAGGTTACGAATTCCACGCACAACATGTCTAATCTCAGCAACTTCCAACAATTCACTGATGGGGAAGATTGGGGCGCCTTCGTGGAAAGGTTAGAATACTTCTTCATCGCGAACGACCTGGGTGGGGACTTACTGGCCATGCTGGTGATCAAGCGCATGGCCATCCTGCTCAGCAGTTGTGGGCCCATTATCCATGGCTTCGTCAGGGACCTGCTAGCCCCAGCGAAGACAACAACCAAGAGCTATGCAGAGCTCGTAACTTATAATACAAGAGCAACTGAAACCCAAAGAGAGCATCCTCACAGTCAGGCACGGGTTTTACATTCACCGGCGGCCCGAAGGCCAAGAAATTGCTAAGTATGCTGCAGATCTAAGAAGATTGGCTGCACCATGTGATTTTGGCGACCACCTCACCGAAGCAGTAAGGGACGTTTTCGTTATTGGAATCGGCCATGAGGACCTCCTCCATAAACTGCTCTCTGTGGACACTACAGTCACCCTGCAGAAGGCAATCAAAATGAGCCAAGCTTTCATGATTTCGGTCTGCGACTCCAAACAAATGATGACCCACACCCAGGACTCTAAACTGACGAGCGCAGTGAACAGAATGGCGACTTTCAGAGGCAAGAATGCTGCCCTGAGTCCCGCAGTCCTGAGTCAGCCACATTGGGCCAACCGGCTAGCCCCGTGTTGGCACTGTGGAGGAAACCACAGGGCCCACCAATGCTGATACAAAGAGTACACCTGCAAAGGTTGCAACGCGAAAGGTCACCTTCAGCGAATGTGCAGAAAAAGTTTTACTTACCGCATCGCTGAAGAGTTGGCCGATCACCTGGGCTCTGATACTAATGAAGACAAAGCTGTTCAGCCCCTGGAAGAAGAGTACGGAATATATACCTGCTCCACGAGAGTTCCCCGTGGAAGATGGAAGTGGACATCAATGGGGTTCCAGTTTTGCTGGAGATCGACATGAGGCGAGCCAGTCATTGATGAGCCAGATGCCTTTGAAAAACTCTGGAACAATCCCGCCGAACGACCAAAACTGTCCCCAATCCAGGCAAAGCTGCTCACCTACACAAAAGGCACCATTCCAGTCATTGGCAGTGTTGACGCTGCTGGGAAGAAGTTGGATGAAGCAGGTCCAAATCGGTCGGAGCGACAACGGCCTCCGGGCCCCCGCGATCAACATCCTTGGATCCATCGCAGCACCTAGAAATCCTAACGTCCAGCTTGACTGCATGACAATGACACAGACTGCACAACAGCGTGGCGAGATCATCCTACCTGAACGTCCAGACCTCACCTTCCGGGCCGTGGCAGGACTCCGAGGGAAGAAGATCGATGAAAAAGGTGGATTCCCGACATCCGTGGCCGAACTTGGGGAGAAAAGGATCACACAGCCTACCTCGAGGAGAGCGAGAAGATGGCGGCCCCACCACGAGGCGAAGAACCTGGAATCAAAATGGCCGCAACCAGACCACGAGGGGCAGCGTTGGAGGAGCAACACGTGGCACCGAGCGGCAAACTGGATTGGAAGGCCCTCTTAAAGGAGACCGGCAACCCAAGGCAATTAAAGGGACAGTTCCACTCTAGGCACAGTGATGCCAAGGACATTAAAGTTAAAAATGCAGTAAGCGAATACAGGTATACAAATGTAACGTTAAATGGTGATGCCAGATTAACTAATGAAAAAAATGTAATGAATGCTTTTAAAAGTGATGTAAGCAACAAATTTGTACCATTAAATGATGATGCCAGAAATGCTAATATGATAAATGTAACCCTGTATGGAGACACCGATACACAAGAAAGTGTTGTAAGTGCAAAATGTGATAACGTGAAGAGAGATGACAGTGTAGAGTCGACGAGTTGCGATCACAGCCGATGTGTCATGCATGTAAAAAGTAGACTGTTAAAGGTCACCAGGTTCTACAGGTATAATGTCAATGCCAGAGGAAACCTCCCGTGGGAGACCCCCAGGTCCAGCTGGCTACCTGACCATGTAGCCTGGGCTTTTGGGACAAATGTGATGCCCCAGGAAGGGCTCGCACACACCTAGTGGGAGCAGACCCACTGCAGGGTCAGCGGTCAATGGGCAGCACAGCCACCACCACTGGCAACGTGCCCCAGATTGACCTTACACTCCCTGGCCACCAGGGCCAGCACCGGGAGCGAGAGGCCAGTAGCCCCCAGCTTTCATGATGGACCCTGGGATGACCAGACTTCCACCACCAATGGAGGACAAGGAGCCCATACAGCCCTCTGGCCCTGCCCACCACCAAATGCCACTACTTACCCACTCTACAGTGTATGTACCTTACCCATTGCACTGGCTCCACCACTGAGGAATCCTCCAACAGTGACACCCACATGGACTGTGTGTGAGGGGGTGGAAATGGATGTGGGCAGCCACAAGCACAGGGATCACACCTGGCACCCACACAACCCTCATCACAACCACGCTCAGCCCACTATTGATCACCTCTCTATGTCATAGCAATAAGGACTTGGGAAAGGCTTGGGGGGGGGTGGTGTTGTTATGTATGCATGTCAAAGTTGAACTGTAACACTAGACCTGAATGTACCTTCACCCTGTATATAGCATACCTGTACACCAGAGGGTGCTGCTGCTGGAGACCAAAGGGTCAGCTGTACACTGCAGGTAACCAAGTATAAAAGGGGGCTCACCTTTTGGTGTCCTCACTCCAGGAGCTGCAATAAAAGACTACAGTCTGTCATAGTTCAAAGTGCCATTCCCCTGCCTCGTGAATTCATTAACAGGGTGCTTACATATACAATAGATAGTAACATAGAAACATAGAAAATAGTTGCAGGAGTAGGCCATTTGGCCCTTAGAGCCTGCACCGCCATTCAATAAGATCATGGCTGATCATTCCCTCAGTACCCCTTTCCTGCTTTCTCTCCATACCCCTTGATCCCCTTAGCCGTAAGGGCCATATCTAACTCCCTCTTGAATATATCCAATGAACTGGCATCAACAACTCTCTGCGGCAGGGAATTCCACAGGTCAACAACTCTTTGAGTGAAGAAGTTTTTCTCCT
The DNA here is from genome assembly GCF_044704955.1 of Pristiophorus japonicus. Lineage (NCBI taxonomy): Eukaryota > Metazoa > Chordata > Chondrichthyes > Pristiophoridae > Pristiophorus > Pristiophorus japonicus. The sequence continues at coordinate 116,036,529 of NC_091982.1, read as the reverse complement.
CATCTCAGTCCTAAATGGCCTACCCCTTATCCTAAGACTATGTCCCCTGGTTCTGGACTTCCCCAACATCGGGAACATTCTTCCCACATCTAACCTGTCCAGTCCCATCAGAATCTTAAACGTTTCTATGAGATCCTCTCTCATCCTTCTAAACTCCAGTGAATAAAGGCCCATTTGATCCAGTCTCTCCTCATATGACAGTCCAGCCATCCCTGGAATCAGTTCGCTGCACTCCCTCAATAGCAAGAACGTCCTTCCTCAGATTAGGAGATCAAAACTGTACACAATATTCCAGGTGAGGCCTCACTAAGGCCCTGTACAACTGCAGTAAGACCTCCCTGCTCATATACTCAAATCCCCTAGCTATGAAGGCCAACATACCATTTGCCTCCTTCACCCCCTGCTGTACCTGCATGCCCACTTTCAGTGACTGATGAACCATTGCACCTCCCCTTTTCCTAATCTGACGCCATCCAGAAAATATTCTGCCTTCGTGTTTTTGCCCCCAAAATGGATAACCTCACATTTATCCACATTACACTGCATCTGCCATGCATTTGCCCACTCACCTAACCTGTCCAAGTCACCCTGCAGCCTCTTAGCATTCTCCTCACAGCTCACACCGCCACCCAGTTTAGTGTCATCCGCAAACTTGAAGATATTACACTCAATTTCTTCATCTAAATCGTTAATATATATTGTAAAGAGCTGGGGTCCCAGCACTGAGTCCTGCGGCACTCCACTAGTCACTGCCTGCCATTCTGAAAAGGACCCATTTATCCCGACTCTCTACTTCCTGTCTGCCAACCAGTTCTCTATCCACATCAGTACATTACCCCCAATACCATGCACTTTGATTTTGCACATCAATCTCTTGTGCGGGACCTTGTCAAAAGCCTTTTGAAAGTCCAAATACATCACATTCACTGGTTCTCCCTTGTCCACTCTGCTAGTTACATCCTCAAAAAATTCCAGAAGATTCGTCAAGCATGATTTCCCTTTCATAAGTCCATGCTGACTTAGTCCGATCCTGTCACTGCTTTCCAAATGCACTACTATTTCATCCTTAATGATTGATTCCAACATTTTCCCCACTACTGATGTCAGGCTAACTGGTCTATAATTACCTGTTTTCTCTCTTCCTCCTTTTTTAAAAAGTGGTGTTACATTAGCTACCCTCCAGTCCATAGGAACTGATCCCGAGTCGATAGACTGTTGGAAAATGATCTACTATTTCTAGAGCCACTTCCTTAAGTACTCTGGGATACAGACTATCAGGCCCTGAGGATTTATCGGCCCTCAATCCCAATTTCCCTAACACAATTTGCTGACTGATAAGGATTTCCTTTAATTCCTCCTTCTTGCTGGACCCTCGGTCCCCTAGTATTTCCGGAAGGTTATTTGTGTCTTCCTTGGTGAAGACAGAACCAAAGTACTTGTTCAATTGGTCTTCCATTTCTTTGTTCCCCATTACAAATTCATCTGATGCTGCTGCAATGGACCCACATTTGTCTTCACTAATCATTTTCTCTCCATATATCTATAGGAGCTTTTGCAGTCATTTTTTATGTTCCCTGCAAGCTTACTCTCATACTCTATTTTCCCCCTCCTAATTAAACCCTTTGTCCTCCTCTGCTGAATTTCTCCCAGTCCTCAGGCTTGCTGCTTTTTCTGGCCAATTTACATGTCTCTTCCTTGGTTTTAACACTATCCCTAATTTCCCTTGTTATCCACGGTTGAGCTACCTTCCCCTTTTTATTTTTACGCCAGACAGGGATGCACAATTGTTGAAGTTCATCCATGCAATCTTTAAATGTCTGCCATTGCCTATCCACCATCAAGTATCCACCATTAAGTATTATTCGCCAGTCTATCCTAGCCAATTCACGTCTCATACCATCGAAGTTACCTTTCCCCAAGTTCAGGACCCTAGTCTCTGAATTAACTGTCATTCTCCATTTTAATGAAGAATTCTACCATATTGTGGTCACTCTTCCCCAAGGAGCCTCGCACAACAAGATTGCTAATTAATCCTCTCATTACACAACACCCAGTTTAGGATGGCCAGCTCTCTAGTTGGTTCCTCGACATATTGGTCCAGAAAACCATCACTAATACACTCCAGGAAATCCTCCTCCACCGTTTTGCTACCAGTTTGGTTAGCCCAATCTATATGTAGTTTAAAGTCACCCATGATAACTGCTGTACCTTTATTGTACGCATCCCTAATTTCCTGTTTGATGCCCTCCCCAAACTCACTACTACTGTTTGGTAGTCTGCACATAACTCCCACTAGCGTTTTCTGCCCTTTGGTGTTCCGCAACTCTACCAATACAGATTCCACATCATCCAAGCTAATGTCCTTCCTTACTATTGCGTTAATCTCCTCTTTAACCAGTAATGCTACCCCATCTCCTTTTCCTTTCTGTCTATCCTTCCTGAATATTGAATACCCCTGGATGTTGAGTTCCCAGCCTTGGTCATCCTGGAGCCATGTCTCCGTAATCCCCATTATGTCATATCCGCAGCCTAAGGGGGATGAGAGGTTGGTGCAGCCTTTCTTTGCTGCTACTGTTGTTGTTGTTGATGATGTTACTGTTTTCAAATTGAAAGTATTTTGTAAGTTTTGTAAATTTACAACTTTATAAGTGATCTTAAAGAGTCAAAATAAAGTAAAGTTTGATACAAGAATAATTTTATTACAGTGTGGTTAAGTACATTGTAAACTTTTGAATAAAATATATTTTATATTAAAACTGAATCATGTTCCATTAACACAACACACCATTATCGAACAGCTCCAAAAAATAAAAATGTCCATGTGGAATAGTTGTCGCTGAGTCCTCAGGCATCAGTAAAGCGTTCACAGATGAATTGCTGGTGCAAGGCTCGAGCAATCATTAAAGGAGCACGATGGCCCACCTTCCTCTGCCGTCGTGCTCCAGCCTCAGGCATCATCGTCCTCCACCTCCTCCTGCTCGTCACCTGCATCTTCCAAATCATTATCATCAGCCACTCTCACTGCAGATGGGTCTTGCACTACCAGGTGCTGCTGCCTCATGATGGCTAAGTTATGCAGCATGCAGCACACAACAGTGAACTGACCGACAATCTCAGGGGAGTACAACAAGTAGCCTCGGGAATGGCCCAGGCATCAGAAACACTGTTTCAAGATGCCAATGGTCCTCTCTATGATGCTGCGCGTCGTAATGTGCAACTTATTGTATTGATGGTCAGCTTCCGCCCGGGTTACACGTAGAGTGTCATGAGCCAGGTGGCAAAGCTATACCCTTTATCTCCCAGTAGCCAGCTCTGCTCTTCTTGCTGCTGCTCAAACATGGCAGATATAATGTTGTCGCGTAGGATGAACGCATCTTGGATGATGCCAGGGTATCTTGCATCGACTGGCATGATGCGATGCATGTTATCACACACGAGCTGCACATTAATGGAGTGAAAGCCTTTTCGATTCCTGAACAGCTCGGAGTCATGCTAAGATGCTCGCAAGGCGATGTGGCTACAATCAATGCAGCCCTGTACCTTTGAGAAGCCAGCAATCCTTGAGAACCCCACAGCCCTGTCATGGATTGCTTGGGCGGTCATTGAGAACTTGATGAAGTCATTCCTCTGAGCATACAGTGCAGCCGTGACCTGGCAAATGGAGATATGTATTACATGTTGGGAGATGGCACACACATCTCCAATTGTAGCTTGAAATGATCCAGAGGTATCGAATGAACGTGCAGCTGTAACCTTCACTTCAACTGACAAAGCAGTCCACCTGCCGCTTCTCGTCTGCAGGTCTGGTCTCAGCAACTCACAGACCTCATAGACAACTTCTCTGCAGAAACGCAGCCTTTTAACACATTCTACATCACTCAGGTGCAGGTACGAACGCCTGACTCGAAATTGCCGAGGTAGGCAAGGCCTTCTGCCCAGCAGCCTATGGGCTCTGATGTTCCTGATGTGATGAGCTCTAATCAATTGTCTCCTACGTAGAACAATGATGCAGTACGCTTGCAAAAGATATGGCATTGTCAATATTGCTCCAATACTTAAAGTTAAACTTTCAAAGAAGGTCAAAATGGCAGGAAAGTAGGCAGAACAGGTTCGCAATTCTCTCTCTCCTCCGGCCCCCCCTCCCACCAAGGTCTGTATGGATGGACCACACCCAAAGATTTCCTGCCATTTTGACCTTCTTTGAAAGTTTAACTTTAAGTATTGGAGCAATATTGACAATGCCATATCTTTTGTCCTCTCCTCCCCCCCTTGAGTCTTGTGACCTCTCTCTCTCTCCCTCCTCCTCTCCCCTCTCCTCAAGTCTCGTGACATCTCTTTCCGCCCCCCCAGCCTCCCCATTGAATTGCAGCCTCCTCTCTCTGGCCCCCAATGTTTGCCACGTCTCTCCATCCCTCCCCACCCCCTCCTCCCCACACCCAAGCCTCTCTGTTGAATTGCAATCTCTCCCTCTCTGTGACCCCCAATGCTTGCCAGCTCCCTCTCTTCCTCCCCTCCTCCCCCCCTCAGCCTCTCCGTTGATTTGCTTGCAGCCTCGCCGTTGAATCCTGATGCCGGCCAGTTCACTCACTCCTCGCCCCCAGCCTCTCCGTTGATTTGCTTGCAGCCTCTCCATTGAATCCTGATGCCGGCCAATTCACTTGGTCTCCTGGTGCGTTGTCCAGGCCGAGTGGCCTCCCGCATGGGCCCACTGCCTTCCCGGGCTGAGTGCAGAAAGGTGAGTTTCAGTTTGAGGATGAAGGTAGAATTATAATTTTTTATTTCTTATAGAATTGTTAGTAGTTTTTGTTTGCAAGCATTGCTAAGGGTAAGTTTTGGTTGATTCAGGTCCAGGTCCTCTCTGCTTCCCGTCTTTATCCCAGGCCGAATGGCCTCCGATATACTTACCTGCACCGATTTCTATATCTCCCCGCATGAGTTTTCTGCAGTGACCACATACGCTGGCCTAAGTAGAAATGGAGTAACTATTAGCTGGCCAAAGTTGCCTAAATGGCCAGAACTGGCGTAGGTGGCTCGTAATGCCCTCTTTTGAGAAAAAAAAACCTAAAAAAAATGTAACTAAGTGAGTTACGCTGGTGCAAATTGATTGGGGAAACTGAGCATTTTTAAGTTACGCCAGAAAAAGCAGCCTACTCTAAAAAAAACGGAGCAACTTCTGACCAAAATTGAGGTGTGTGTGTCTACCTCATTGCTTACTTTTCCACCTAGCTTGGTATGTTCACCAAAATTGGATACATTGCACTCGGTCCCTTCATCTAAGTTATTAATATAGATTGTATATAGCCGAGGCCCCAGCACTATCCTTTCGGCATCCCACTAGTTACAGCCTGCCAATCAGAAATGAAAAAAAGGAAGCTTGTCATATACCAACAGTTAAATACTGTAGAATCTCTGGAGGAATATAGAAAGTTCTGCGGTGAAATTAAAAAGGTTATTAAGAATGCTAAGAGAGAGCGTGAAAAATTCTTGGCAAGTAAAATCAAGGAAAACCCAATGATGTTCTATAAATATATTAAGAGCAAGAGGATAACTAAAGAAAGGCTAGGGCCTATTAGAGACCATGAGAGTAATCTGTGTGTGGAGGCGGAAGATGTGGGTATTGTTCTTAATGAATACTTTGCATCTGTTTTCACAAAAGGAAAGGGGCAATGCAGATACTGCTATCGAGAAGTGTGAAATTTTGGATGAAATAAACAGAGGGAGAGAGGAGGTATTAAGGGGTTTAGCAGTTTTGAAAGTGGCTAAGTCCCCAGGCCCGGATGAAATGCATCCCTGGCTGTAGAGCAAACCAAAATAGCAGAGGCCTTGACCATCATTTTCCAGTCCTGGATTGAGGCATGATGCCAGAGGACTGCTAATGTGGTGCCCTTGTTTAAGAAGGGAGAAAGGGATAAGCTGAGTAATTACAGGCTTGTTAGCCGAATCTCAGTGGTAGGAAAATGCTTGGAAAAAATCCTGAAGGACAGGATAAATCTTCATTAAGAAAGGCAAGGATTAATTAGGTACAGTCAGCACGGATTTGTTAAGGGAAGATCGTATTTGACTAACCTGACTGAATTTTGCGAGGAGGTAACCAGGATACTCGATGAGGGTAGTGCGTACGATGTAGTGTATATGGACTTTAGCAAAGCTTTTGATAAGGTCCCACATGGCAGACTGGTCACAAAGATAGAAGCCTGTGGGATCCAGGTTGGATCCAAAATTGGCTTAGGAGGTAGGAAGCAAAGGGTAATGGCTGATGGATGTTTTTGTGACTGGAAGAATGTTTCCAGTGGGATTTCACAGGGCTCAGTGCTGGGTCCCTTGCTTTTTGTGGTATACACCAATTATTTAGATTTGAATATAGGGGGTATGATTAAGAAGTTTGCAGATGACACTAAAATTGGCTGTGTGGTTGATAATGAAGAAAAAAGTCATGGACTGCAGGAGGATATCAATCTACTGGTCAGGTGGGCAGAACAGTGGCAGATAGAATTTAAGTCGGAGAAGTGTGAGGTAATGCATTTGGGGAGGACTAATAAGGGAAGGATATATATACATTAAATGGTAGGTCACTTAGAAGTGTAGACGTACAAAGGGACCTTGGAGTGCTTGTCCACAGATCCCTGAAAGTAGCAGGCCAGGTGGATAAGGTGGCTAAGAAGGCATACGGAATGCTTGCCTTTATTGGCTGAGGCATAGAATACAAGAGCAGGGAGGTTATGCTTAAATTGTATAAGACACTGGTGAGGCCACAGCTGGTCACTGCATTATAGGAATACATGATTGCACTGGAGAGGGTGCAGAGGAAATTTATGAGGATGCTGCCTGGAATGGAGAATCTTAGCTATGAGGACAGATTGGACAGGCTGGGTTTGTTCTCCTTGGAACAGAGGAAGCTGAGGGGAGACCTCATTTGAGGTGCATAAAATTTTGAGGGGCCTGGATATAGTGGATATCAAGGGCCTATTTCCCTTGGTGGAGGGGTCAATTATGAGGGAGCATAGGTTTAGAGGGGATTTGAGGGGAAGCTTCTTCATGCAGAGTGTTGTGGGGTTCTGGAACTCGCTGCCTGGAAAGGTAGTAGAGGCAGAAACTCTCACTACATTTAAAAAAGGTGCTTGGATGGGCACTTGAAGTGCCATAACCTGCAGGGTTACAGACCTAGAGCTGGTAAGTGGGATTAGACTGTATCATAGGCAGTCCCTCAGAATCGAGGAAGACTTGCTTCCACTCTAATGAGTTCTTTAGGTGGCTGAACAGTCCAACACGAGAACCACAGTCTCAGTCACAGGAGGGACAGATAGTCATTGAGGGAAGGGGTGGGTGGGACTGGTTTTCCGCACACTCTTTCCGCTGCCTGCGCTTGATTTCTGCATGCTCTTGCAATAAGATTCGAGGTGATCAGCGCCCTCCTGGATGCACTTCTTCCACTTAGGGCGGTCTTTGGCCTTGAACTGCCAGGTGTCAGTGGGGATGTTGCACTATATCAGAGAGGCTTTGAGGGTGTCCTTGTAACGTTTCCACTGCCCACCTTTGGCTCGTTTGCCGTGAAGGAGTTCAGAGTAGCGTGCTTGCTTTGGGAGTCTCGTGTCTGGCATGCGAACTATGTGGCCTGCCCAGTGGAGCTGATCAAATGTGGTCAGTGCTTCAATGCTGGGGATGTTGGCCTGGTCGAGGCGCTAATGTTGGTGCGTCTGTCCTCCCAGGGGATTTGTAGGATCTTGCGGAGACATCGTTGATGGTATTTCTCCAGTGTCTTGAGGTATCTACTGTTCATGGTCCATGTCTCTGAACCATGCAGGAGGGTGGGTATTACTACAGCCCTGTAGACCATGAGCTTGGTGACAATTTTAAGGGCTTGGTCTTCAACACTCTTTTCCTCGGGTGTCCGAAGGCTGCACTGATGCACTGGAGGCGGTGTTGAATCTCGTCGTCGTCTTGTCGTATCTTGTTGATAGGAGGCTCCCGAGGTATAGAAAGTGGTCCACGTTGTCCGGGGCTGCGTCATGGATCTTGATGACTGGGGGCGGGGGGGGGGGGGGGGCAGTGCTGTGCGGCAAGGACACGCTGGTGGAGGACCTTTGTCTTACGGATGTTTAGCGTAAGGCCCATGCTTTCGTAAGCCTCAGTAAATACGTCAACTATGACCAGGAGTTCAGCCTCTGTGTGTGCACAGACGGAGGCGTCGTCCGCGTACTGTAGCTCGACGACAGAGGTTGGGGTGATCTTGGACCTGGCCTGGAGATGGCGAAGGTCGAACAGGTTCTGTAGTTTAGCTCCACTGCAGCAGGGAGCTTGTTGACTGTGAGGCAGAGAATGGCAGCGAGGAAGATTGAGAAGAGGGTTGGGGCGATGACGCAGCCCTGTTTGACCCCGGTCCGGACGTAGATTGGGTCTGTGATGGATCCGTTGGTAAGGATCACGGCCTGCATGTCATTGTGGAGCAGGCGGTGGATGGTGACGAACTTTTGGGGGCATCCGAAACGGAGGAGGACGCTCCATAGACCCTCGCAGTTGACAGTGTCAAAGGCCTTTGTAAGGTCGAAGGCGGCCATGTATAAGGGCTGGTGCTGTTCCGGTCATGTATGTAACCAGCATACTACTGTAACCCTTATCCAATTGTAACCCTCAGGTAACCACTACATACTGTACATACTTACTAGAAATGCACACCTTGACCACAGGGGGTGTACTTGTGGGTGACACTCCTTACTTGAAGATTCAGGTATATAAGGGGAGGTCCCTCGCAGGGCCAGGACTCCTTGGTCCAGTTAATAAAGGTGAAGGTCACAGAGTGACTGTGTCTGCAGTACATGCCTCGTGTGATTATGGTTAAGAGTTAAGGACACAACAGTTCCCTGCATTTATCCTGCAGCTGTCGCACTGCTAAAATCATGTCCGTTGTGCCCCGTAGGGGATGAAATCCACACTGACTCCGTGAAGAGCTCCTCAGCCACAGGGAGAAGACTGTTGAGGAGGACTCTAGCGATGACTTTCCCAGTGGTTGATAGCAGGGAGATTCCTCTGTAGTTGCCGCAGTCGAACTTGTCCCCTTTTTTAAAAAAGATGATCATGATCACTGCATCTCAGATCTCCCGGCATGCTCTCCTCCCTCCAGATGAGAGAGATGAGGTCGTGTATCCATGCCAACAGTGCCCCTCCGCCATATTCAGTGCGTCAGCAGGGATTCCATCCGCACCCGTAGTCTTGTTTTTAAAGTGTTTTATGGCTTTTTCTACTTCGTGCAGTGTTGGGGTCTTGTTGAGGTGGCGGCGGATAACATGCTGCGGAATGGAATTGAGAACACGCGAGTCAAAGGCAGGGTCTCAATTGAGGAGATCTTCGATGTGCTCCTTCCAGTGGGCCCTGACTGCTTCGTTGTCCTTGATGAGTGTTTCCCCGTTCTTGGCCAGCAGTCGGGTGGGGCCTTGGGTGTTTGGACCGTAGGTGGCCTTGACTGCGATGAAGAGTCCTCGCACATCATGACTGTTGTAAGATTTCTAAATCTCTGGCATTAAATAGACAGTGAGATGGATTCTTTTAAAATAATTAGGAACAGTTTATTGAACACACATGTGCACATTTATCAGCAGTCATCAGTTACTAGTTACAACAGATACAATGTTACAATAATGATTTATAAAAAGGTATTATCATCATCATAGGCGGTCCCTCGAAATGAGGATGACTTGCTTCTACGCCAAAAAAAGGGATGAGTTCACAGGTGTTTCGAAAGAAGAACCCGAACTACATCCTCAAGGGTGGAAGATGCCAGTGCGTGGATGTAAAAAAAAACATGCTGTGGCAGTTGCACACCAGCCACCACACGGGCTTAACAGAGCTAGGTCTTGGTCCAGTGGCAAGGGTTAACCAAGACGACTGGAGACCTGCTCTGCTGCACGGACCCAGTGCGCACACATATCGCAGTGTGGGCTGGGCTGGCCCGTACTGCCCCTGGGTCCCTGGCCCCGAACTCACGTCTCCCCTGGGCCCCAATCACATCCCTCCACAGTCTCAGCTCCTTCACCCCGATCTCGTTGCTCCGTCGCACATGATTAGCTGTGCACTCATTCACACTTTCTTCTGTTTTGTTATTGCAGTCCAAACTGGCTCAGAACAGACACGAGCAAATGTGTACCTGAGGAGAGCAGCCTGACATCCAAGACCTCACGGAGGTGAAAGAGTGAGTGTCTGCCCTCATGGGCGCACAAGAGGGTGCGGTGGGGGTCGGGGAAGCCCAGCGCCCTGGGGACAGTGATGATATTTGCCTTTTATATGACACCTTTTATCCCTGAATCCACATGCCTAACCACCTTTACATATAAGTGTCCTATGTCACCACCTCCATCCCTTCCTGCTCCCTCGCCTGTTGCTAACCACACTTCTGTTGCTTTGTGCTTACAGATAATGAGCCAGAAGCGCAACAGCCTGCCCGTGAGGCGACCACATCCAACGACGGGGGAGACGAGGAGGAAGGGGACGACAGTTCTGCACCTGTCGGGGACGCTCCATCAGCTGCACAAAGTGGGGACACCACCTCGGTGGAAGACGTGACATTCCTGGGGTTTGACGAGGCTGAGCTTCCTGGCCACAATGACCTGCAGCAACACCAAGCGCAAGGGAAGCTTGGGGGTAATCTCCCTGGATTGTGAGTCGGCCCATGCGTCCTGCTGAGAGTGACTTAGATGTGGACCTGGACTTGGAAACTATGGCGACAGAGTCACTGGGAAGGCACTGCGAGCTTATGGGTGCATTGGAGAGGGTCCCACAGAGCATGGATGCACTTGCTCTGATGGAGAGAGGCTGCCTCAACCATTGCCTATTCCACTCAGCAGCCCATCGAGCCAATCCTGGAGTGATTCCAGAAGGAGATAGGCTCAACGAGTGACCATGGAGACCCAGAGGTGATGGTGCGTGCCATGGCTGACATGGCAGCAGCTATCACGGCTCAGGCTGGTGGCATCAACTCTCAGTCTGCTGCGTTGCAGACTCAGTCTGCTCTCATGCAGACTCAGATTGATGCCACGCAAATACTGACTGCTGCCATCCTCTCTGGATTCCTCAGTGCCAAAGCAGGCCAGCAATCTGTGCTGCAGCAGATTGCTCCAGATGGGGGAGTGGCAGTGTGTCACTGGAAATGGAAGGTGCTGTCTTCGAGAGAGAGAACAGCATTCCGGCTCCCACCACTGCCACTCTGCCTTTGCACTTACCGCAGTCTACACCCCAGCCATCCGAAACTGCTGTTGCCCATGCTGAGGTGATGCAGTCCTTAGTGGGGGCTTCCAGGCCTAGAGGTGGTCCACAGCGACCTGCTAGGCCATCTGCACTCTGCCTCACAGACACAGCAGCCTGCAAGCAGCCTTGCTGCAGGCACTGCGGCTAAAAAGGTACACGTTACTTTCCTCTGGCTGACTGGCTGAGCACGTGGCTTGCTGTTTCGGCTGGTCTTCTGCAGGAGGTCTGCCATGTGCTCAGGAGAGAAGGAGAAGTGTGAGTAAAATCTTTGGCTTGAGTTCTTATACCGCTCAAAGCCATTGTTCCTCAAAGCTCCAGGATTGGATCTTGGTCCCAGGGCAGTTCCTTATTGGCTCTCCTCAACCATGTGTCTGCCTGGACACATTCCCTGATTAGGTGAATGGCTTTCCAATTAACAATACACAAACACCATATTGGAGGTCTGTGAGCTTCCATTTTGAATCTTTCAAAACTGTCATTTCGTACACTTTCAACATTTATACATACACAGAATCAATTTTATTACTGAACACTTATTCTTACACTGTCAGCCAGCTGCTATATCGCCTGTGCTTTCTCCATCCACCACCTGTTCTTTGGGTCCCAGGTTTTTTGGTGGACCTCAGCGTTGAGACGTCTGTAATGTTGCTTTGCTGCTCCAGAGTTGGGTTGTTGTTTAAGGCTCAGAAATGCCCTGCACTTGTGATCTATTAGCTCTTCGATCTCCTGATCATTCTCATCAAACCAATCCTGGTGTTTCCTGGTTGAGTGACCGAGCGTCTCTTTGCAGGCACTGATTATGGAGGCCTGGAGAGCAGACCAAGCACTGTGGGCATTCTGCGTCTAAGGGTCATCAAGCCACGCCAGGTTAGCTGTGAAGCGCTGATTGCATAGGGCTCTCTTAGTTGGGTCCTTAAGTGCCCCGGCATTGACTTTTTTTGTGGCACTGCATCTGCTGCCCCCTCCGCTTTGGGACTATGTTGATGTCAATGTTGGATTGGATTAGGCGGTGGTCTATCCAATAGTCGTCAGCTCCTGTCATGGCACGGGTGATGCGCGCATCCTTGCGATCCCTGGCTCGAACGATGACATAATAAGTTGAAAAAGTCACTGGTGGGTGTTGTCTGTAGGCCCCCTAACAGTGGCAACTCTGTTGGTCGGAGCATAAACCAGGAAATAGTGAGGGCTTGTAAAAAGGGAACAGCAATGATCATGAGTGATTTTAACCTCCATATTGATTGGACAAAGAGTGCATAAGGGGTGGGGTCCTTGAGCAGTATGTAACCGAACCAACCAGGGGACAGGCTATCTTGGATCTGGTCCTGTGTAATGAGACAGGATTAATAAATAATCTCCTAGTAAATGATCCCCTTGGAAAGAGTGATCATGATTGAATTTCGAATTCAAATGGAAGGTGAGAAAGTTGGATCTCAAACCAATGTACTAAGCTTAAATAAAGGAGACTATGAAGGTATGAGGGCAGAGTTGGCTAAAGTGGACTGGGACAAGAGATTAAAGTGTAGGATGGTTGATGAACAGTGGTGTACATTTAAGGAGATATTTCACAACTCTGAAGAAAAATACATTCCAGTGAGGAGAAAAGGGTGTAAGAGAAGATAGCCATCTGCGGCTAACTAAAGAAATAAAGGATGGTATCCAATTAAAAACAAGGGCATACAAAATGGCCAAAACTAATGGGAGGACAGAAGATTGGGAAGCTTTCAAAAGCCAGCAAAGAACGACTAAAAAATATGATTTAAGAAAGGGAAGATAGACTATGAAAGTAAACTAGCACGAAATATAAAAACAAATAGAAAGAGTTTTATAGATATATAAAAAAAGGAAAAGAGTGGCAAAAGTAAATGTTGATCCCTTAGAGGACGAGACTAGGGAATTAGTAATCGGGAACATGGAGATGGTAGAAACTCTGAACAAATATCTTGTATCAGTCTTTACAGTAATGGACACGAACAATATCCCAACAGTGGACAGTCAAAGGACTATGGGGGTTGGGGGAGGGGGAGGAACTTAACACAAATCACAATCACTAAGGAGGTGGTACTCAGTAAGATAATGGGACTAAAGGCAAATGAATCGTCTGGACCCGATGGCTTGCATCGTAGGGTCAAGAGAAGTAACCGCAGGGATAATGGATGCATTGGTTGTAATTTACCAAAATTCCCTGGATTCTGGGTGTCATGTTTGTAACCTTCACATAACTGTAACCTTTATGTAACAACACTGTACACTGTATACCCTGAGTAATGCACACCTTGAACACCGGGGGTGAACTTGTGGGAGACACTCCTCACCTGGTCATCCAAGTATATAAAGGGAGGTCCCACACAGGGTCAGCACTTCATGGTCCTGGGGATAAAGGTTCAGGTCACGTAGTGACCTTGTCTGTAGTACATGCCTCATGTGATTCTATAGTAAGGTATAAGGACACCACATTTGGCGACGAGAAACGGGAATCAATGATCCACGAGGATGGCCACCGGTAGCAGAGGAACGGTACTGTGTCGGTGAGGACTGGGACGACTTCGTTGAGAGGCACCAGAAGAGCTTTGTCACGAAGGACTGGCTAGGAGAGGAAGCGGCTGGCAAGCGGAGGGCGCATCTGCTAACCAGCGGTGGATCCAAGACATATGCGTTGATGAAAGACCTGCTCGCACCTGAGAAGCCAGCAGACAAGTCCTTTGAAGAGCTCAGCACTCTGATTGGTGAGCACCTCAAACCAGCCAGCAGCATACACATGGCCCGGCACCGGTTCTATACACACCGGCATTGGGAGGGACAAAGCATATCGGACTTCATTGCGGACTTTCGGCATTTGGCCAGCCTCTAAGTTCACAGACGCCTGCAGGGGGGAGATGTTAAGGGATTTCTTCGTTGAGTGCATTGGTCATGCCAGGATTTTCAGGAAGCTTATTGAGACCAAGGACTTGACTTTGGACTTGATAGCTCAGACCTTCATGGCAGGAGAAGAGGAGACCAAGATAACTTATGCGCACAGCCCTGATTCCAACGTGGCGATGGACCAGGGAGTTAACATCGTAAATGAGACTCAGAACCCCGCAGTCAGGCAAGGGCAATTCGACACCGCCCAGGCAGCAAGTTTGGGCCAGCAACAGAGAAAATGGCAGGGGGAATCTGCAATTCACGCCATCACAAGGGACAAAGTGTCCCAGGATGGGACCATTGACACTCAGCAACAGAGTGCTCAGGAGTAATCAAAGAGACAATCAGAGAGGAATGCCTGTTAACAGTTAGAAACATAGAAACATAGAAAATAGGTGCAGGAGTAGGCCATTCGGCTCTTCTAGCCTGCACCGCCATTCAATGAGTTCATGGCTGAACATGCAACTTCAGTACCCCATTCCTGCTTTCTCACCATACCCCTTGATTCCCCTAGTAGTAAGGACTTCATCTAACTCCTTTTTGAATATATTTAGTGAATTGGCCTCAACAACTTTCTGTGGTAGAGAATTCCACAGGTTCACCACTCTCTGGGTGAAGAAATTCCTCCTCATCTCAGTCCTAAATGGCTTCCCCCTTATCCTTAGACTTTGTCCCCTGGTTCTGAACTTCCCCAACATTGGGAACATTCTTCCTGCATCTAAACTGTCTAACCCCGTCAGAATTTTAAACGTTTCTATGAGGTCCCCTCTCATTCCTCTGAACTCCAGTGAATACAAGCCCAGTTGATCCAGTCTTTCTTGATAGGTCAGTCCCGCCATCCCGGGAATCAGTCTGGTGAACCTTCGCTGCACTCCCTCAATAGCAAGAATGTCCTTCCTCAGGTTAGGAGACCAAAACTGTACACAATACTCCAGGTGTGGCCTCACCAAGGCCCTGTACAATTGTAGCAACACCTCCCTGCCCCTGTACTCAAATCCCCTCGCTATGAAGGCCAACATGCCATTTGCTTTCTTAACCGCCTGCTGTACCTACATGCCAACCTTCAATGACTGATGTACCATGACACCCAGGTCTCTTTGCACCTCCCCTTTTCCTAATCTGTCACCATTCAGATAATAGTCTGTCTCTCTGTTTTTACCACTAAAGTGGATAACCTCACATTTATCCACATTATACTTCATCTGCCATGCATTTGGCCACTCACCTAACCTATCCAAGTCGCTCTGCAGCCTCATAGCATCCTCCTCGCAGCTCACACTGCCACCCAACTTAGTGTCATCCGCAAATTTGGAGATACTACATTTAATCCCCTCGTCTAAATCATTAATGTACAGTGTAAACAGCTGGGGCCCCAGCACAGAACCTTGCGGTACCCCACTAGTCACTGCCTGCCATTCTGAAAAGTCCCCATTTACTCCTACTCTTTGCTGCCTGTCTGACAACCAGTTCTCAATCCATGTCAGCACACTACCCCCAATCCCATGTGCTTTAACTTTGCACATTAATCTCTTGTGTGGGACCTTGTCGAAAGCCTTCTGAAAGTCCAAATATACCACATCAACTGGTTCTCCCTTGTCCACTCTACTGGAAACATCCTCAAAAAATTCCAGAAGATTTATCAAGCATGATTTCCCTTTCACAAATCCATGCTGACTTGGACCTATCATATTACCTCTTTCCAAATGCACTGCTATGACATCCTTAATAATTGATTCCATCATTTTACCCACTACCGATGTCAGGCTGACCGGTCCATAATTCCCTGTTTTCTCTCTCCCTCCTTTTTTAAAAAGTGGGGTTACATTGGCTACCCTCCACTCCATAGGAACTGATCCAGAGTCAATGGAATGTTGGAAAATGACTGTCAATGCATCCACTATTTCCAAGGCCACCTCCTTAAGTACTCTGGGTTGCAGTCCATCAGGCCCTGGGGATTTATCGGCCTTCAATCCCATCAATTTCCCCAACACAATTTCCCGACTAATAAGGATTTCCCTCAGTTCCTCCTCCTTACAAGACCCTCCGATCCCTTTTATATCCGGAAGGTTGTTTGTGTCCTACTCAGTGAATACAAACCAAAGTACTTGTTCAATTGGTCCGCCATTTCTTTGTTCCCCGTTATGACTTCCCCTGATTCTGACTGCAGGGGACCTACGTTTGTCTTTACTAATCTTTTTCTCTTTACATATCTATCGAAACTTTTGCAATCCGTCTTAATGTTCCCTGCAAGCTTCTTCTCATACTCCATTTTCCCTGCCCTAATCAAACCCTTTGTCCTCCTCTGCTAAGTTCTAAATTTCTCCAGTCCCCGGATTCGCTGCTATTTCTGGCCAATTTGTATGCCACTTCCTTGGCTTTAATGCTATCCCTGATTTCCCTTGTTAGCCACGGTTGAGCCACCTTCCCTTTTTTATTTTTACGCCAGACAGGAATGTACAATTGTTGTAGTTTATCCATGCGGTCTCTAAATGTCTGCCATTGCCCATCCAGTCAACCCCTTCAGTATCATTCGCCAATCTATCCTAGCCAATTCACGCCTCATACTTTCAAAGTTACCCTTCTTTAAGTTCTGGACCATGGTCTCTGAATTAACTGTTTCATTCTCCATCCTAATGCAGAATTCCACCATATTATGGTCACTCTTCCCCAAGGGGCCTCGCACAACGAGATTGCTAATTAATCCTCTCTCATTACACAACACCCAGTCTAAGATGGCCTCCCCCCTAGTTGGTTCCTCGACATATTGGTCTAAAAAACCATCCCTTATGCACGCCAGGAAATCCTCCTCCATCGTATTGCTTCCAGTTTGGTTAACCCAATCTATGTGCATATTAAAGTCACCCATTATAACTGCTGCACCTTTATTGTACGCACCCCTAATTTCATGTTTGATGCCCTCCCCAACATCACTACTACTGTTTGGAGGTCTGTACACAACTCCCACTAACGTTTTTTGCCCTTTGGTATTCTGCAGCTCTACCCATATAGATTCCTTTGTTCACAACAATCTCAGCTCATGCTGGAGGTGCGGTGGCAGACATGCTGCGAATACCTGTTGGTTTCAACAATTTATCTGTAGAAAATGTAACTTCAGTGGACATCTGGCCAGAATGTGCAGAAAGCTCGTAGCAAGGCTAGTTTGTGAGGCAGAGGAACCAGACGAGGGGTCTGCAAGGCAGGGTGATGCTGGGGGCAAAGCTATGGACGTGTAAGTCCAGCGGGTTCATGTGGCAGAAGTCCACAGCTCGTATACCAAAACGCCACCTATGATGAAAGTTGTATTAAATGGAATCCCCGGTACGCATGGAGCTGGACACAGGAGCCAGCCAGCCACTTATGAGTGCCCAATAATTTGAAAAACTATGGCCACTAAAAGCTAACAGGCCCAAACAGGAACACATTGACACGCAGCTACGGACGTACACCAGAGAGATCATCCCAGTACTAGGCAGTGCAAACTTGGTGGTCACACAATGGATCGGAGAACCGGCTGCCACTCTGGATTGTCCCGGGGAATGGTCCTGCGCTCTTGGAGGAGCTGGCCAGCCGAGATGAACTGGAAATGGGGGGATGTGTGCGCCATTTCATCTGTGGAGTCAAGTTCATGCTCACAGGTCCTACAGAAATTCGAGCCACTTTTTCAATCAGGACCTTTAAAGGCACAAAGTAGTGATACGCATCACCCTGGATGCCAGACCAGTGCACCACAAAGCCAGAGCCGTGCCATATGTGAGGCTTGAGAGAACTGAGTTGGACAGGCTGCTAAGAGAGGGCATAATTTCACCCATTGCATTCAGTGGCAAGCCCCATCGTTCCTGTCCTTAAAGCGAATGGCTCGATCAGGATTTGTGGCACCTACAAGGCCACCATCAACCGAGTGTCACTACAGGACCAATACCCGCTTCCGAGAGCGGAGGATCTTTTTGCCACACTGGCAGGTGGCAAGCTGTTCACCAAATGGGACCTCACTTCAGCCTGCATGACTCAGGAACTGGCTGAAGAATCCAAGCTTCTGACCACCATCACTACACACAAGGGGCTATTCGTTTACAACAGGTGTCCGTTTGGCATTCGTTCAGTGGCCGCTATCTTCCAGAGGAACATGGAAAGCTTGCTTAAATCCTTCCCTAGAACAATCGTATTTCAAGATGACATCCTAATCACCGGTCGAGACATCGAGGAGCACCTCCACAACCTGGAGGAGGTACTACGCCGACTGGACCGGGTAGGCTTGCGACTAAAGAAGCCCAAGTGTATGTTTTTGGCCCCAGAGGTCGAGTTATTGGGCAGGAGGGTTGCAGCAGACGGGATCCGGCTACCGAATCCAAAATGGAGGCGATCCGTTGTGCGCCCAGGCCCGGCAACACATCAGAGTTGCGGTCATTTCTGGGACTATTGAACTACTTCGGGAACTTTCTACCAAACTTAAGCACATTGCTGGAGCCGCTGCACGTGCTCCTGCGTAAGGGTTGTGAATGGTTTTGGGGAACTGTCAAGATTGGGATTTCAATCGGGCGCGGAATCTGCTCTGTTCTAACAAACTGTTGACCTTCTACAACCTGTGTAAGAAACTGATTTTAACGTGTAATGCATCATCCTATGGGGTTGGGTGCGTGTTGCAGCAGAGTAATGATGAGGGCCAACTCCAACCTGTGGCTTATGCCTCCAGATCGTTCTCCCAGGCAGAACGGGGATATGGGATGGTTGAAAAGGAAGCACTCGCATGTGTCTATGGGGTAAAAAAGATGCACCAGTACCTTTTCGGCAGAAGGTTAGAGTTAGAAACGGACCACAAACAGTTAACATCCCTGTTGTCCGACAGCAAGGCTGTCAATGCCAATGCGTCAGCTCGCATACAGCGATGGGCCCTCACACTGGCTCCGTATGACTACACCATACGGCACCAGCCAGGCACCGAAAATTGCGCTGACGCGCTCAGCAGGCTCCCACTGGCGACCACCGAGGGGCCGTCGAAGCAAAGCGTGGAGTTGGTCATGACCGTTGAGGCTTTCAACACCGCAGGCTCCCCATCGCAGCCCGCCAGATCAAAATCTGGACCAACAGAGATCCCCCTCCTATCCCTGATAAAGAAATGTGTCCTGACTGGGGATTGAGTGTGCCCCGAGAAGGTCAGGCCGTTTCACAGATAAATGGACGAACTCTCCATCCAAGCCAACTGCCTACTATGGGGCAGCCAGGTAGTCGTGCCCCAGAAAGGAAGGGAAGCATTCATCAGGGAACTCCACAGCGAGCACCCAGGCATTGTGCGAATGAAGGTCATTGCTCGGTCACATGTATGGTGGCCGGGAATTGACTCAGACCTGGAACACTGGGATCACAGGTGCAAGACGTGTGCTCAGCTGGGAAATGCCCCCAGGGAGGCTCCACTCAGCCCGTGGCCCTGGCCCACCAGGCCATGGTCATGTATTCACATAGACTACGCGGGCCCGATCATGAGAAAAATTTTCCTGATTATTGTCGATGCATACTTGAAATGGATCGAGTGCATCATATTGAATTCGTACACAACATCCACCACCGTGGAGAGTCTGCGTACGGTTTTTGCAACCCACAGCTTGCCAGACATCCTGGTTAGCGATAATGGCCTGTGTTTCACCAGCTATGAATTCCAGGAGTTTGTGTCAGGTAATGGTATCAAACACATCAGGACAGCACCGTTCAAGCCGGCTTCCAATGGCCAGGCGGAACGTGCGGTCCAAATCATAAAACAAGGTATTCTCCGGATTCAAGGATCCTCCCTTCATTACCGCCTATCGCGCCTCCTGCTGGCCTATAGGTCCCGGCCGCACTCGCTCACGGGAGTCCCGCCAGTGGAACTACTCATGAAACGCACTCTTAAAACGCGGCTGTCCCTCATTCATCCAGTCCTGTCAGACATTGTTGAGGGCAAGCGCCAGTCCCAAATTGAGTGCCATGATCGCAACTCAGTGGGGAGATGCATAGAAATTGATGACCCTGTATTCGTTCTCAATCATGCTTTGGGACCCAAGTGGCTTGAGGGTACTGTAATTGGCAAAGAGGGAATAGGGTCGTAGTGGTCAGACTTAACGGGCAGATATGCCGCAAACATCTGGACCAAGTAAAGAAAAGGTTCAGCATGGACACTGAGGAAGCTGAGGAAAATCATGAGATGCTGCTCACACCACTGCCAGTGAACGAGCAACAAGGACAATCACCAGCATGCACAGTCCCTGTGGCCAGCCCGGACAGACCGGAATCACCTCAGGCGACAGAGACGCATGCCAAGGCCCAACCACCAGAGCCCCAACTGCGGCGCTCCACAAGAGAGCATCGACCACCTGAAAGACTCAATCTTTGACCCAAAGAAGTTGGGGGGAGGTGATGTCATGTTTGTAACTTCACATAACTGTAACCTTTATGTAACACTGTATACACCGGAGTAATGCACACCCTGACCACAGGGGGTGAACTTGTGGGAGACACTCGTCACCTGGTCATCCAGGTATATAAAGGGAGGTCCCACGCAGGGTCAGCACTTCTTGGTCCTGGGAATAAAGGTTCAGGTCACGTAGTGACCTTGTCTGCAGTACATGCCTTGTGTGATTCTATAGTAAGGTGTAAGGACACCACACTGGGGAGGTCCCAGCAGATTGGAAAACTGCAAATGTAATGCCCCTATTTGAAAAAAGGAGGCGGACAAAAAGCTGGAACCTATAGACCAGTTAGCCTAACATCTGCGGTTGGGAAAATGTTGGAGTCCATTATTAAAGAAGCAGTAGCAGGACATTTGGAAAAACATAATTATGTCAGGCAGATGCTGCATGGATTTATGAAGGGGAAGTCATGTTTGACAAATTTGCTGGAATTCTTTGAGGATGTAATGAACAGGTGGATAAAGTGGAACCAGTGGATGTGGTGTATTTGGACTTCCAAAAGATTTTGACAAGGTGCCACATAAAAGGTTACTGCACAAGATAAAAGTTCACGGGGTTGGGGGTAATATATTAGCATGGATAGAGGATTGGGTAACTAACAGAAAGTCGGGATAAATGGTTCATTTTCGGGTTGGCAATCAGTAACTAGTGGGATGCTGCAAGGATCAGTGCTGGGACCCCAACTATTTGCAATCTATATTAATGACTTGGAAGAAAGGACCGAGTGTAACGTAGCCAAGTTTGCTGATGATAAAGATGGGAGGAAAAGCAATCTGTGAGGAGGACACAAAACATCTGCAAAAGGACATAGACAGGCTAAGTGAGTGGGCAAAAATTTGACAGATGGAGTATAATGTTGGAAAGTGTGAGGTCATGCACTTTGGCAGAAAAAAAAAATCAAAGAGCAAGTTATTATTTAAATGGAGAAAGATTGCAAAGTGCTGCAGTACCTGGGGATACTTGTGCATGAAACACAAAAGGTTAGTATGCAGGTACAGCAAGTGATCAGGAAGGCCAATGGAATCTTGGCCTTTATTGCAAAGGGAATGGAGTATAAAAGCAGGGAAGTCTTGCTACAGTTATATGAGCTATTGGTGAGGCCACACCTGGAATGCTGCATACAGTTTTGGTTTTCATATTTACGAAAGGATATGCTTGCTTTGGAGGCAGTTCAGAGAAGGTTCACTAGGTTGATTCCGGAGATAAGGGGGTTGACTTATGAGGAAAGGTTGAGTAGGTTGAGCCTCTACTCATTGGAATTCAGATGAATGAGAGGTGATCTTATCGAAACGTATAAGATTATGAGGGGGCTTGACAAGGTGGATGCAGAGAGCAGGTTTCCACTGATAAGGGAGACTAGAATTAGGGGACATAATCTTAGAATAAGGAGCCGTCCATTTAAAACTGAGATGAGGAGGAATTACTTCTCAGAGTTATAAATCTGTGGAATTCACTGCCTCAGAGAGCTATGAAAGCTGGGACATTGAATAAATTTAAGATAGACAAAGACAGTTTTTTAACCGATAACTGATTAAGGGGTTATGGGAAGCGGGCAGGGAAGTGGACCTGAGTCCATGATCAGATCAGCTATGATCATATTAAATGACAGAGCAGGCTCGAGGGGAAGTATAGTCCACTCCTGCTCCTATTTCTTATGTTCTTATGTTCGGTTCTTATGTTGTAAAACGTCACAAGGCACATTGGAGGAGTATTATGAGACAAAAAAGTTACCAAGCCACATAAGGAGAAATTAGGACAGGTGACCAAAAGCTTGGTCAAAGAGATAGGTTTTAAGGAGTATCTTAAAAGGAGGAAGAGAAACAGAGAGGTTTAGGTTGTAAATTCCAGAGCTTCGGGCCCAGGCAACAGAAGGCATGGCCACCAATAATTGAGCGATTGTAATCAGGGATGCTGAAAAGGGCAGAATTAGAGGAGCGTAGATATCTCGGGGAGTTGTGGGGCTGTAGGAGAATACAGAGATAGGGAGGGGCGAGGCCATGGAGGGATTTGAAAACAAGGAAGAGAATTTTGAAATTGAGGTGTTGCTTAACCGGGAGCCAATGTAGATGTGATGGGCGAGCGGGACTTGGTGCAAGTTAGTACATGGGCAGCCGATTTTGGATCACCTCAGGTTTACGTAGGGTAGAATGTGGGAAGCCAGCAAGGAGTGCATTGGAATAATCAAGTCTGGAGGTAACAAAGACATGGATGAGGGTTTCAGCAGCGGATAAGCTAAGGCAAGGGCAGAGACAGGCGATGTTATGGGGGTGAAATTTGTGGCCTTAGTTATGCGGCGGATATGTGGTTGAAAGCTCATTTGAAAAATATATCACCAAGGTTGCAAACAGAATGGTTCAGCCTCAGACAGATGTTGGGGAGAGTAATGGAGTCAGCGGTTAGGGAACAGAGTTTGTGGCGGGGATCGAAAACAATGTCTTAGGCCTTCTCAATATTTAATTGGAGAAAATTTCTGCTCATCTAGAACTGGATGTCGGACAAGTAATCTGGCAAATTAGAGACCGTTGAGGGCTTGAGAGAAGTGGTAGTGAAGTAGAGCTGGATGTCATCAGTGTATATGTGGAAATTGTGTTTTCGGATGATGTTGCCAAGGGGCAATACGTAGATGATAAATAGGAGGGGGCCGAGGATAGATCCTTGGGGGGACACCAGAGGTAACGATGCGGGGGCGGGAAGAGAGGCCGTTGCAGGTTATCTTATTAGATAGATAAGAATGGAACCAGGCGATTGTAGTCCCACCCAGCTGCCATTGCCGAGAGGCTCTTGGACACCCTTGCCATTACACCCATCATCTCGGAGGCCATGGCTATCACCCTTCTTATGAACGCCTCTCCATCGAGGTCCTCATCAGAGTCCTGTGCAGTAGAACTTGTGCAGTAACTTTCCCTCTGGGGAGCTGGCACCCGAGCTACCCTCTCCCCCTGGCCTTGCTGCAGCCCGCTCATCCCTGGTGTATCACCCAGTGCAGACTCCTCTACTAAACTTGCCTCTAACGATCACATAGTGCCAGTATCTGAGATGGTGCCTTCTAGAGAGAGATGCAGTGACGCGATGCTTTGCTCCTCCTCCTCCTCCTCTTCTTCTTCTGCCTCATTCTCACTGCGAGGCTCAGAGACAGGCTGCTCATCTGGTTGTTGATTATCCCAAAGCATAAAGGCACAAGACTCGTGTTAAGCTGAGGGCAGGGGGAGAGGAATGGAGCAAGGAATGCAGACAGTATCAGAAGCTGGAAAGTGAGAAAGGCTTGTGGTGTGAGGGAGGGAAATGAGATGAGGGAACGAGAGGAGATGAACATACTGTTGTTGTCCCCAAGGGGGTTGATGTCATCAATGGCCACAGTGACCACCACCTGGTGCCCAATGAGTTGCAGCACTCGCTTTTCAAGATGTTTAAGCTGCTGGAACTGTGCATTACCCCCACCTGTTCTCTGCTGCTCCCTCCTATTGTGAGCCTTCTTGGCCTGCAAGAGAAACATATATGTGTGTGAGTGAGAGTGCAGCTATATGTTTGGGAGATGCGAGTTCCATAGTTGAATAGTTGTAATTGTAGACAAGGCGTAAGATGTGGATGAGATAAATGATAAAGAGATAAGGGGTTATGGAGAGCGGGCAGGGAGGTGGAGCTGAGTCCATGATCAGATCAGCCATGATCTTATTGAATGGCGGAGCAGGCTCAAGGGGCCATATGGCCTACTCCTGTTCTTATTTCTTATGTTCTTATGAGATGCTTGGTGGGTGACTGGTGGCGTGTGCAATGTGTACAGACTGAGGTTCATATGCTGGTATGCAAGACCTATTGAAGCATGTACTCACCCTGATCATCCGATTGAGGTCGTTGAATTTCTTCCAGCACTGTGTCAGGCTCCTCACAATGACACTGCTGGCCAAGTCCTCCTGAGCCACTACCCTACACATTGCCCTGAAGACCTGGGTGATGACCTCCTTCCAGAAGCCGGGAACAGCACTGCCCTCCTTCGTACCACCCCTGCGACCAATGCCTCCAATGCCTCGTCGGTGAAACGGTGAGCTCTCTCCCTGAGAGTGTGATCAGCCATGAGAATTACTGGATTCAGTTGCTTGCAGATCACCTTCACAACCAGCAATTTTGATAATGAGGATCTTCCCAATGATGGAACCTCACCTTTAAGAGCTGGAAGGAGCCAGTGTGAAGGATCATTCCTGATTGTATTGCACCTGAAATTCATTATTACTCTGCTGGTAGAGCCCCTGTTGCACCCGACTGAGGTCATTAGTGCTTGATTTAGCACTCCATTTCTTTCCTGGATTGCTAACAGCCAATTTAGTGGAACCTCAGAATCATTAGATTTTGGCCCTCATTTTTCAACATTTCAAAAATTAACGTCCCAAACGATGCGCCACCAAATTTCTATCCCTTTTTCTGAACTAATTACTTTAAGTGCCTCACTTTTATTAGCCCCTTCGTTCCCAACTATTTTTGGTATACTTGTTGTTTCTTCTCATAGAAATTTACAGCAGAGAAGGAGGCCATTTGGCCCATTGTGTCCATGCCAGAAGACAGATACAAAATATTTGTTTTAAGTCTCTGCCGTTTCCTTATTTCCCCATTATAATTTCACTTGTCTCAGCCTCTAAGGGACCAATGCTGGCATTTTCTTATCGAAGCTCATAACCTATTTTACTATTGGGCCAACAATTCCGGCCTCCCCGGGTCCGTACCGAGTTCCTACGGACCCAGGAAGGCATCGGAAATGTTGGTTTCCAGCACGCAATGCACATGCGCTAAAAACCGGCATTTTCGATCCGTCAAGTTTCTGGCTTGACAGATGGCTGCATCTCGGGAGCGAGGACATTTGTAAGTGGAAATTTCCAATATTTACGCTTACAAATGTCCTCAAAAATCTTGTGCCGAAAAAGCAGGTGCATAGCCTACTTTTACCAGCGCAAGTGTTTTAAAAAACACAAAAACATATAAAAATAAAGTTATTAAAAGATATTTTATCATTAAAAACCCTCCCCACAACGGTAAGTTTATTTTAAAAAACTTTTTTAAAAATCGGGAAATTATTCTTTTTTTAACACATTAATAACTTTAATTTAAATGAATGTAGTGTAATTATTTTCTATATTTCATTAGTGTTTTAGGTGTTTCGGGCTCTATCACAATTATAATAATAGGAATTTAGGACCCAGCGGAACTCCTGTTACTATGATACTTTACCTGATTGGCTGCCCAGAGCCATGTGGCCTGCACACGCGTTGACGTGTACGCGCTGCGACCGGCAGTCAGGAGAGGCCTCAGCATCGGAAAGTCGAACGTGGGCAGCAACTTAAGGTAGGTGCGTATTTTTTTCTAAAATGCCTGCGGGAAGGCCAAAATGGAATTTCTGGGCCATTACTTGCTATTTTACTCTCATATTCTATTTTCCCCCTTTTGATTAATTTTTTGGTTATCCTTTGCCGGTTTCTAAAGCGCTCCCAATCTTCAGGCTTACCACTATTCTTCACAATATTGTAAGCCTCATCGTTTGATCAAATACTATCCTTAACTTGTTTATTTAGCCACAGATGGATCACTTTTCCCATGGAGTTAATAGAAACTATTTTAAGTTGCACATTTATAAAAATTATTTGTGGACTACACAGCACTACTCTTGGTAACATCAAAGCTGTCGATTGAGATATTTTACACTGTTGAACATTACTCCCACTGCTTGTAGCAACAGGTGGTTTAATACTAAATTAACTAGTGCCCTTAATGGATTTGACCTTGCAGTGGAGATGTCCCAATGCAATTATTATAAAAAATTGCGGAAAAAAAATCTATTTTATTTGGAGAAGCAGCCTGAGACGAGAGGGGAGGGGGAGAGAGGGAGGGGGTGTGAGAGGGAGGAAGAGAGAAGAGGGGGAGAGAGAGAGGGGAGGGAAAAATGAGGCGAGAGAGAGGAGGGGGAGAGAGAGGGGGAGAAAGAGGAGGGGAGAGAGAGGAGAGAGAAAAAGGAGGAGAGAGAGAGGAGGGGGGAGAGCGAGAGGGGGAGGGGGGAGAAAGAGGAGGAGAGAGAGAGGAGGGGGAGAGAGAGAGAGAGGGTGTGAGAGAGGGAGGGGAGAGAGGGAGGGGAGAGAGAGAGGGGAGGGGGGAGAAAGAGGAGGAGAGAGAGAGGAGGGGGAGAGAGAGAGGGGGAGGGGGAGAGAGGGAGGGGTGTGAGAGGGAGGAGGAGCAAGAGGGGAGAGAGAGAGGGGAGAGAGAGGATGGGGAGAGAGAGAGATGGGGGAGGGGATGAGAGGAAGGGGGTGTGAGGGTGAGAGAGAGATGGGGGAGGGGGTGAGAGGGAGGAGAGAGGGGGAGGAGGAGAGAAGGAAGAGGGGGTGGGTGTGAGAGGGAGGAGGAGAGGGGGGGAGAGAGAGGGGAAGAGGGAACAGGGAGGGGTTGTGAGAGGGAGAGGGAGGGGAGAGATGGGGAGAGAGAGATGGGGGAGAGAGAGATGGGGGGTGGGGGTGAGAGACAGGGTGTGTGAGAGGAAGGAGGAGAGGGGGGTAGAACAAGGGGGTGAGGGGGAAGAGAGTGGGGGCAGGGGGAGAGAGGGGGAGGGAGAGAGAGAGAGATTGGGTGAGAGACAAGGCGGGAGAGAGAGAGAGAGGGGAAGACAGAGAGACGGGGGTAGAGAGACAGAGGGGGAAGAGAGACAGAGGGGGTGTCATGTATCTCACATTACTGTATATAACTGTATATTACCATGCCATACATGACTGTAACAGGATATAACCTGTAATAATAAGTATACCTTACCACCAGGGGTGCACTTGCAGGAGACACTCCATACCTGTCCCACTGAGGTATATAAAGGGAGGTCTCAGGCAAGTGCAGCATTGGAGAGCTGGAATTAAAGGTGCAGGTCCTGAGTGACCTTGACTTCAGCATGTGTCTCGTGTAAGTCAGTACATTAGAGTCAGGACTTAACAGTGGTGATGAGTTACGGGATCACAGAATGCACAGAATGGCTACCAACAGCTCAGATGAGAAATACAATGCTGGAGACAATTGGGATGACTTTATAGAAAGGCTCCAGCAAAGCTTTGTGACCAAAGACTGACTGGGCGACGATAAGGCAGACAAGAGAAGAGCCCATCTCTTGATCAGCTGTGGCTCAAAAACATACGCTTCAATGAAAGACCTGCTGGCACCCGAGAAACCAGCAAGCAAGTCGTTTGAGGAGTTGAGCACACTGGTGAGAGACCACCTGAAGGCAGTAAGCAGCTTACACATGGCCAGACACAGGTTCTACAACTACAGATGCTGTGTGGGCCAAAGCATACCCGACTTCGTGGCGGATCTTCGGAGGCTGGCTAGTTCATGTGAGTTCCCCGATGAACGAAGGAGAGAAGTACTGAGAGACTTTTTTATTGAAGGAATAGGCCACGCAGGCATATTCTGAAAGCTTATAGAGACTAAGAACTTGACTCTAGAGGGCAGCAGCACTGATCGCACAGATGTTCTTGGCAGGCGAAGAAGAAACGAGGCTGATCTATACTTCAGGTACGACAACCAACGAGGCATCGGAACAAGGGGTTCACATTGTGAAACAAACCGCTACCCCCACACACAGACAAAGGCAGGAGAGCAGGCCTTCAACAGCAGACAGTGGCGCCAGAAGCCATCAAAATCAAGGGCCACATGAACGGCCGATCACACCTCATCAACCCACAATGCGAGCAATCAACAACAGATTGAGAGAAGCTCAAGGGAGATCAGCCAGATGCAGCTCATCCTTCGGAAACAATGGAAACGGTCTGTGTTGGAGATGTGGGGAAAGGCACTCAACCAGGGTGTGTCGATTTCAGCATGCCGTTTGCAGAAACTGCAACTACACAGGACATCTGGCTTGCATGTGCAGAAAAACAGCAGCTCGGCTGGTATACAAATCAGAAGGGTCGGAAAGCGGACCAGAAGATGGTTGGAACAGTGTACGGGACGCCGAGGTACAGCGGGTTAACACGATCAATGCCTACTGTTCTTACACCAAGACGCCTCCAATTATGATGAGGGTTCTACTCAACGAGATACCCGTCAACATGAAACTGGACACGGGGGCCAGTCAATCCCTCATGAGTGTTCAACAATTTGAACAGCTGTGGCCGCACAAAAGCAACAGATCAAAACTCACAAAGGTCGACACCAAACTAAGGACCTATACTAAAGAAATCGACCCAGTCCTTGGCAGCGCCATGCTCTCAGTCACACACAAAGGGATGGTGCACCAACTTTCCCTGTGGATTGTCCCCGGGGATCTCCCAGCCCTGTTGGGGAGAAGCTGGCTAGCAGAACTTAATTGGAAATGGGATGATGTTCACACCATGTCATCAGAGGAACGGACCTCCTGTTCAACAGTTCTAAGCCGTTTTGAACATCTCTTTCAGCCAGGTGTGGGCACCTTCAAAGGGGCTAAAGTTAGCATCTACATCACACAGAATGCCAGACCGGTCCATCACAAGGCTAGAGCTGTGCCTTATGTGATGAGGGAAAAGATTGAAAATGAACTGGACCGGCTTCTGCGGGAAGGCATAATTTCTCCCATGGAATTCAGCGACTGGGCAAGCCACATCATCCTCGTCATGAAGCCTGATGGATCCGTGCGAATCTGTGGGGATGACAAGTCTACCATAAACAGAGTCTCCCTACAGGACCAATACCCGCTGCCCAGAGCGGAGGACCTATTTGCCACGTTGGCTGGAGGAAAACTTTTCTCGAAACTTGACCTCACATCTGCGTATATGACACAAGAACTGACCGAAGAGTCTAGGCTACTCACCACCATCAACACACATCGAGGCCTTTTTGTGTACAATCGATGCCCATTCGGCATCAGGTCGGCAGCTGCTTTATTCCAGCGCATAAGAACATAAGAACATAAGAATTAGGAACAGGAGTAGGCCATCTAGCCCCTCTAGCCTGCTCCGCCATTCAACAAGATCATGGCTCATCTGGCTGTGGACTCAGCTCCACTTACCTGCCCACTCCCCATAACCTTTAATTCCCTTATTGATTAAAAATCTATCTATCTGTGATTTGAATACATTGAATGAGCTAGCCTCAACTGCTTCCTTGGGCAGAGAATTGGGTATCTCGTTGAGTAGAACCCTCATCATAATTGGAGGCGTCTTGGTGTAAGAACAGATTCACAACCCTCTGGGAGAAGAAATTCCTTCTCAACTCGGTTTTAAATTGGCTCCCCCGTATTTTGAGGCTGTGCCCCCTAGTTCGAGTCTCCCCGACCAGTGGAAACAACCTCTCAGCCTCTATCTTGTCTATCCCTTTCATTATTTTAAATGTTTCTATAAGATCACCCCTCATCCTTCTGAACTCCAACGAGTAAAGACCCAGTCTACTCAATCTATCATTATAAGGGTACCCCCTCATCTCCAGAATCAGCCTAGTGAATCGTCTCTGTACCCCCTCCAAAGCTAGTATATCCTTCCTTAAGTAAGGTGACCAAAACTGCACGCAGTACTCCAGGTGCAGCCTCACCAATACCATGTACAGTTGCAGCAGGACCTCCCTGCTTTTGTACTCCATCCCTCTCACAATGAAGGCCAACATTCCATTCGCCTTCCTGATTACCTGCTGCACCTGCAAACTAACTTTTTGGGATCCCAAAAAGAGTTTCATGCACAAGGACCCCCAGGTCCCTCTGCACCGCAGCATGTTGTAATTTCTCCCCATTCAAATAATATTCCCTTTTACTGTTTTTTTCCAAGATGGATGACCTCACATTTTCCGACATTGTATTCCATCTGCCAAACCTTAGCCCATTCGCTTAACCTATCTAAATCTCTTTGCAGCTTCTCTGTGTCCTCTACACAACTCGCTTTCCCACTAATCTTTATGTCATCTGCAAATTTTGTTACACTACACTCTGTCCCCTCTTCCAGGTCATCTATGTATATTGTAAACAGTTGTGGTCCCAGCACCGATCCCTGTGGCACACCACTAACCACCGATTTCCAACCCGAAAAGGACCCATTCATCCCGACTCTCTCCTTTCTGTTCGCCAGCCAATTCTCTATCCATGTTAATACATTTCCACTGACTCCGTGTATCTTTATCTTCTGCAGTAACCTTTTGTGTGGCACCTTATCGAATGCCTTTTGAAAATCCATATACACCACATCCATCGGTACACCTCCATCCGACATGCTCGTTATATCCTCAAAGAATTCCAGTAAATTAGTTAAGCATGATTTCCCCTTCATGAATCCATGTTGTGTCTGCTTGATTGCACTATTCCTATCTAGATGTCCCGCTATTTCTTCCTTAATGATGGCTTCAAGCATCTTCCTTAGTGATAGCTTCAAGCAGTTTAAAGATGACATACTCTTCACGGGCAGGGACACCAACTCTCATCTCCGCAATCTTGAAGATGTACGAAGTCGATTGCATCGGGTGGGCCTACGAGTTAAGAAATCCAAGTGTCTGTTTCTCGTGCCTGAGGTTGAATTTTTGGGCAGAAGGATTGCCGCTGATGGAATCCGCCCAACCAAATCCAAAACCAAAGTGATTCGCCTGGCACCCAGGCCCCGGAATGTCTCGGAACTGCACGCCTTTCTCGGGGTACTCAATTACTTTGAGAACTTTATGCAGAACTTGAGCACGCTGCTGGAGCCTCTCCAGGTGCTACTCAGAAAGGAGTGCGATTGGTTTTGGAGGGACGCCCAAGAACGCGCCTTCAATAAGGCACGCAACCTTCTATGTTCCAAGAGTGTTTTAGCCTTTTTTGACCCAGGTAAAAGGTTAGTCCTTACATGTGATGCGTCAGCGTACGGGGTTGGGTGCGTTTTACAGCACGTCAATGATGCGTGTAAATTGCAGCCCGTTGCTTATGCCTCCAGGTCGCTTTCGCAGGCGGAGCGCAGGTACGGTATGGTTGAGAAGGAGGCGCTCGCGTGCGTGTACGGTGTCAAAAAGATGCGCCAATACCTTTTCGGGGCCAAGTTTGCGTTAGAAACCGACCACAAACCCCTCACGTCCCTCCTATCCGAGTGCAAGGCAATCAACGCCAACGCCTCGGTGCACATTCAGCAGTGGGCGCTCATGCTGGTGGCTTACGACTACACGATAAGGCACAGATCAGGCACAGACGCGCTTAGCAGGCTACCCCTGGCGACCACAGAAGGGTCCGACGAATAGGACTGTGAGATCGTCATGGCAATCAATGCCTTTGAATCCACAGGTTCGCCCACGACGGTTCGCCAATCAGAGCCTGGACGACCAGCGACCCCACGTTATCTTTAGTTAAAAGATACGTTTTAACCGGTGACTGGGCAGAGGCTCGCGATGCCCGCCCCGAGGAGGTCAAACCCTTCCATAGGCGCTGCATGAACTCTCACTACAGGCAGGCTGCCTGATGTGGGGCAGCTGATTAGTTATGCCCTTACGAGGCAAGGAGGCGCTTGTCCAGGAGCTCCATCGCGAGCACCCAGGGATCGTCCTTATGAAGGCCATAGCCAGATCTCATGTCTGGTGGCCTGGCATTGACGTAGACTTGGAGCTCTGCGTCCGTTGGTGCACCATTTGTGCCCAACTCAGTAATGCCCCCAGGGAGGCTCCCCTAAGCCCCTGGCCCTGGCCCACCAAACCGTGGTCGCGGGTACATGTAGACTATGCGGGCCCATTCATGGATAAAATGTTCCTCGTAGTCGTTGATGCATTTTCAAAATGGATCGAGTGCACCATTTTAAACTCGAGCACCACCTCCACCACTGTGGAGAGCCTTAGAACCATGTTTGCAACGCATGGCATTCCTGACATATTGGTCAATGATAATGGTCCATGCTTCACCAGCGCAGAATTTCACGATTTTATAGTTGACCACGGTATAAATCACGTTAAGACGGCACCTTTCAAGCCAGCCTCCAATGGCCAGACGGAGCGAGCAGTGCAGATCTTTAAACAAGGCATGCTCAGAATGCAAGGTCCCACGCTGCAGAGCCACCTGTCGCGACTGCTGCTGGCATACAGATCTCGTCCGCATTCATTGGTTGCGGTTCCCCCTGCACAACTATTGATGAAACGAACCTTAAAGACCAGGCTCTCATTAATCCTCCCAGACATGCATGAAATTGTTGAGGCTAAGTGTCAAAAGCTAACTGAGTACCATGACCGAAATTCGAGGGGGAGGTGGAATGAGATAGGGGACAAAGTTTTTGTGCTAAACTATGGCCGGGGTCCCAAATGGCTTGCAGGGACAGTAACAGACAAAGAGGGAAACAGGCTACTGGTTGTACAAATGGACAATGGCCAAACCTGCCGGAGGCATGTAGACCAAGTAAAAAGTCGATTCACTGATCACACTGAAGAACCAGAGGCAGACTACAATGTAGAACTCACACCACACCTGGTGGACAGACAGGTGGAACAACCTGAGGAAAGGGCAGTCTCAATAGACAGCCCAGGCGAGATACCAGCACTCACACCGAACGAAAAACAGGCATCAAGGCAAACAACTGAACCACAACTAAGACGCTCCATGCGAGAGCGCAGACCACCTGAGAGACTGAATCTATAAAGACAATAAGACCTTGGGGGAGGGTGATGTCATGTATCTCACATTACTGTATAAAACTGTATCTTACCATACCATACATTACTGTAACTGGATACGACCTATAACAATGAGCATACCTTACCACCAGGGGTGCACTTGCAGGAGACACTCCATACCTGTCCCACTGTGGTATATAAAGGTAGGTCTCAGGCAAGTGCAGCACTGGAGAGCTGGAATTAAAGGTGGAGGTCCTGAGTGACCTTGACTTCAGCATGTGTCTCGTGTAAGTCAGTACATTAGAGTCAGGACTTAACAGGGGGTGAGAGAGGGAGCGCGAGGGGAGAGAAAGGTTGGGGGAGAGGGAGGGGAGAGAGAGAGAGAGAGGGGTGAGAGAGAGGGGGGAAGAGTGATGAAGAGAGTGGGAGAGACACAGGGAGAAGGGAGTAGGGTAAGAGAGATAGAGATGGCACAGAGCGAGGGGGGAGGAAAATGAGAAGGGAAGACAGAGAGTGAGAGCCTGGGGGAGAGAGAGAGGTGGGGGAGAGAGAGGGGAAAGAGATAGAGAAAGAGGAAGAGAGAGGCTGTGGAGAGAGAGAGGGGCAGGAGAGAAAGGGACAGGAGAGAGAGGGGCAGGAGAGAGAGAGGTGTCAGGAAAGAAAAGCGTAAGTGAGAGGGGGAGAGGTTGGAGAGCAAGGGGGAGAGAGAAATGTGGCGAGAGAGAGATATGGGGAGAGAGAAATGATGTGGAGAGAGAGAGAGGGGAAGAGAGTCAGAGGAGGGAGAGAGGGAGGGGGTGGCAAGAGAGCGAGCGAGAGAGGGTTGAAGAGACTGAGGGGTAGAAGAGAGGGCAAGTGGGAAGAGAAAGAGATGGGGAAGAGTGAGAGAGGAGCGGATGAGAGAGAGAGGGGGAATATAGAGAGAGAGGGGGATTGAGAGTGAGCAGTGAAAGAGAAAGAGAGAGAAGGGGAAGAGAGAGAGTGGTGAGATGGAGAGAGAATGGGAAGAGAGCAAGAGGGGGGAAAGAGAGGTGGAATAGAGAGGGGGTGAAAGAGGGGAAGGGGAAGAGAGAGAGGTGGAAGAGCAAGAGTGGGTAGAGAAAGGGGGAAAGAGAGGCAGTGGAGAGACAGAGGAGAGAGAGGGGCAGAAGAGAGGGGGAGAGAAAGGGGAAGAAAGGGGAAGAGAGAAAGCAGGGGGAATAGAGAGTGTGTGGCGAGAGGGATTGAGGGAGTGGGGAGAAGAGAGAGAGGTGGAAGATAGAAGGGGAAGATGATCTGTCCTTACTATACAGTATAAATGCACACGAGGCCCATACTTGAGAGAAGGTCACTCTGTGACCAGTTACCTTTATTACCATGACCTCAAGTGATGAAGGTGGGTGGAGCTTCCCCTTTTATACCTGAAAGTCCAGGATAGGAGTGTCTCCCACAAGTTCACCCCCTTGTGGTCAATGTTCTCAAGGTGTACAACTTAGGTCAGCTTATACATGGGTTGCAATGATAGCTGAATACATGACATCACCTCCCCCCTCAAAGTCTTATTGGGATCACAGGTTAAGTTTCTCTGGTGGTTTACGCTCCCTTGTAGAGCGCCTAGTTGGGGCTACGGTTGTTGGGCGCTGGCCTGAGTGTTTGCTGTTTGCGGTGCCTCAGGCCTGTCCGGGCTGGCTACAGTGACTGGGCTCTCCTCCACTTGGTTCCGTTATTCAGTCACCTGTGGTGGAGTAAACTCGACATCATGTTCTTCCTCTGCTTCTTACGTAAGAACATAAGAATTAGGAACAGGAGTAGGCCATCTAGCCCCTCGAGCCTAATCTGCCATTCAATAAGATCATGGCTGATCTGGCCGTGGACTCAGCTCCACTTACCCGCCCGCTCCCCGTAACCCTTAATTCCCTTATTGGTTAAAAATCTATCTATCTGTGACTTGAATACATTCAATGAGCTAGCCTCAGCTGCTTCCTTGGGCAGAGAATTCCACAGATTCACAACCCTCTGGGAGAAGAAATTCCTTCTCAACTCTGTTTTAAATTGGCTCCCCCGTATTTTGAGGCTGTGCCCCCTAGTTCGAGTCTCCCCGACCAGTGGAAACAACCTCTCAGCCTCTATCTTGTCTATCCCTTTCATTATTTTAAATGTTTCTATAAGATCACCCCTCATCCTTCTGAACTCCAACGAGTAAAGACCGAGTCTACTCAATCTATCATCATAAGGTAACCTCCTCATCTCCGGAATCAGCCTCGTGAATCGTCTCTGTACACCCTCCAAAGCCAGTATATCCTTCCTTAAGTAAGGTGACCAAAACTGCACGCAGTACTCCAGGTGCGGCCTTACCAATACCCTGTACAGTTGCAGCAGGACCTCCCTGCTTTTGTACTCCATCCCTCTCACAATGAAGGCCAACATTCCATTCGCCTTCCTGATTACCTGCTGCACCTGCAAATTTACTTTTTGGGATTCATGCACAAGGACCCCCAGGTCCCTCTGCACCGCAGCATGTTGTAATTTCTCCCCATTCAAATAATATTCCCTTTTACTGTTTTTTTTCCCAAGGTGGATGACCTCACACTTTCCGACATTGTATTCCATCTGCCAAACCTTAGCCCATTCGCTTAACCTATCCAAATCTCTTTGCAGCCTCTCTGTGTCCTCTACACAACCCGCTTTCCCACTAATCTTTGTTTCATCTGCAAATTTTGTTACATTACACTCTGTCCCCTCTTCCAGGTCATCTATGTATATTGTAAACAGTTGTGGTCCCAGCACCAATCCCTGTGGCACACCACTAGCCACCGATTTCCAACCCGAAAAAGATCCATTCATCCCGACTCTCTCCTTTCTGTTCGCCAGCCAATTCTCTATCCATGCTAATACATTTCCTCTGACTCCGCGTACCTCTATCTTCTGCAGTAACCTTTTGTGTGGCACCTTATCGAATGCCTTTTGGAAATCTAAATACACCATATCCATCGGTACACCTCTATCCACCATGCTCGTTATATCCTCAAAGAATTCCAGTAAATTAGTTAAACATGATTTCCCCTTCATGAATCCATGCTGCGTCTGCTTGATTGCACTATTCCTATCTAGATGTCCCGCTATTTCTTCCTTAATGATAGTTTCAAGCATTTTCCCCACTACAGATGTTAAACTAACCGGCCTATAGTTACCTGCCTTTTGTCTGCCCCCTTTTTTAAACAGAGGCATTACATTAGCTGCTTTCCAATCCGCTAGTACCTCCCCAGAGTCCAGAGAATTATGGTAGATTATAACGAATGCATCTGCTATAACTTCCGCCATCGCTTTTAATACCCTGGGATGCATTTCATCAGGACCAGGGGACTTGTCTACCTTGAGTCCCATTAGCCTGTCCAGCACTACCCTCCTAGTGATAGTGATTGTCTCAAGGTCCTCCCTTCCCACATTCCTGTGACCAGCAATTTTTGGCATGGTTTTTGTGTCTTCCACTGTGAAGACCAAAGCAAAATAATTGTTTAAAGTCTCAGCCATTTCCACATTTCCCATTTTTAAATCCCCCTTCTCATCTTCTAAGGGACCAACATTTACTTTCGTCACTCTTTTCCATTTTATATATTCTTCTATGGGGCTGCTGAACCTCCTTTTAGTTTGATCCACGTGTTTGTGGCAGATTTATCCATTGGTAAGTTTAACTACCAAAACCCTATTCCCCTCTATGGCAATCACAGTGCCTGCAAACCATTTTGGCCCTGCAGTGTAATTAAGGACAAAAACAGGGTAATTGACATCAATACATCGCGCCCTCGCATTCCTGTCATGGTAGTCACATTGTGATTGACGCCTGCTCGCAACAATTTTTTCACAGTGGGTGTAAAAGGGATAACCGGGTTTTGAGCGTCGTTTTCATGAGCAGCTCTGTGGGTGGAACCCCTGTGAGCGAGTGTGGTCGGGATCTATTGGCCAACAGGAGGCATGATAAGCACTTTGTAGGGAACTCCCTTGGATTCTGAGCATCCCCTGTTTGATTATCTGCACTGCTCATTCCGCCTGGCCGTTTGAGGCCAGCTTGAACGGTGCCGTTCTGACATGGTTGATTCCATTGCCTGCCATGAAGTCCTGGAATTCAGTGCTTGTGAAACACAGACCATTGTCGCTGACCAAGACATCCAGTAGACCATGGGTGGCGAACATTGTCCGTAGACTTTCTACCGTGGCAGAGGATGTGCTTGAATTTAAAATGGCACACTCAATCTATTTGGAGTAGGCGTCTACTACAACCAAAAACATTTTTCCCATGAAAGGATCTGTGTAGTCCACATGGATGCGTGACCATGGCTTGGCGGGCCAGGACTAGGGGCTAAGGGGGGCTTCCCTGGGTGCGTTGCCCAGCTGAGCACACGTGTTGCACCTGCGAGCACAAAGTTCCAGGTCTGCGTCTATCCCTGGCCACCAAACGTGTGAGCTGGCAATTGCCTTCATCATGACAATGCTCTGGTGCTCATTGTGAAGTTCTCTGATAAACACCTCTCTGCCCATCTGGGGCATGACTACTCGGTTTCCCCACAGTAGGCAATCGGCCTGAATCGAAAGTTCATCCTTGCGCTTATGAAACGGTTTAAATTGCTCAGGGCATGCTCCATACGTGGCTGCCCAGTCCCCATTCAGGACACATTTCTTAACTAAAGACAGTAGCGGGTCTTTATTTGTCCAGACTTTAATCTGACGGGCTGTCACAGGTGAGCCTTCGCTTTCGAAAGCTTCAACAGCCATGACCATCTCAGCATCATGCTCAGTTGCCCCCTCAGTGATGGCTAGTGGGAGCCTGCTGAGTGCATTGGCGCAGTTTTAAGTGCCCGGTCTGTGCCGAATTGTGTAGTCATAGGGGGCTAACATGAGTGCCCACCTCTGTATGCGGGCCGATGCATTCGCATTTATGGCCTTGTTGTCGGCCAAAAGGGACGTTAGGGATTAGTGATCTGTCTCCAGCTCAAATTTCCTGCCAAACAGGTACGGTGCATTTTTTTTACAGCATATACACATGCTAGTGCTTCCTTTTCTACCATCCCGTAGCCCCTTTCTGCCTGGGACAGACTTCTGGAGGCATAAGCTACCGGCTGTAACTGACCAGTGGCATTCACATGCTGCAACACACACCCGACCCCATAGGACGATGCATCACACGTTAAAACAAGTTTCTTACACGGGTCATATAACGTTAACAGTTTGTTGGAGCATAACAAATTGCGTGCTCTATCAATAGCTCTTTCCTGGCTGTCTCCCCAGACCAAATCGCGACCTTTGCGTAGGAGCATGTGTAGCGGCTCTACCAGTGTGCTCAATTTGGGAAAAAAGTTACCAAAATAGTTCAGGAGCCCCAGGAACGAACGCAGCTCCATCGTGTTACGGGGTCTGGGTGCTCCCTGGATCGCTTCCGTTTTGGACACAGTAGGTCTGATCCCGTCTGCTGCTACCTTCCTCCCCAGGAATTCTACCTCTGGAGCTAAGAAGATACACTTCGCCTTTTTCAGTCGCAGCCCTACCTGGTCCAGTCTGTGTAGCACCTCCCCCAGGTTATGGAGGTGTTCTTCAGTATCGCGACCCGTGATGAGGATGTCGTCTTGAAAAACCATCGTCCTTGGAATCGACTTGAGGAGGCTTTCCATATTTCGCTGAAAGATTGCGGCGGCCGAACAAATCCCGAACGGACATCTGTTGTACTCAAACAACCCCTTGTGTGTCGTGATGGTGGTCAGCTTCTTCGACTCACTCGGCAGCTCCTGGGTCATGTAAGCTGAGGTCAGGTCCAATTTTGAAAAAAGTTTTCCACTGGATAGCGTCGCAAAGAGGTCCTCCGCTCTCGGTAGCGGGTACTGGTCTTGGAGTGACACCCGATTGATGGTGGCCTTGTAATCGCCACATATCCTGACTGACCCATCTGCATTGAGCACCGGCAAAATCGGGCTCGCCCAGATACTGAATTCGACTGGCGAGATGGTGCCTTCCCTCAGCAGGTGGTCCAATTCGCATTCTACCTTTTCCCGCATCACGTACGGCACCGCTCTGGCCTTGTGGTGTACTGGTCTGGCGTCCGGGTTTATGTGAATCAGTACCTTGGCCCCCATGAAAGTGCCGATGCCAGGTTGAAATAATGAGTCAAATTTGTCCAGGACCTGTGAGCATGATACTCGCTCCACAGAAGAAATTGCATTGACATCGCCCCATTTCCAGTTCATGACAACAAGCCAACTCCTCCCCAGTAGTGCGGGACCATCCCCCGGGACAATCCAGAGTAGCAACCTGTTCTCCGAATCTTTGTGGTTCACGACTACTGTGACGCTGCCTTGCACTGGAATGATCTCCTTTGTATATGTCCATAGCTGTGTGTCAATCAGCAATAATTTTGGCCTCCTGGTCTTGGACACCGATAACCTTTTGAACTGTTTGAAACTCATCAGGGACTGGCTGGCCCCCCCGTGTCTAGCTCCATTGATACTGGGATGACATTGAGGAGCACTTTCATCATTATCGGTGGCGTCCTAGTATATGAACTGTATATGTGCTCCACATGAACTCGCTGAACTTCAGCTTCCAGCGTTTTCCCCCAGTATTCATTTGGCCTCGTAGGGCTTACATTGGGCCCGTCCTCCTCGTACAGCAACCTGGCTGCAGGCTTCCTGCACATACGCGCCAAGTGATCACTGACGTTGCAGTTTCTGCAGGTATATTGCTGATACCTGCAAGCTCTGGCTGGGTGTTTGCCTCCACACCTGCAGCATGAGCCGTTGTTGGAAACAAAAGGTCCATTACCAGTCGATCATCTCTGACTCTCTGTAACTGTCCTTAAGTGTACCATTAACTGGTGTTGATGGCCCTATTACTGGCTGCATTGCCCATTGCGATGGCATGAATCGCCGTTCAGCTAGCCATTGTCTCTGTTGAATTCCCCATTTGGGTTCGACTACATGCTGTGGCATGTCCGATTGCCCTTGTCTGCCTAGAGAACTGTGTGCCGCATTAACAATGTTGACTCCCTGGTCGTTTGCCGCACTTGAGCCAAGATTTTTGTCATACATCATTCTGGTTTCTTCCTCCCCAGAGATAAATGTCTGGGCTTTCAGAACTGCTGCTTCCAAGGTCAAGTCTTTGGTCTCAATCAGTTTCCTGAAAACCCCAGTGTGCCCGATGCCCTCAATAAAAAAGTCTCGCAGCATCTCTGCTCTGCATGCATCTGGGAACTTATATAGGCTTGGCAGTCCGGAGGTCCGCCATGAAGTCTGGAACGCTTTGCCCTTCTCGCCGCCGGTGCATGTAAAACTGGTGTCTCACCATGTGCATGCCACCCGCCAGTTTAAGGTGTTCCCCGATTAACTTACTGAGCTCTTTGAACGTCTTGTCCGCCGGCTTCTCTGGCGCTAGAAGGTCCTTCATCAGGGAGTATGTTTTGGATCCACAAATGTCAGGAGATGAGCCCTGCGTTTGTTGGCCGAATCCTGTCCCAACCATTCCTTAGTGACAAAACTTTGCTGTCGTCTCTCAATAAAGTCGTCCTAATCATCACCAACACAGTACCTCTCTTCTGTGCTGCTAGTGGCCATGCTCGCGTAGTTTAAATCCCAGTTTCTCTTCTCCAATGATAAGTCCTTACTTTACGTATAAATGCACACGAGGCCCATACTTGAGAGAAGGTCACTCTGTGACCAGTTACCTTTACTACCAAGACCTCAAGTGATGAAGGTGGGTGGAGCTTCCCCTTTTATACCTGAAAGTCCAGG
This sequence comes from Pristiophorus japonicus, assembly GCF_044704955.1. Lineage (NCBI taxonomy): Eukaryota > Metazoa > Chordata > Chondrichthyes > Pristiophoridae > Pristiophorus > Pristiophorus japonicus. The sequence continues at coordinate 115,995,674 of NC_091982.1, read as the reverse complement.
TTAGGAGTGTCTCCCACAAGTTCACCCCCTTGTGGTCAATGTTCTCAAGGTGTACAACTTAGGTCAGCTTATACATGGGTTACAATGATAGTTGAATACATGACAGAAGAGATCGAGATAGAGAAAGGGGAAAGGAGAGAGGTGGCGCAGAGAGCGAGGGGAGGAGATAGAAGGGTAGGAGAGAGAGAGATGGTCAGGAGAGAAATGGGTAAGAGAGACAGAGAGATAGGGGGAAGAAAGACGTGTAGAGCGAGGGGAAATGAAAGGGGAGAGAGAGAGATTGGGGGAGAGAGAGATAGCGGTGAGAGAGAGAGTGAGGATTGGGAAGAGAAAGAGAGAGAGAGAGAGAGGTGAGGGAGAGGGGGAAGATAGAGAGAGAGAGAGAGGGGAATAGGGAGGGGCTGGTGGAGGAGAAAGAGAGAGAACGGGGAAGAGAAAGCTAGAGAGGGAAGAGAAAGAGAGAGTGGTAAGAGTGAGAGAGTGGTAAGAGAGGGGGAATAGAGAGAGAGAGGGGGAAGAGATAGAGATAGAGAAAGGGGGAAAGAGAGAGGTGGTGGAGAGAGATCAGAGAGAGGGGGCAGGAGAGAGGGGGAGAGAAAAGGGAAGAGAAAAGGGAAGAGAAAGAGGGGGAAGAGAGAGTGGGGAAAGAGAGAGAGAGAGAGAGGGGAAGAGAGACGGTGGAAGAGGGAGAGAGTGGGAAAAGAAAGAGAGACGGGGAAGAGAGGGAGGGGAAGATAGAGAGAGAGAGAGGGGGAAGAGAGAAAGGTGGATGAGGGAGGGAAGAGGGAGAGAGTGGGAAAAGAAAGAGACGGGGAAGAGAGTGAGGGGAAGATAGAGAGAGAGAGAGGGGGAAGAGAGAAAGGTGGATGAGGGAGAAGCGAGAGAGAGGGGAGGTGGAAGAGAGAGGGGGAAGAGATAGAGAAACAGGGAGGAGAGAGGCTCTGGAAAGAGAAGGGAGGATAGAGAGGGGCAGAAGAGAGAGAGGGGTCAGGAGAGAAAAGAATAAGAGAGAGGGGGACAGGTTGTAGAGCAAGGGGAAAAGAGTGAGGGGGAGATAGAGATGTGGGGAGAGAGAGGGGGAGAGAGAGAAGTGGGGAGAGAGAGGGGGAGAGAGAGAAAGAGAAGGGGGAGAGAGAGGGAGGGAGAGAGTCAGAGGGGGAGAGGATCAGAGGGAGGAGAGAGAGCAGAAGAGAGGGGGGTGGCAAAAGAGAGAGCGAGAGAGCGTTGGAGAGACAGGGGTGGAAGGGAATGTGTGGGAAGAGAAAGAGAGGAGGAAGAGTGAGAGGAGAGGATGAGCGAGAGAGAGAAAGAGGGAGATAGAGAGAGAGGGGCAGAAGAGAAAGAGAGAGAACGGAAAGAGAAAGCAAAAGAGGGAAGAGAAAAGGCGAGAGTGGTGAGACTGAGAGAGAATGGGAAGAGAGCGAAAGGGGGAAAAGAGAGAGGAGGAATAGAGAGGGGGAAGATAGAGAGAAAGAGGGGAAGAGAGAGCAGGAAGAGAGGGGGAGAGAGATAAAGAAAGGGGGAAAGCGAGCCAGTGGAGAGAGAGGAGAGAAAGAGGGCAGGAGAGAAAGCAGAGGGAAGAAAGAGTGTGTGGAGAGAGGGATTGAGGGAGTGGAGAGAAGATAGAAAGGTGGAAGAGAGAAGGGGAAGAGGTAGAGATAGAGAAAGAGGAAAAGAGAGGCGGTGGAGAGAGAGAGAGGAGGAAAGAGAAGGGCAGGAGAGAGAGATGGGTCAGGAGAGAAATGGGTAAGAGAGAAAGAGGGACGGGGGAGAGAGAGAGATAGGGGAGAGAGAGTGCGGTGATCGAGAGAGTGGGAAGAGAAAGAGAGGGGGAATAGAGAGAGAGGGGGGAAGAGAGATGGTGGAAATAGAGAGGAGAGGAGAGAGGGGGCAGGCGAGAGAGAGAGAGAGTGTGTGGAGAAAGAGAGAGAGACAGGGGAAGAGACAAGGGGGAAGAGGGAGAGAGAGTGGGAAGAGAAAGTGAAATGGAAAAGAGAGAGAGAAGCGGGAGAGAGGGGAAGACAGAGAGAGAGAGAGAGGGGGGGAAGAGAGAGAGAGAGTATGAAGAGAAGGTGGGGATGAGGGAGAAGAGAGAGGGGGAGAAGAGAGAGGGGGGGAAAGAGAGAGAGGGTGGAAGAGAGAGGGGAGGAGAGAGAGGGGCAGGAGAGAGAGGGGCAGGAGAGATAGAGTGGTCAGGAGAGAAAAGGGTAAGAGAGAGGGGGAAATAGAGAGATGAGGGGGAGAGAGAGATGGGGAGAGAGAGAGAGATGGGGGTGAGAGAGAGAGGGGGAGGAGGGAGAGAAAGAGAGGGGGGTGGCAAGAGAGAGAGTGCGAGAGAGGGTTGAAGAGACAGAGAGGTGGAAGAGAGAGCGAGTGGGAAAAGAAAAAGAGAGGAAAAAGTTAGAGAGGAGAGGATGAGAGAGCGAGGGGGAAGATAGAGAGAGAGAGAAAGAGGGGGATAGCGAGAGAGCAGTGGAAGAGAAAGAGAGAGAGAGAGATGGGGAAGAGAAAGCGAAAGAGAGAAAGTGGTGAGACTGAGAGAGAATGGGAAGAGAGGAGGAAGATAGAGAGAGGGGAAGAGGGGAAGAGAGAGCAGGAAGAGAGAGGGAGGGGAGAAGAGAGAGGGGGAAGAGTGAGGGGGGAGAGATACAGAAAGGGGGAAAGAGAGGCAGTGGAGAGAGAGAGGAGAGAGAGGGGGCAGGAGAGAGGGCTAGAGAAAGGGGAAGAGAGGGGGAAGAGAGAGAGAGGGAAGATAAAGAGAGAGGGGAAGAAAGACAGCAGGGGGAAGAAAGAGTTTGTGGAGAGAGAGATTGAGGGAGTGGGGAGAAGAGAGGGAGAGGTGGAAGAGAGAAGGGGAAGAGATAGAGAAAGTGGAAAAGACTGAGATGGTGGAAAGAGAAGAGCAGGAGAGAGGGGTCAGGAGAGAAATGGGTAAGAGAGAGGGAGAAAAGAGAGAGAGAAGAGTGAGAGAGGGGGAAAAGATAGAGCTAGAGAAAGGGGGAAAGAGAGAGGTGGTGGAGAGAGAGAGGAGAGGAGAGAAGGGGGGCAGGAGAGAGGGGAGAGAAAGGAGAAGAGAGAGAGTGGGGAAAGAGAGAGAGAGACAGAAGAAGAGAGAAGGGGGAAGAGGGAGAGAGAGTGGGAAGAGAGGAGAGGAAGAGAGAGAGAGGGGAAGGTAGCAAGAAAGAGAGAGAGGGAGAGGAGGGATAGAGAGCAGGCGGTGGAAGAGAAAGAGAAAAGGGAAGAGAGAGAGAGAAAGAATGGTAAGAAAGTGTCTGTTATGTTTGTTTAAGCTCCAACCACTTTTCTGTGTTAAAGCTAGCTGGTTAACTCTTTTGTCATGGATGTGGGAAGTTTTACAAAAGTGTGGATAAATTGAGTGTTAAAATGTACATTGTGTACCTGGAATTGAATTACGTTTTAAGTTACAAATGCAGGTGTGGATTTATTTTGATTATGAGTTATTTTGAAATGTACAAAAGACAATTTGTTTATCAAAAGATAAACTTCAGCCTTGAAGTTACAGTTGCTAAAAAAGATGAATTTGAACTTTTTAATTGGATTATAGTAAAAAATTGCTTTTGCCTTATATAGTTTAACTTAAAAACGTGTGGTCTTGTTTTAAATCAATTCGAATCGTAACAAAGCACTGTCTTTTCAATTTGGTTATTGGCAAGCCCGAGATGCCCACTTGTCAAAAAACTTAGGGCTAGATTTTATACTTTTGTGCTTATCGCCCAAAAATGGGCATTAGTTCCAGCGTGGGTGGTAAAAATGGGTTTTCAGATCGCCAGCTTCTCACCCATTCTCAAAGCACCTAGTCTCCATTTTTTAAATTGGCCATTACCACGAGCGATATGAAATGAGCAGTAGCGTTAAATCTCGCTTCTGACCTTCTGCCGTAAAGTGTCGCCGTACTTAGCAATAGCATGGCAACGCTCGATTCCCGCGATTCAGGAGGTCAAGGATCATCATGACATGCGCAGAAGAGGAGACAGAGAGAGAGGGAGCTGAGAGGGACTGAAGGTGTGGCTGGGTGTGGTGTGGATGCTTTGGGAGGAAGGAGGGAGACTTTAGAGCGTTACAGCAAATAGGGAAACAAAAATTAGCTGTTACCAGCCACATATTCTCCCGAATTTCGACTAGAATGAAGGTAGAGGAGGAGGCATCACAGCACGCTGTGGAGACTGATACTGGCGAGAGCAGTGAGGTGGGAGAGGAGCACATTGGAGGACGCAAAAGAGCGAGGAGGTTCTCGGATGAGGCAAATGCCTCCCTTCTGCAGGAGGTCGAGTTACACTGGGGAGATTTGACACAGGGAGGGCATAGGAAGCCCACCCCAAAGGCCTACCAGAAGATATGGACCGAGATAAGAGAGGTGGTCTCGTCGGCAACCAACGAGGTGCATGAGGGCAACCAATGCCGCAAACGATGTAACAACCTTGTGGGATCTGCAAGCATAAGTATTACATTGATTTACATGTACTTATGTATTTATATAAATTGATTTGTAACAGTCATGAGTGACTATCAGCAGATGTGAGGTTTTCTACTTTTACCAGGAATGTTTTACTCAAAGCCTGTGGTCACGCTGTACGTCTTTAGGTAAAGAATGATAATTATCATAATAATCACAATTACATCTGTCGGTTATGTGTTGTATCAGTCTCTGTGACAGTACGTAGCAATGATATCACGCAATGGTCTCATGCCATGTCGTCCTGTCACCTTTTATAGAAGAATCTATCAATGATGAGGTCAATGCAGAGGCGAATGGGTGGGGGGGTTGCCACAAGTCCCCAGCGACATCACTGAGATGGAGGAGCAGGTGCTCGCACTCGTGGGGAAGCAGCCCCGGACGGTCAAAGAAGCATCTGCAGACCCTGAAGTGATGCCACGTGAGTAAAGCTTACACCATTGCGTCATGTAAAGTCAATACATGCCACACCCACTCATATACAAACAATCATATATGATAGATGAGTTCTAAAATTGTCCTATAAATAATGCTTGATGAATTGATGGGCATGAAATGTGATGACTGTGATGATTTTGATAGCGGTGGTGCTTTTCTCGTGCATATGCTTTGTGTAGCGCTGCACTCACCTTGTGGCCCGAGCACCCCCTTCTCCTCTAATAACCAAATTTGTGTTTTGCAGCTCAACCAGCAGCGTGGACCCAGGCAAGACCACAGCGGCCAGAAGATGGGGAGGTGGGGCCCGACTCTCTGGACGATCCTACATCTGGTACTGAGGAGCTCCGATTCTCGTTGGTCAATCCGCTGGGTCTGTTCTCCACGGATGAGAGCGCCGACTTCGAGGAACTGCATCGTCACATTCCAGAAGCCATTCCACCCCAAGGCCATCTAGTAGTCCTCCGGTCATTCCCGCCTCCACTCTGGAGGTACCAGCCCCAAGCGCCTCGCCACAGGGCACCCCATTTGTCCCCAGGATAGCGCCGACCCCGCGGAGGCCTCGTGGACACGGCAGGTCTGGTCCACGAGCGCCACATAAGAGCGGAGAGATGGTACAGTTTTCTAGGAGGACTGTAGACATTGGTGACCAGCTCATCGAAGCATTGGGGGGCATATCCCAACAGCTGGCTACTATGACTGAGTACATTCTGCGGATGGCGGAGGCACTGGATGCGATAGCCAGGAACACTGCTGCCACCGCCCTCCCAGTGGTTCCAGAGCGCGGCACTCCACCCTGTATTGTGTAGGGTTAATCACATAGGATTAATTATGATATTTTGTCATTCACAGTGTGTCTCTGCTCCATGCTTCGTGGATGTTGTTGCTATATAGAGAGAGAGAAAGAGACCTTGGATGCACACCAGCTTGTTATGAGACGGTCCGCGGCTCGAGATCTCATGCTTTGTGGACGAGCACCTGGGGCCTTCCAGATTAGGAGTTGGCCATAAGCCATATGCACCCATGTTTTGTTCACTAGTATGTTTATTTGATAGTATAAAGGTACAGCACTGTTCTGTAGCTTTTTGAATTTCACCTTGGACTGTGATTCGCGAGCGGTGCCGGGACCCCCAATGCTCCAGACCAGCCATCGCTTGTGGAGTTCCCGACGGGCGGAAGGCTGTGAGCGTTGTTGCATCTTATCATACTTCTCTTTTCTTCGTAAACTGTATTATTAATGTTTCTTTTCTCTCAGTAAACGGTGTTTTATTCTTTACTTCATTTGTCTTGTCTATTATTATTGATCCAAAACACACCCCTAGGTTCCGCACCACCACTGCAAATGACAGATGAGAGCAAGTTCCAAGATCCTGCTTCTGCATCAGATAATGTTTCCCCCTCGGCACCCCCTGCTCCCATACCCATGCAACGACCGCATCTGCCTTCATCCCGTCATGTGTGTAACCTTCACATAACTGTTACCTTTATGTAACAACACTGTACACTGTATACACCTGAGAAATTCGCACCTTGACCGCAGGGGGTGAACTTGTGGGAGACACTCCTCACCTGGTCATCTAGATATATAAAGGGAGGTCCCAAGCAGGGTCAGCAGTTCTTGGTCCTGTGAATAAAGGTACAGGTCACAGAGTGACCTTGTCTCCAGTATGTGCCTCGTGTTGATTTGCTGCAGTATGTAAGGACATAACATTTGGCGATGAGAAATGGGAATCAACAACTCAAGAGAATAGCCACTGGTAGCACAGATGAACGGTACTGTGTTGGTGAGGACTGGGACGATTTCATTGAGAGGCTCCAGCAGAGCTTTGTCACGAAGGACTGGCTGGGAGCGACAGCGGCTGACAAGCGAAGGGCGCATCTACTGACCAGCTGTGGACCTAAGACGTACGTGCTGATGAAAGACCTGCTCGCACCCAAGAAGCAGGCGGACAAGACCTTCGAGGAGCTCAGCAAACTGATCGGTGAGCACCTCAAACCAACGAGTAGTATACACATGGCTCGACACCGATTCTATACGCACCGACGTCCGGAAGGGCAGAGCATACCGGACTTCGTTGCGGACCTTCAGCGCTTGGCCAGCCTCTGTAAGTTCACAGACGCCTGCAGCAGGGAGATGTTGCGGGATTTCTTCATTGAGGGCATTGGTCATGCCGTGATTTTTAGGAAGCTATTTGAGAGCAGGGACTTGACCTTGGAAGCAGCGGCATTGATGGCTCAAACCTTCGTGGCGGGGGAGGAGGAAATATACGCACGCAACTCTGCTCCCAACGTGGCGATGGAGCAGGGAGTTAACATGTTAAACGCGATTCAGACCCCGCAGGCAGGCAAGGGCAATTCGACACCAACCAGGTAGTATCAGACTCTAGGGTGGGTCCTCATCAGAGACAATGGCAGGTTGAATGGACATTTACACCATCACAAGGGACAATACGTTCTGGGATGGGTCCATTGACATCCACTAACAGAGTGCTCAAGAGTAATCAAAGAAACAATCAGAGAGGAATGCCTGGTAACAGCTCTTTTGCTCACAACAATCTCAGCTCATGCTGGAGGTGCGGGGGCAAACATGCTGCGAAGAACTGCCGGATTCAACAATTCATCTGCAGAAATTGTAACTTGAGTGGACATTTAACCAGGAAGTGCAGGAAGCCCGCAACGAGGCTAGTTTATGAAGTGGATGAACCACAAGAGGGGTCTGCAAGGCAGGAGTATGCCTGGGACACACCAATGGATGCTGAAGTTCAGCAGGTTCAGGTGGAAAACATCCACAGCTCATACACAAAAACGCCACCTATGATGATGATACTGTTAAACGGCATCCTGGTACTCATGGAGCTGGACACAGGAGCCAGTCAGTCACTTATGAGTGTCCAACAATTCGAGAGACTATGGCCACTCAGAGCTAGCAGACCCAAGCTAGAATGCATTGACACGCAATTATGGACATACACCAAAGAGATCATCCCGGTGCTAGGCAGTGCAATGTTGGTGGTCACACATAATGGATCTCAGAACCGGCTGCCACTCTGGATTGTCCCGGGAAATGGTCCCGCGCTTTAGGGGAGGAGCTGGCTAGCCGAGATGAACTGAAATGGGGTGATGTGCACGCCATTTCATCTGTGGAGCGAAGTTCATGCTCACAGGTCCTACAAAAGTTCGAGTCATTATTTCAACCTGGCGTCGGGACTTTCAAAGGCACCAAAGTAAGGATACGCATCACACCGGATGCTACACCAGTGCACCACAAAGCCAGAGCTGTGCCGTATGTGATGCAGGAGAAAATTGAGAGTGAGTTGGACAGGGTGCTAAGAGAGGGCATAATTTCGCCTGTTGAATTCAGCAACTGGGCAAGCCCCATTGTCCCTGTTCTAAAAATGGATGGCTCGGTCAGGATCTGTGGCGACTACAAAGCTACTATCAACCGAGTGTCCCTTCAGGACCAATACCCGCTTTCGAGAGCGGAGGATCTTTTTGCCACGCTGGTAGGCGGCAAGCTGTTCACCAAGTTGGACCTCACTTCGGCCGACATGATCCAGGAACTGGCTGAAGAATCCAAGCTACTGACCACCATCACCACGCACAAGGGGCTGTTTGTCGACAAGAGGTGTTCGTTTGGCATTCGATCAGCGGCCGCTATATTTCAAAGTAACATGGAAAGCCTGCTCAAATCCATCCCTGTAACAATCCTATTTCAGGACGACATCCTTATCACGGATCGAGACACCGAGGAACACCTCCACAACCTGGAGGAGGTGCTACGCTGACTGGACCGGGTAGGCCTGCGACTAAAGAAGTCCATGTGTGTGTTTTTGGCCCCAGAGGTCGAGTTTTTGGTCAGGAGGGTTGCCGCAGACGGGATCCGGCCTACCGAATCCAAAACGGAGGCGATTCGTCGTGCGCCCAAGCCCGCCAACACATCGGAGTTGCGGTCATTTCTGGGACTCTTGAACTATTTCGGGAACTTTCTGCCGAACTTAAGCACATTGTTGGAGCCACTACACATGCTCCTGCATAAGCGTTGCGATTGGTTTTGGGGGGACTGTCATGAACGGGCTTTCAATCGGGCGCGGAACCTGCTTTGTTTTAATAAGTTATTGATCCTGTGCGACCCCTGTAAGAAATTGGTTTTGACATGCGATGCATCATCCTATAGGGTTGGGTGCGTGTTGCAGCAGAGTAATGATGAGGGCCAACTCCAACCTGCGGCTTATGTCTGCAGGTCGCTCTACCCAGCAGAAAGGGGGTATGGGATGGTTAAAAAGGAAGCACTCGCATGTGTCTACGGGGTGAAAAAGATGCACCAGTACCTTTTCGGCAGAAGGTTCGAGTTAGAAATGGACCACAAGCCGTTAACATCCCTGTTGTCAGACAGCAAGGCTGTCAATCCAGTGCGTCAGCTCACATACAGCAATGGGCTCTCACGCTGCTTGCGTATGACTACACTATACGGCACTGGTCAGGCACCGAAAATTGCGCTGACGCGTTCAGCAGGCTTCCACTGGCCACCACTGAGGGGGCAGCGGAGCAAAGCGCTGAGATGGTCATGGCTGTCGATGCCTTTGACAGCGCAGGCTCCCCCATCACAGCCCACCAGATCAAAACCTGGACAAACAGAGATCCCCTCCTATCTCTGATTAAGAAATGTATCCTGACTGGGGATTGGGCGCCCGCACATGGAGCATGCCCTGAAGAGGTCAGACCGTTTCACAGATGGATGGATGAACTCTCCATCCAAGCCGACTGCCTACTATGGGGCAGCCGGGTAGTCATGCCCCAGAAGGGAAGGGAAGCATTAATCAGGGAACTCCACAGCGAGCACCCAGGCATCATGCTAATGAAGGCCATTGCCCGGTCACATGTATGGTGGCCAGGAATTGATGCAGACCTGGAACACTGTGTTCACAGGTGCACGACATGTGCCCAGCTGGGCAATGCCCCCAGGGTGGCCCCACTCAGTCTGTGGCCCTGGCCCACCAGGCCATGGTCACGTATTCACGTGGACTACGCGGGCCCGTTCATGGGAAAAATGTTCCTCATTGTTGTTGATGCATACTCGAAATGGATCGAGTGCATCATATTGAATTCGTGCACGACATCCACCACCGTGGAGAGTCTGTGTGCGGTCTTTGCGACCCACGGCTTGCCGGACATCCTAGTTAGCGACAACGGCCCGAGTTTCACTCGCTATGAATTCCGGGAGTTCATGTCGGGTAATGGCATCAAACATGTCAGGACAGCGCCGTTCAAGCCAGCTTCCAATGGCCAGGCAGAACGTGCGGTCCAAATTATAAAGCAAGGCATGCTCCGGATTCAAAGACCCTCCCTTCAATACCGTCTATCGCACCTCCTGCTGGGCTACAGGTCCCGACCGCACTCGCTCATGGGAGTCCCGCCCATGGAACTACTCATGAAACGTGCACTTAAAACTCGGCTGTCCCTCATTCATTCACTCTTGTCAGACATTGTTGGGGGCAAGCGCCAATGCCAAAATGAGTGCCACGACCATAACTCAAAGGGGAGATGGATAGAAATCGATGACCCTGTATTTGTTCTTAATCACGCTGTGGGGCCCAAGTGGCTCGAGGGTACTGTAATTGGTAAAGAGGGGAACAGGGTCATAGTGGTCAGACTCAACAATGGGCAGATGTGCCGCAAGCATCTGGACCAAGTAAAAAAAAAGGTTCAGCATGGACACTGAGGAACCTGAGGAAAATCATGAGATGCTGCCCACACTACCGCCAGTGAACAAGCAACAAGAACATTCAGCAGCATGCACAGTCCCTGCGGCCAGCCCGGACAGGCCGGAATCACCACAGGTGACAAAGATGCATACCAAGGCTCAACAACCAGAGCCCCAACTGCGGCGCTCCACGAGAGAGCGTCGACCGCCTGAAAGACTCAATCTTTGACCCAAAGACGTTGGGGAAGGTGATGTCGTGTGTGTAACCTTCACATAACTGTAACCTTTATGTAACAACACTGTACACTGTATACACCTGAGAAATGCACACCTTGACCACAGGGGGTGAACTTGTGGGAGACATTCCTCACCTGGTCATCCAGGTATATAAAGGGAGGTCCCACGCAGGGTCAGCACTTCTTGGTCCTGTGAATAAAGGTACAGGTCACAGAGTGACCTTGTCTCCAGTATGTGTCTCGTGTTGATTTGCTGTAGTGTGTAAGGACATAACACATCCCCCCCAATGAGGCACTGCCTGATGAGCTTCTCGGCCAGGCGCCATGGAGTGAGGAGGGGAAGGGGTAGAGGTGGGGAGAAGAAGGGGATGGGGGAAGGAAAGTGCGGTGCATGTCCACAGGTGATGGCTGTTGTCTCTCCATCTGGGTTTATGCAATTTGTTGTAATGTATGGCGGGAGGGAACCACCCTTCTGCTTTACATTTGTATTCTGTGTTACTGAACATTGATTGATGTCAATAGTGGAAAAAGTGGGATGTGGACAGAGAGTTGAGTGTTTTTGCCTGTGATACTTATGATTTCAGACTAATGTTGGTATAACATTTTTTTTAATTGAACATAACCTTATTGCGCATTGTCTCAGATAGCTAGACCGTTACACACCGGTGATTCCTTAACAGGAAAGGCTTAAAAAAAAATGTAAACGTACACTTTAACTGGCACCAAGCTGATGGGCACCATTGATGTCTGAGCTGCAAACACACAGCAGTATGTCAGAGTTGTCACTCACAGCAACTTTCTTTCAAGCAAATTGTTCAGCTATCAGCTCCTCATGTAAGAGTCTTGCAGCTATATAGCCACCATGGGCCCTTTCCTGAAGTCTGGAGGAGGTCGTTGGCATGGTTCCATAGCCAGCCTGATTGTGTGGCCATAAATCAGTCTCCAGCCCCTCGTTGTCCTCTTCCTCACTCTCCTGAGGTGGACCCATCAGTCCCTTCTGGCAATTCTTGGCCCCTCCTGATAGCTAGGTTGTGCAGCATGGAGCACATTACCACAAATTTACCTACTTGCTCAGGGTTGTATGGTAGCTCCTTTCCTGAGTGGTCCAGGCATCTGAAGAGCTGCTTAAGCACAGTTATTGCTTTCTGGCCCACATTGCGTGTGTTCTGTGGCTCTGGTTGTATCGCTTCTCAGCCTCGGTGTGGGTGTCACGCAGGGGGGTGTCATCAGCCAGGTGGCGAGGCCATATCAGTTATCACCAAGCATCCAGCATTGTCCTTGTCAGAGACAGTGCTCTCACGCAGGATGTGAGTCTCATTGAAGGACTTTTGGCATTCACTGCCATGATGATCTGGTTCTGGTCGACAACTAGTTAGACCTTCGGTGAGTGAAATCCTTTTCTACTACGAAAACGCTCCTGGTCCTGAGAAGGTGGCCGCATGGTGATGTGAGTGCACTGTATAGCTCCCTGCACCCTGGGGAACTTAGCAATGCAGTAGAATGGTCCAGCCCTGTCAGTCTGAGCCTCTGTGGTCATGGGGAAGCTGATGAAGTCCATATTTCTCGCGTAGAGGGCCTCCATGACCTGTCTAATGCAGTGATGGGTTGCATGGTGAGACAGAGGGCAAATCTTGACTGCGAAGGACAGAAAGGAACCGGATGCATAGAAAGACAGTGCAGCAGTGACCTTGAACTCGACCGACACTGATGTCCTGATATGTGGCTCACATATTTCATTGATCACCACCTTGTGGAAGCGCAGTCTCTGAAGGCAGTGTGGTCGGACACGTAAGAACATAAGAATTAGGAACAGGAGTTAGGCCATCTAGCCCCTCGAGCCTGCTCCGCCATTCAACAAGATCATGGCTGATCTGGCCGTGGGCTCAGCTCCACTTACCCGCCCGCTCCCCATAACCCTTAATTCCCTTATTGGTTAAAAATCTATTGATCTGTGACTTGAATACATTCAATGAGCTAGCCTCAACTGCTTCCTTGGGCAGAGAATTCCAGATTCACAACCCTCTGGGGGAAGAAGTTCCTTCTCAACTCGGTTTTAAATTGGCTCCCCCATATTTTGAGGCTGTGCCCCCTAGTTCTAGTCTCCCCGACCAGTGGAAACAACCACTCTGCCTCTATCTTGTCTATCCCTTTCATTATTTTAAATGTTTCTATAAGATCATCCCTCATCCTTCTGAACTCCAACGAGTAAAGACCCAGTCTACTCAATCTATCATCATCAGGTAACCCCCTCATCTCCGGAATCAGCCTAGTGAATCGTCTCTGTACCCCCTCCAAAGCTAGTGTATCCTTCCTTAAGTAAGCTGACCAAAACGGCACACAGTACTCCAGGTGCGGCCTCACCAATACCCTATACAGTTGTAGCAGGACCTCCCTGCTTTTGTACTCCATCCCTCTCGCAATGAAGGCCAACATTCCATTCGCCTTCCTGATACCTGCAGCACCTGCAAACTAACTTTTTGGGATTCATGCACAAGGACACCGGTACGCTCGCGGCCTTCCGCGAGAGGTGGGCACCGGAGGGACTGGAGTGCATCATCACGCCCGGCAACCAAATTTTAATTTGATTTTACGTTTTAAAGTTTAATTTGTTTTAATTGCCGGTGCTTTTAGTGTCCCCCTTCCCTTTATAGGGGGCACTGGGGAAAAATTGTGATTTTAGTGCCCAAAAAAAAACAAAAAAAAGAAAAACACAAAAAAAAAAAGGTAAAAAAGGGCCTTGTAAATGTCTGGTGTGTCACCCAGTTCGGGTGGCACGGTTTAATGTTTTGTTTTACAGATAAACTCTAAAAGAGTTTCATGCACAAGGACCCCCAGGTCCCTCTGCACCGCAGCATGTTGTAATTTCTCCCCATTCAAATAATATACCCTTTTACTGTTTTTTTTTCCAAGGTGGATAACCTCACATTTTCCGACATTGTATTCCATCTGCCAAACCTTAGCCCATTCGCTTAACCTATCTAAATCTCTTTGCAGCCTCTCTGTGTCCTACACAACCCGCTTTCCCACTAATCTTTGTGTCATCTGCAAATGTTCTTACACTACACTCTGTCCCCTCTTCCAGGTCATCTATGTATATTGTAAACAGTTGTGGTCCCAGCACCGATCCCTGTGGCCCACCACTAACCACCGATTTCCAACCCGAAAAGGACCCATTTATCCCGACTCTTTGCTTTCTGTGAGCCAGCCAATTCTCGATCCATGCTAATACATTTCCTCTGACTCCGCATACCTTTATCTTCTGCAGTAACCTTTTGTGTGGCACCATATGGAATGCTTTTGGAAATCTAAATACACCACATCCATCGGTACACCTCTATCCACCATGCTCTTTATATCCTCAAAGAATTCCAGTAAATTAGTTAAACATGATTCCCCCTTCATGAATCAATGTTGCGTCTGCTTGATTGCACTATTCCTATCTAGATGTCCCGTTATTTCTTCCTTAATGATCGCTTCAAGCATTTTCCCCACTACAGATGTTAAACTAACCGGCCTATAGTTACCTGCCTTTTGTCTGCCCCCTTTTTTAAACAGAGGCGTTACATTAGCTGCTTTCCAATCCGATAGTACCTCCCCAGAGTCCAGAGAATTTTGGTAGATTATAACGAATGCATCTGCTATAACTTCCGCCATCTCTTTTAATGCCCTGGGATGCATTTCATCAGGACCAGAGGACTTTTCTACCTTGAGATCCATTAGCCTGTCCAGCACTACCCCCCAAGTGATAGTGATTGTCTCAAGGTCCTCCCTTCCCACATTCCCGTGACCAGCAATTTCTGGCATGGTTTTTGTGTCTCCCACTGTGAAGACCGAAGCAAAATAATTGTTTAATGTCTCAACCATTTCCACATTTCCCATTATTAAATCCCCCTTCTCATCTTCTAAGGGACCAACATTTACTTTAGTCACTATTTTCCATTTTATATATCAGTAAAAGCTTTTACTATCTGTTTTTATGTTTTGCGCAAGTTTACTTTCGTAATCTCTCTTTCCTTTCCTTATTGCTTTCTTGGTCATTCTTTGCTGTCGTTTAAAATTTTCCCAATCTTCTAGTTTCCCACTAACCTTGGCCACCTTATACGCATTGGTTTTTAATTTGATATTCTCCTTTATTTCCTTGGTTATCCACGGCTGGTTATCCCTTCTCTTACCGCCCTTCTTTTTCACTGGAATATATTTTTGTTGAGCACTATGAAAGAGCTCCTTAAAAGTCCTCCACTGATCCTCAATTGTGCAACCATTTAGTCAGTGTTCCCAGTCTACTTTAGCCAACTCTGCCCTCATCCCACTGTAGTCCCCTTTGTTTAAGCATAGTACGCTCGTTTGAGACACTACTTCCTCACCCTCAATCTGTATTACAAATTCAACTATACTGTGATCACTCATTCCGAGAGGATCTTTTACTAGGAGATCGTTTATTATTCCTGTCTCATTATACAGGACCAAATCTAAGATAGCTTGCTCCCTTGTAGGTTCTGTAACATACTGTTCTAAGAAACAATCCCGTATGCATTCTATGATTTCCTCCTCAAGGCTATCCCGTGCAATTTGATTTGACCAATCGATATGTAGGTTAAAATCCCCCATGATTACTGCCATTCCTTTTTCACATGCCTCCATTATTCCCTTGATTATTTTCCGCCCCACAGTGAAGTTATTATTTGGGGGCCTATAAACTACGCCCACCAGTGACTTTTTCCTCTTACTATCTCTAATCTCCACCCACAATGATTCAACATTTTGTTCATTAGACCCAATATCGTCTCTCACAACTACCCTGATATCATCCTTTATTAACAGAGCTACCCCACCTCCTTTCCCTTCTTGTCTATCTTTCCAAATTTTCAGATACCCCTGTTGGTTTAATTCCCAGTCTTGGCCACCCTGCAACCACGTTTCAGTAGTGGCCACCAAATCATACCCATTTGTAATGATTTGTGCCGTCAACTCATTTACTTTGTTTCGAATGCTGCGTGCGTTTAGGTAAAGTGTTTTAATACTAGTTTTTAAACCATGATTTTTAGTTTTGACCCCTCCTGCAGCCCCTTTATATTCATACATATTGTCCCTTTCTATCACCTTGTGGTTTACACTTACCCCAGTGCTACTCTGTTCTGTTGCCTCCTGCCTTTTGCATCCTTTCTTGGGGATCTGTTCATCTGAGCTCTCACCCACTCTAACTAGCTCAGAGCCCTCTCCTGGGTTCCCATCCCCCTGCCAAGCTAGTTTAAAGCCCTCCCAGCCACACTATCAAAACCACCCGCGAGAACATTGGTCCCGTCTCTGTTGAGGTGTAACCTTTCCGACTTGTACAGGTCCCACCTGTACACGTCGAGGTAAGACCTCTTTTCCTTGTACGTGTGGGGTGTGTATGGTCTGGTCCTCCTCCTCATTCTTGCATGTCTTAAATTGGAGAAATAATTATGTGCATCACACATTGAGCCATCTGCATTCTGCAGCAGCTGCATATTAATCGATGCAGGCTGAGAAATGTCTGGCCCCATTGCATTGAATATATAATAGTGATTGATCCGAAGCAATCATTTCCTCACTAATATATACCTAGAGTAAACCTCCAAAAGTCCAGAGTTTGAAAATATGTCTGTTGAGATGGTCACTTCACCTGAAAAGAACTCCCAAATCAATGCAAACTCCCCCGAAGTTGAAGCAGCCTTTTGAATGAAGCGAACTGTGATTTTAAAAATGGCAGCCACATCACTGGCTTTAGTTCAGAACAGTTCCACTTTTTCTGGGCGTTTTTTTGGGTGGGCGATATTGTGGGCGATATGTGTGCAAGGTGGTGAAAGAGATGGTGCGCAATCTCCTGGGCGTTAGTTTCGCCAAATGTGATCTTTACGACAAAAAAAAATGGGCGAGCGGCATTATTGAATCTCGGCGTTAATTCCGTGCGGAAAGTAACACTGGGCAATATTATGGGTGTTGATTTCGCCCATTCTGATGATTCTGCCCAAAAAAGTGGACAGGCAGTATTATTTTTTCCAGGCGTTATGCACAAGGGATAAGTTTCCGAAAAATGCCCGTCAGTTTCCATTTTGTGGCTAAATGGGCAATATATGGGCGTTATACGTTATTTCAGCGGTAAAATGGGCGTTAAGCATGCAAAAAACGTGGAAAATCTAGCCCTTGGTTATTGATTACACGGGGTTGAAAGATACTAAATTTAGTCTATGAATGAGATAAAGAAAGGAAAGGGGAATGTTGTATCCCTTTCCGTGTAATGCCTTTAATAAAAAGCCTGCATGAATTTCTCAAAGCTACAAGCAAAGCAAAGCTCCACCCTCTTTTTTTCTTTTGTGTATAATGTGTGTGATGTTTGTTAAATACAAAAACTAATGTTTCTCCAGTTATATTCAGTATTTTTACACTCAATTGGAAAAGCATCTGAAGAAAAGAATATGGAAAGTGATGCAGCTTACTGTGCTATTTTATTTTATCTGCTCTGTATTGTATTTAGGTAATAAGACATTGGTTATGAAAAGTAAGATATTGGTCTGAAATTGATTGGAATTATTGAAGTTAATTAACCGATGGAAAACCGACTTTCATTGAGGCCACGGTGAAATCCTGGTTATTTCAAAGTGTGAATGTCCCTAGTTCCGGACATGAGACTTTCACGTTATAAAAATGAAGACACACTACATTGATAATGATTATTCTTGGAAAAATATAACGATTGGCAGTATTTGAATTGGAATTTTGAGATATTTGAGGTGATTCTCCTTGCTATACATCTTGGATTTGGAAACCTTTTTAAAATAAATAATACTGCAAAGTTTGGAAACAATCTAAAATGCTACTTTCTCTGATGAGAGACAGAATTGCTCGTGATGGGGAGTCGACATAAGATATGGAAGTAGTCTTGCAAATGAATTGTGAGCACTTGTGTCTCTAATGTTTAACATAGAAACAGCGAAAATAAGTGCAGGAGTAGGCCATTTGGCCCTTCAAGCCTGCACCACCATTCAATATGATCATAGCTGATCATGCAATTTCAGTACCCCATTCCTGCTTTCTCTCCATACCCCTTGATCCCTTTAGCCGTAAGGGCCACATCTAACTCCCTTTTGAATATATCTAACGAACTGACCTCAACAACTTTCTGTGGTAGAGAATTCCACAGGTCCACAATTCTCTGAGTGAAGAAATTTCTCCTCATCTTGCTCCTAAATGGCTTACCCCTTATTCTTAGACTGTGACCCCCTGGTTCTGGACTTCCCCAACATCGGGAATATTCTTCCTGCATCTAACCTGTCCAATCCTGTCAGAATTTTATATGTTTCTATGAGATCGCCTCTCATTCTTCTAAATTCCTGTGAATATAAGCCTAATCGATCCAATCTTCCTTCATATGTAAGTCGTGCCATCCCGAGAATCAGTCTGGTGAACCTTCGCTGCACTCTCTCAATAGCAAAAATGTCCTTCCTCTGATTAGGAGTCCAAAACTGAACACAATATTCAAGGTGTGGCCTCACCAAGGCCCTGTACAGCTGCAGTAAGACCTCCCAGCTCCTATACTCAAATCCTCTCGCTATGAAGGCCAACATGCCATTTGCCTTCTTCACTGCCTGCTGTACCTGCATGCCAACTTTCAATGACTGATCTACCATGACACCCAGGTCTCATTGCACCTCCCTTTTTCCTAATCTGCCTTCCTGTTTTTGCCACCAACGTGGATAACCTCACATTTATCTACATTATACTGCATCTGCCATGCATTTGCCCACTCACCTAACCTGTCCAAGTCACCCTGCAGCCTCTTAGCATCCTCCTCACTGCTCACACTACCACCCAACTTAGTGTCATCTGCAAACTTGAAGATATTACCTTCAATTCCTTCATCTAAATCATTAATGCATATTGTAAATTGCTGTGGTCCTAGTACTGAACCTTGGGGTACCCCACTAGTCACTACCTGCCCATTCTAAAAAGGACCCGTTTATTCCTACTCTTTGCTTCCTGTCCGGCAACCATTCCCTATCCACGTCAATACATTACCCCAATACCATGTGCTTTAATTTTGTATACTAATCTCTTGTGTGGGACCTTGTCAAAAGGCTTTTGAAAGTCCAAATACACCACATTCACTGGTTCTCCCTTGTCCACTCTACTAGTTACATCCTCAAAAAATTCTAGAAGATTGGTCAAGCATGATTTCATTAATCCATGCTGACTTGGACCGATCCTGTCACTGCTTTCCAAATGCGCTGCTATTACATCTTTTATAGTTGATTCCAACATTTTCCCCACTACCGATATCAGGCTAACCAGTCTATAATTCAATTTTCTCTCTCCCTCCTTTTTTAAAAAGTGGGGTTACATTAGCTACCCTGCAATCCATCGGAACTGATCCAGAGTCAATAGAATGTTGGAAAATGACCACCAATGCATCCACTATTTCTAGGGCCACTTGCTTAAGTACTCTGGAATGCAGACTATCAGGCCCTGGGGATTTATCGGCCTTCAAACCCATCAATTTCCCTAACACAATTTCCTGACTAATAAGAATTTCCTTCAGTTCATCCTTCTCGCTAGACCCTCAGTCCCCTATTATTTTCAGGAGGTTATTCGTGTCTTCCTTACTGAAGACAGAACCAAAGTATTTGTTCAATTGGTCTGACATTTCCTTGTTCCCCATTATGAATTCACCTGATTCTGACTGCAAGAGACCTTCATTAGTCTTCACTAATCTTTTTCTCTTCACATATCTATAGAAGCTTTTGCAGTCAGTTTTTATGTTCCCTGCAAGCTTACTCTCATACTCTTTGTAAACTTTGTAAACTGTTTTTGAGATTGAAATTGCAATTCAAGTGTAAAATCAAGAGAGGAAGTTTTGAAGGTAAAACACTTGGGAAAAAATATCAGGAAAAGTTAAAAAAAAAGTTTTTTAAAAAATTACGTGAAGTGACGTAATGACGTCATATAATGTGTTATAAACCGCTGTCAAGTGTATTCTTTATTCAGCAAGGAACCACTTTTGAATTGCTGAATGAAATTTTAAAGATATTGGATGTTATTAATTTAAGCTTCTTAATTTTAGGTGAATATTTTCCCATGTGCCAGGAGGAAAATTATGATTTGACAAATTAACTCCTTAGGCTCTTAAGTAGAGCTACATTTCAGACACTCGAGCAAGGAAAATCGAACTGAAGTTTAAGGGGATAATTGCTGTATATCAAGAGAAAAGTTTGTGAGGAAATAAAATTGAACATTGACAAAATCTTTCAGTGCAGCAATACTGCTGTTTGCATTTGTGATAAGTTTGAATTAAATGGATTTGGGCACAATATAGCAGATTATAAAGAATGTAAAAAAAGTGAAGTGTTAATAACTTGGATCAAATTAGAACATTTGATCTATGTTTTCTATCTTTAATATTATATTGCACAGTGAGGTTACTCCAGGGCTCATGGGATGTGAATAATAATTAATGGGAAGCCCCACTAAGATGCAAGATAGAAACAGGGAAAGCACACCACCTAATGGGAATTTTTCTAACATTCTAGTGAAAGTCAGGAAAGTAGTTAAGAATAGTAACCCGATAGCTTTCTCTTGGAAACTGCATTGATAGCCTGGCCACTATGCAAGACATCCAGAACATGCAGTGGAAGATGAGCAAAGATCTCCAGGCAATCTTTTGCTAAGATCACCTGAAAGCCCAAGATGGCTTGTATCGGATGGCATTGTTACCGGTGTAAGTGTGCAGATGTGATTTGTAGTATATGAAGCAATTAGCATGCGGAAATGCATGGTAAATTTGCAATGAAGAATGGGTTTCAGACATGCTCAGTTATTTGACAACAGCAAGACGTGAAATGGTTAATGTGGCTCAGGAATTGAGATTTTTAATGAATTTTCACATACACCATCGAGAAACTATCTAATTAATGAAACAATCAGAAAAGAGTTAAATGCACTGGTACCTGTTAGGGGGATTGAAAATATGTTTAAGTTAAAAAAAAACAATTGAAGGCTAGGGAGAAATACATTTAGTAAGAATTATCCACAATAAATGGATGGATACAAGTAAAAGAGATCGGGAGAATCTTTTAAGTCCATGCCTTGTTGTTTAGATGTTAAACTTCAGCTTTCTTTACAATGTCAGTTTTCTTTGTCTGCATTGTTTGTCTCACAAGTTGTGGAGTTGAAGCCAGGATCAGATCAGCCATGATCTTATTGAATGGCGGAGCAGGCTCGAGGGGCCAATGATCTACTCCTGCTCCTATTATGTTCTTATGTTCTTATGTAAGTTAAAACTGTCCTAATTAAGACAAGTTTTACATTAGTCAAGGATATACTAGCTTTGGAGGGGGTACAGAGACGATTCACTCGGCTGATTCCGGAGATGAGGGGGTTACCTTATGATGATAGATTGAGTAGACTGGGTCTTTACTCGTTGGAGTTCAGAAGGATGAGGGGTGATCTTATAGAAACATTTAAAATAATGAAAGGGATAGACAAGATAGAGGCAGAGAAGTTGTTTCCACTGGTCAGGGAGACTAGAACTAGGGGGCACAGCCTCAAAATATGGGGGAGCCAATTTAAAACTGAGTTGAGAAGGAATTTCTTCTCCCAGAGGGTTGTGAATCTGTGGACTTCTCTGCCCAAGGAAGCAGTTGAGGCTAGCTCATTGAATATATTCAAATCACAGATAGATAGATTTTTAACCAATAAGGGAATTAAGGGTTATGGGGAGCGGGCGGGTAAGTGGAGCTGAGTCCACGGCCAGATCAGCCATGATCTTGTTGAATGGCGGAGCAGGCACGAGGGGCTAGATGGCCTACTCCAGTTCCTAATTCTTATGTTCTTATGTCATAAATAAGTCTTAACTCTGTCTTAATTAAGGAGATAAGTTTTTACATTTTGAGCATGTAGCAAGACTTTGATGCAAAAGCTAAAATCATATGATTTGTATGACCATTTGAAAGACACATGTGGTTTCAACTGGAATAAAGAAGGCCCAAACTGTAATATTGAAGTGACAGGATCATCAGAAAAGAGAACTGTTTGGTTCCTGCCAGCAACTACATTCCTTTAATCTCCATGGTAGACAACGCAATCTAAATCAGAAGGTGTGGAGCCATCTCCTTCTGCTCGACCTCAAATTGATTGTACTTCTACAAATCCACACTGGTACCAAATCTGCTTTCTTCACACCTCTGTCCCTACCCCTTTCCAATCACCAAAACCCGAGCTCAACTTGAGTCTCAACATCTGTAATGTTCACCTAACCTGCCTTTTCCTCCACTTTCAGAACCCAAGTGTTTACCCAGACAAAATGCTGCACTCCCATAATCTCTGTCCTTTGCAAACTCCATAGACTCCATTGTATCAACTTCAATATCATCATTCTCGTCACTTTCAAATCCTTTCACGGTCTCATCCAACTTTACCTTCACATTTTCCTCCAGCCACATATCCTTGTACTCAGCCTCCATTCCTTTGACATTGGTTTACTCTTTGTTCCCCACTTCCTCCATCCCATCATTGGTAAATAATCGTTCAACCACTAAGCCGATCCTCTGGAACTCTCTCCTTAGTTCCCTCATCTCACCACCTTCTTCCCTGTTTGTCAAACCTCCTCAAGATCCTTCTTTTCATCAGTGCCTTCATTCCTCCCCCCTCATTTTCTGTTTTCCTTTCCCTCCAGTTTGTGTCCACTGTTTCCCTGCTTCCGCTCCTGGTGTCTTCCTTCACATGACGAGCACGATAGAAATAATTGTTATTATTGAAAATACTAGTTAATATTACAATAACATGGCAAGATGCAAGAGTTTTAAGGCTGCTGTTTTATTGATAGTCATAAAGGTGACAACTGTTTATTAACTTTGTGCTACTAGCCTCTTCCAAGTACCAAACAGTAATTCCTCCCTGCTTTCCTCCCCTAGTCTCTCTATTGAGTGATTACTTACCTTGGAATTTTAATCTCACCTTGCTCCCTCTGATTTCATTGACTTCCTGTCCTCTCCCTTCATATAAACAATCCTACCCATGTTCATGGTGACCCTCTCAAACTTGCCATCTTATTTGCCCTCCCTGCTCCCAAGGTCTCAATTACAGACAAGACCGACTCTGATCAATTCCTTGTATCTCCCCATCATCCACCTCCTTCCAATCCCGCCTCTTTTTGCAAACACCCCTGGAAAATGTTCTCCCACAAGTCACTTACAATTGCACTTTCAAACTTCCAACTCTTTAGCCTTTGTCCTTCGATTCACCATGATACTTCTGCAGCTGTCGATCTGCTCAACGATTCCCTCACCTCCACATTTGATGTTTTTGTCACCAGTAAACCATTTACTCTCATTCCCCCTGGTATGCCTCCCATCTTTACTCCCTCAACTTTAAGTGGCACAGACTTAAGCATTTCCGCCAACAACTGGTCCAGTCATTCATCTCCAGATCTGGCTGGACCACATCAAGTGCAATCAGACTTCATTCTCTCCTTCCAGAATCAGCCACTGCTCCAGGATCGTCCTAGAGAGCAAACGTAACTACTGGCTTTTGTCTCCACCATTACCCAACTTATAAATCTTACTCCCCCCTCACCTCCAACATTATCGGAGCTCATGGACTTCTCTGTCACTAAAATTGAGAGCATCCACTCTGCTGCCTCTATTGCTTCCCACTCCCTTCGCCTTGCCCACCAAGCCATATCTCCCCAGATTCTCTCCCCTGGCATAGTCCTGATTCTTTGTTTTTCTCTAGTTCTCTCCTATCACCAATCATGTCCTTCCTAAGTTCATCTTGTCCATGAGACTCACCTTCTGCTCCCTTAATCCCATTCTCCCTAAACTGCTGATGATCCAACTTCCCCTTCTGGCTCCCATGCTAGCTGACATTGTAAATAGTTTCTTCTCCTCAGGTATTGTTTCCCCCCGCCCCCTTTCAAACTGCTGTCTTCACCCCTTCTTCACACAAACCAATTCTTGAACAACAACAACAACTAACACCTTTAACATAGTGAAATGTCCCAATGCGCTTCACAGGAGTATTATAAGATAAAAAATTTGACACTGAGGCTCATAAGGGGAAATCAGTGCAGATGACCAAAAGCTTTGTCAAAGAGATAGGTTTTAAGGAGCATCTTGAAGCACACTCTTTAAGAAACCCACTCAATTTTCATTCTATTGATTTCAATGGATGAAAGTTGGCCGCATTCTATAAATGGCAGCCAATCCGCTTTGCCTGATTACTACCCAGGTGAGGAGGACATATATGTACCCAAATTGGTCAGAAGGTCATAAGTTCAAGGCCCATTCCAGAACTTGAAGACATTATCCAGAATAACACTTGGACCCAGAATTGGACATAATACTGCAGCTCGGGCCAAACTAATATTTTATAGATGTTTGGCATAATACTCCTAACTTTTGTACTCTTTGTCTCTACTTATAAAGCCCAGGATCCCAAATGCTTTATTAACTGCTATGTTAACCTGCCCTGCCACCTTCAAAGATTTGTGCACAAGCACCCGCAGGTCTCTCTGTTCTTGAAACCCCTTTAACATCTTTCTTCCTCACTGTTCACTACACTTCCAAACTTCCGCTCATCTGCAAATTTTGAAATTGTGCCCTGTACCCCCAAGTCCAGTTATTAAGATATATATCAAAAACAGCAGTGGTACTGGTACTGAACCTTGGAGAACTCCACTGTATACCTTCATCCAGTCTGAAAAACAGCCATTCACCACAATGCCCTGAGCCAATTTTGTATCCAGGATACTGCCCCTTTTAGCTCACGGTCTTCAATTTTGCTAACATGCCTAACATGTGGAACTTTATCAAACACCTTTTGAAAGTCGATATGCACAACATCAACTGCATTGCCCTCATCCTGGAAATCAGGAAATTAGAAGTGCATGTAACAAGGGTAATACAGTAATCATGGCTGATTTTAATCTACATATAGACTGGACATACCAAATTTGGAGTAATGGTGTGGAGAACGAATTCATGGAATGGAGACAAGACAGATTTCTAGATCAGTATGTTGAGGATCCAACAAGGGAACAGGCTATTTTAGATCTAGTATTGTGCAATGAGAAAGGGTTAATTATTAACCTTATAGTAAAGGGACCTTTAGGGAGGAGTGACCATAAAATGATAACATTTTATATTGAGTTTGAAAGTAATTTAGTTAAATCCGAAACTAGGGTCTTAAATCTAAACAAAGCAAACTACGTAAGAATGAGGGGCGAGTTGGCTAAGGTAGATTGGGAAACTACATTAAAAGGTATGACGGCAAACAAGCAATGGCTAGCATTTAAAGAATTAATACACAATTTACACCAAATATACATTCCTTTAAGGCACAAAAGCCCCACAGGGAAAGTGCTCCAAGTGTGGCTAATAGGAAAAGTTAAAGATAGTATTAGATCAAAGGAAGAGGTTTATAATGTTGCCAAAAAAACAGTAAGCCTAAGGATAGGGAGGATTTTAGAACTCAGCAAAGGAGGACCAAGAAATTGATAAAGAAAGGGGAAATAGAATATGAGAGTAAACTAGCAAGAGACATAAAAACAGATGATAAAAGCTTCTATAGGTATGTAAAAAGGAAAAGATTAGAGAAAGTAAATGTGGGTCCCTAACAGACTGAGACAGGAGAAATTATAATGGGAATCAGGAAATGGCAGAGAAATTAAACAAATACTTTGTGTCTGTCTTCATGGAAGAAGATGCAAAAAACATCCAGGATATATGGAGAACCAAGGGTCCAGCGAGAATGAGGAACAGAAAAAAAATTAATATTCATAAAAAAATAGTACAGGAGAAATTAATGGGATTGAAAGCCAATACATCCCCTGGACCTGATGGCCTACATCCTAGGGTTTTGAAAGAGGTGGCTATAAAGATAGTGGATGCATTGGTTGTCATCTTCCAAAAGTCCCTAGATTCTACAACAGTTCCCACGGATTGAAAGGTAGCAAATATAACCCCACTATTTACGAAAGGAGAGAGAGAGAAAACGGGGAACTACAGACCAGTTTGCCTGACATCAGTAGTAGGGAAAATGCTAGAATCTATTATTAAGGACATGGTAACAGAGAACTTAGAAAATAATAATAGGACTAGGCAGTCAAAACAGATTTACGAAAGGGAATCATGTTTGATTAATCTGTTTTTTGAGGTTGTAACTAGCAGAAGGGGGAACCAGTGGATGTGTTGTATTTGGATTTTCTGAAAGCATTCGATAAGGTGCCACACAAGAGGTTATTAAATAAAATTATGGCTCATGGGGTAATATACTAGCATGGATTGAGCATTGGTTAACGGACAGAAAACAGAGAGTAGGAATAAATGGGTCATTTTCGGGTTGGCAGGCTGTAACTAGTGGAGTGCCGCAAGGATCAGTGCTTGGGCCTCAGATATTCACAATCTATATCAATGATTTGGATGAGGGGACCAAATGTAATGTATCCAAATTTGCTGGTGATAGGTGGGAATGTAAGTTGTGAGGAGGATGCAAAGAGACTTCAAGGGGCTATAGACAGGCTATGTGAATGGGCAAGAACATGGCAAATGGAATATAATGTGGAGAAATGTGAAGTTATCCACTTTGGTAGGAAAAATAGAAAAGCAGAGTATTTTTTTTAAATGGTGAGAGTTTGGGAAGTGTTGATGTTCTGAGGGAGCTGGGTGTGCTTGTATATGAATCACTGAAAATTAACAAGCGGGTACAGTAAGCAATTAAGAAAGTAAATGGTATGTTGGCCTTTATTGCAAGAGCATATAAGTATAAGAGTAAAGAAATAAAGACTTGCATTTAAGTAGCGCCTTTCATGACCAATGGATTTCTCAAAGCATTTTACAGCCAATCAAATACTTTTGGAGTGTAGTCACTGCTGTAGTATGAGAAACGCGCCTCTAAAGATGTCTTGCAGCAATTATATAGCGCCCTAGTGAGACCACTCCTGGAGTATTGTGCACAGTTTTGGTCTCCTTACCTAAGGAAGGATATACTTACCACTGAGGAAGTGAAATGAAGATTCACCAGACTGATTCCTGGAATGGGGGGATTGTCCTATGAGGAGAGATTGAGTAGACTCGGCCTATATTCCCTCGAGTTCCAAAAAATGAGAGGTGAGCTCATTAAAACATACAAAATTCTTACAGGGCTTGACATGGTAGATGCAGGGCTGTTTCCCCTAGCTGGGGTGTCTAGAACCAGGGGTTACAGTCTCAGAATAAAGGGTCAGCCATTTAGGACTGAGATGAAGAGAAATTTCTTCACTCAGAGGGTGATGAATCTTTGGAATTCTCTACCCCAGAGGGCTGTGAAGGCTCAGTGAGTATATTCAAGACAGAGATCGATGGATTTTTGGATATTAAGGGAATCAAGGGATACGGGGATAGTGCAGGAAAGTGGAGTTGAGGTAGATCAGCCATGATCTTATTGAATGGCAGAGCAGGCTTGAGGGGCTGAATGGCCTACTCATGCTCCTATTTCTTATTCACCCTCTCTGTTACCTCATCAAAAAACTCAATCAAGTTAACCAAACATGATTTGTACTCAACAAATCCGTGCTGACTCTGCTTTATTAGTCCATGGTTGTCCAAGTGGCTGTTAAGTTTCTCCCGGATTATTGTTTCTAAAAGCTTCCCCACCAACGACATTAAACTGATTGGCCTGTATTTACCAGATTTATCCTTCTCACCTTTTTTGAACAAGGGTGTAACATTTGCAATCCTCCAGTCCTTTGGCAACACCTTTGTGTCTAAGGAGGATTGGAAAATTGTGGCCAGCAACTCCACAATTTCTACCCTTAGTTCCCTCAGCAACTTAGGATGCATCCCATCCGGACCAGGTGACTTATCCACTTTACTTACTGCCAGCCTTTCTAATTCCTCCTCTTTATCTATTTTTATCTCATGCTGTATCCTGGAAACCTCCTCATTTAGATAGGTTTGGCAAAGTCCTCTTCCTTGGTAAACACTGATGCAAAGCACTCATTTAGTACCTCAATCCATGCCCTCTGACTCCACCAATAGATCTCCATTTTAGTGCCTAACTGACACCACCTCTGATAATCCTTTTACTGTTAATATACCTATAGAAGACCTTTGGATTTTCTTTTATGATAGCCGCCAATCTATTTGCATACCGTCTATTTGTCCCTCTTATTTCCTTTTTCACTTTTCCTCTGTACTTTTTATATTCAGCCTGGATTATCTGTCAGACACCCTTTTTCTGCTTCATCCCACTCTCTAACTCCTTTGCCATCCAGGGAGCTCTGGCTTCGGTTGCCCTTCCTTTGACCACTGTGGGAATGTACCTAGACTGTACCCAAACTATTTCCTCTTTAAAGGCCGCACAGCGTTCCATTATATTCCTGCCTGCCAGTCTTGGACTCCAATTGACTCGGACCAGATTTCTCATCAATTTGCTGAAATTAGCCCTCTTCCAGTTAAGTATTTTTTATTTGAGATTGCTCCTTGTCCTTCACCATAACTAAACTAAATCTTATGATAGTTTGATCACATCGTTATATCTATCCTGTTCCAAGTGGACATCCCTGTTGTAGTCCTTCCCTTCAGCTTTATCGCATTTTCTCTCTGTATAATGGGATGTGTGGTATTATCCCTTGGAACTGCATGTATATCTTGACCGGAATTTCTCGCCATTGAGTTTACGGACAAATGTTGGACAGATAGTTTTAAATTAGCCATTTCATGATCCTTAGCTACTATCCTATGATTTTGAGCATCTTATAGAATAGAATCATAGAATGGTTACAGCACAAAGAAAGGCCATTCGGGCCATCAAACTCGCTTATCTTTCTAAGCATGTGCTGTTTATGCATTAAGAGGCCCAAGCTAAACATGAGTGGTTTATATAGTTAATATGTTACAAACCAAGGATAACTGAGTGAATAGAATTCATGCTGGAAAATCAACGGTTATAGTTCTCAGCCAGTGTTAAACTTTGATTAATCAGATGTAGCCATCATTCCTGTTGAGATGTTGCAGGTGGAGATGTTGCCTCCTGAAATTTGTAAGTAGTTGCCTGCTGCAGTTAAAAAAGATACTTCTGAGCAATCTGGAAGCGGACAGACTGAACAATCAAAATCAGCCGACTGATCTTTTCTTGTTGCATTAATGTATTTCATCACGCCAAAGTTAAGCAGAGAGCAAATGAAATTTAAACAACAGTTGGCACAAAGAGAGCGAGTAACCGCTAACTGGAAGAATTGGAGTTCACACAACAGTTGAGCCAGAAAGTGTTAGCTATGCAGGAGGTTGGATCACAGTGCACAGAAAATAAACTGATAGTTGTAATGTACTATTGTGGCTTAGCCAGTCATGTGATGTTCACAAGACTCAATAAAATCCCAGCCAGTTGGGTTCAGGGGATCCACGCTGAGGCAGGGGGTTGTGAGCCTGGTAAATAAACTGGTAATGTGTAGTGTGATTGTTAAATCTTTGCTAATAAACCAATTAGTTCTTAATAGCAATGTGTTGCTATGAATTCTTAAGCCAAAAACCCATGAAGCAAATACATTACAAAATAATGATGAGGATGGGACTTTCTTCATGAAGAAATTTTTGATGGAATTTCCTTTTGTGAGAAGACAAATGCAAGTGGAGCACAGCAAGGAGCTATACCGGCAGCATGATTCCTGAATGAGAGTCTGGTAGTACTATTTTGTTTGTGAGTACCAAACAATGTTGAACTGACAAAAAGAGGTTGTGGAAAGCCATTTAGAGTAATTGAAAAGCAATTCAAGATTATTGAGAGTGATTATTGGCTATTAAGCTAAGAAGGCACTATGGATATGAAAACGAGTTATGTCAGTAACTTGGGAGCCTTTGACAAGAATAAGGAATCGTTTAGATCTTACAGGGAAAGATTGCAAACTTTATTTTTAGAGCTAATGATGCCAATGAAGTCCCAGCAGGTGTGGCAGATTCGCAATTAAGGAATCACACAGAGAAGGAGAAGATGAAAGCTACTCTGTCGGTCATGATTGGAGCAGAGAATTATAGTATCTTAGTGCATTTGTTAACCCCGAGAAAGGTTAAGGATGCTCTGACACACTACAGATATTGGAGAATCATTTTGATCCATAGCTTCTAGAAATAAGTTTGCAATGAGAAACCAAAGATCTGATGAAACCATTAGTGAATACATTCTTGCCATAAGAAACTTATCTCTACACTGCAATTTTGGAGGATTCCTAGACAGGATTCTTCGAGATAAATTTGTATGTGGACTCATGGATGAATGCATCCAATCGAAATTGTTAGGTATGGATGATCTCTCTTTTGAAAAAACTTACAACCAGAAACTCAGGCTCAGCAGTTGAATTTGTAAAATTGTAAGCTTGATAAGTAATCTTTTGAAATATTGTATAAATACCATGCTTCTAAAAAAAGGGGGAAACAGTGTAATATATGCACCTATGATTATGCTCACAGGTTTGTAGAGCTGAGGAGGGCAGCCAGTTTGGGGCGCCTAGCAAAGGAGGTGCTCGACCTGGAATCCCCGTCTCAGTCAAGTCATTGAGGACCCGGCCCTGCGGATGGTGTACGAAGCGAAGAAGGCCGCGCTGAAGGACCTGCAGTTCATCGGGTCCCGAGGCGTGTTCGTGAGGTCGCGGATCCGGTTCCTGCGGGATCTGGACCGCGGCTCCCCCTTCTTCTACTCGCTGGAAAAAAGACAGGGTGTCCTTAAGCAGCTCTTGACGCTGCTGGCCAACGACGGCTCTCTCGTCTCGGATCTGTCAGCAACAGGGCCCGAGACTATTACGGGGCTCTGTTCTCTCCGGAGCCGTCCAGCAAGGAAGTGTGGAGAGTTTTGTGGGAGGACCTGCCGAAGGTCGGACCAGAGGCGCCGAAAATCTGGAAGCTCCTCTAAGCCTGGCGGAGCTGACCGGCGCCCTCGACCGGCTCTCGAGGGGAAAAGCCCCGGGGCTGGACGGGCTGACCATGGAGTTCCACAGGGCGTTCTGGGACATCCTGGGGGGTGACTACGTGCGGGTCCTGGGGGAAAGTCTGGCGACCGGGGAGATGCCCCTCTCTTGGCACAGGGCAGTCATCGTCCTGCTGCCTAAGAAGGGCGATCTCCGCCTCCTTAACAACTGCCGCCCGGTCTCCCTCCTCAGCACGGACTACAAAATCTTCGCCAGAGTGATGTCTGCTCGCCTTGGTGCCGTGTTGGACCACATGATTCACCCCGACCATTCCTACACGGTCCCGGGCCGGACAATCCACGATGACATCCATCTGGTCCGGGACCTCATCCATCATTCCCAGGAGGCTGGTCTGTCGGCCGCCTTCCAATATCTCGACCAAGAGAAGGCATTCGACAGGGTGGATCACGACTATCTGTTCGGAACTCTGCGCGCTTTCGGGTTCGGGACGCATTTCATCGCCCAGATCCAACTTTTGTACGCTGCCGCAGAGTGTCTGATTAAGGTTAACGGGTCCTTGATGGCGCCCCTTCGCTTTGGGAGAGGGGTGCGCCAGGGATGCCCCATGTCCGGCCAGTTATATGCCATCTGCGTGGAGCCTTTCCTGCACCTCCTGTGGACGAGGTTGACTGGGCTGGCTCTGCAAGGGCCGGGCGTGGAGGTCGTCCTCTCGGCTTACGCCGATGACGTGCTCCTCGCGGTAGAAAATCCCATTGACCTGCGGAGGATGCGTGAGTGCCAGGAGATTTACTCGGCCGCATCTTCCACCAGGATCAACTGGGAGAAATGTTCCGGACTCCTGGTGGGACAGTGGTGGGTGGGCTCCCTGCAGGTGGAGCTCAGGCCTT
The DNA here is from genome assembly GCF_044704955.1 of Pristiophorus japonicus. Taxonomy (NCBI): domain Eukaryota; kingdom Metazoa; phylum Chordata; class Chondrichthyes; family Pristiophoridae; genus Pristiophorus; species Pristiophorus japonicus. The sequence continues at coordinate 115,964,029 of NC_091982.1, read as the reverse complement.
TTGCTTGGAGCACGACCCATCTCCTCTATCTGGGAGTCTACCTTAGCCCCGACGAGGGAGCCTGGCCGGTGAACTGGCAAGAGCTGGAGGCCAAGGTCGCCGCTCGCCTAGGGCGCTGGACAGGACTGCTCCGAGTGCTGTCCTACGGGGGTCGAGCGCTAGTCATAAACCAGCTGGTGGCCACTATGCTGTGGTACCGGTTGGTCACTTTGACCCCTCCCCCTGCATTTGTCGCTGTTGTAGGAAGTAGGCACCTGCAGAATATATCAAAACACTCGGCATTAGTCACCTGCTAAATGTATCTAAACTCATATAAGTTTAAAGTGGCCCACATAAAATGGCTGCACAGGCATGATGGGAAATTAGGTAGTCAAGCTGTGAACTATTGACCGAGCAATGACCCTGTGAGGCCCACTACCAGGAATGCCTTGGATACAAGATAAGAATAATAAACCAATTATTTTCCCAGGAAGAAAGAGATAAGGAGAGAACCTATCTCCTATAACAAGGTCATTAATCAGCCCGAGCTGACAAAAACCGAACATGCAGTTCCTGAGGCACCAGGGGAATTCTATTGGGTTAAAAGAATCTATATGTAATCTATAATCGTTATGATTGGATTGTGTCCAGCCATGATGGGCTGAGTAACTATAGTAAACTGTTGTGAAACATATAAAAATCCATGTAACCCTTTGTTCTGTGGAGAGAAGCCTGGATCCAGTCCTGAGACTTCCTCCCCGCTGAGTGTTAATAAAGGCCGCATTGGCGTTGGAACCGACTCTGAGTGTTGAGTGATTCTTCTGAGAAAACATTCACGCTAACAGTTGCCAAGATACAGAAGAAGCTGGTAGACTTCTTCTGGAACGACAGAAAGCACTAGGTCTCTGCGGCGGTCTTGAGTCTCCTGCTTAGGGAGGGCGGTCAGTCATTGGTGTGCGTCAGCACCCAGCTAGCGACTTTCCGTCTTCAGACCCTGCAGAGATACCTTTACGTTGAGCCCCCTCCTAGGTGGCAGTACGGCCTCAACTATGACACGCAGCTCCTGTTTGTGAGCTTGGGGGGCGTCAGGACCGCTATGCGGGGGCTGCCTGTCTTTTACCAGGAACTCATCAGGGTCTGGAACAAAGTCTCCACCAAGCACAGCTCTCCACCGTCTGGAGTGGCGGCTGTCCTGCAGGAGCCGCTGCTCAGGAATCCGTACCTCCACGACCGAGGTTTTAGGTGGCAGTCGGACGAGAGGGCTGTGGCTGGCGAGGTGACCAGGGTCAGGGACCTGCTCGATGGTGGAGGAGCAGGCTGGATTGTGCCAGATGGCGCCTAAATTCGGCCGACGTCCGCCACGCGGCCGATGCCATCGAGTCGCTAAAAACAGCACTGGGCCCTGACTCCGTTAGGTGTATCGAGGAGGCTCAAGCACATGGGGAGATCCCGTCCGAACTGACCCTCGTCCGTACGGAATTCCTCATTGGCGCCAAACCCCGAAACCTTCCTCGGGAGCGGCGCCTCACAATTTGAGCCGCCTCGGGGAAATCCCCTCCGTGCCTTTCAGTTCCCCGCGGAGGGGTATCCTGTACGGGCTGCTCCTGCACACTCTCAACCTTGCCATCCTCGTCTGCCGTCCGGACACGCCATGGTGTACCATCTTGCTGTCCGGAGGAGGTGGGGGTCCCCGATGGAGTGCACTCTACGGGGGAGTCCTCCCACTATTTATTGGGGACTTGGCCTGGGGGGTGGTGCATGGAGCAGTCCCGTGCAACAAATTTTGAAACCGGTTCACGGGCTCCCAGGCCGCCTGCAATTTCTGCGGTCTGGAAGAGTCCGTGTTCCATGTTTTTATTGAATGCACGAGGTTGCAGCCCCTGTTCCATTATTTAAAGGGACTGCTCCTCAATTTCTGGCTTCACTTCAGTCCCACACTCCTGATCTTTGGGCACCCTGTGCGGAGGGGAGCGGGCAGATCCGAGGGCCTCCTCGTAGGACTGCTCCTGGGCACGGCCAAGGGTGCCATCAGCCGGTCCAGGCAGCGGGCGGTCCAGGGGGTCGTTCAGCCTGACTGCCTGCCTCTCTTCTGTGCTTACATCCAAGCCAGGGTGTCCTTAGAGATGGAGCACGCAGTGTCCACCAGTACGCTCGCGGCCTTCCGCGAGAGGTGGGAGCCGGAGGGACTGGAGTGCATCGTTACCACCGGCAACCAAATTTGAATTTGATTTTATATGTTTTAAAGTTTAATTTGTTTTAATTGACGGTTTTAGTGTCCCCCTCCCCTTTTATAGGGGGCACTTGTAAAATATATTATTTTAACGCCCCCAAAAAAAATCACAAAAAACCCCACAAAAAAAACACAAAAAACCCCCCAAAAATATATATTTTTTAAAAAAGGGGCAGTTGAAAAGTGTCTGGAGTGTCCCCCAGATCGTGGGGCACTTGATCTAACTGTTAGTTTTGTCCCCCCAAAAGAGTAGAGCTGAGGCAGGCGGCCAGGTTGGGGCGCCTAGCAAAGGAGATGCTCGACCTGGCATCCCCGTCTCGGTCAAGTCGTCGAGGACCCGGCCCTGCGGACGGTGTACGAAGCGAAGAAGGCCGCACTGAAGGACCTGCAGTTCGTCGGGTCCCGAGGCGCATTCGTGACGTCGCGGATCCGGTTCCTCTGGGACCAGTACCGCGGCTCCCTCTTCTTTTACTCACTGGAAAAAAGACAGGGGGTCCGTAAGCAGCTCTTGACGCTGCTGGCCAACGATGGGTCTCTTGTCTCGGATCCGGAGGGCATCAGCAACAGGGCCCGAGACTATTACAGGGCTCTGTTCTCTCCGGATCCGTCCAGTGAGGAAGCGCATAGAGTTTTGTGGGAGGACCTGCCGAAGGTCAGCCCAGAGGACACCGAAAATCTGGACGCTCCGCTAAGCCTGGCGGAGCTAACTGGTGCATTTGACCAGCTCTCAAGGGGAAAAGCCCCGGGGCTGGACGGGCTGACCGTGGAGTTCCACAGGGCATTCTGGGATGTCTTGGGGGGCGACTACGCTGGGTTCTGGGGGAAAGTCTGGCAACCGGACAGATGCCACTCTCTTGGCGCAGGGCAGTCATCGTCCTGCTGCCTAAGAAGGGCGATCTCCGCCTCCTTAAGAACTGGCGCCCGGTCTCCCTCCTCAGCACGGATTACAAAATCTTCACCAGGGTGATGTCTGCTCGCCTTGGCGCCGTGCTGGACCACATGATCCACCCCGACCAGTCCTACACGGTCCCGGGCCGGACAATCCACGATAACATCCATCTGGTCCGGGACCTCATCTATCATTCCCAGGAGGCTTGTCTGTCGGCCGCCTTCCTATCTCTCGACCAAGAGAAGGCGTTCGACAGGGTGGATCACGAATATCTGTTCGGAACTCTGCGCGCTTTCCAGTTCGGGACGCATTTCGTCGCCCGGATCCGACTTTTGTACGCCGCTGCGGAGTGCCTGATTAAGGTTAACAGGTCTTTGACGGTGCCCGTTCGCTTTGGGAGAGGGGTGCGCCAGGGATGCCCCATGTCTGGCCAGTTATATGCCATCTGCGTGGAGCCTTTCCTACGCCTCCTGCAGACGAGGTTGACAGGACTGGCTCTGCAAGGGCCGGATGTGGAGGTCATCCTCTCGGCTTATGCCGATGACGTGCTCCTCACGGTAGAGGATCCCGTTGACCCGCAGAGGATGCGTGAGTGCCAGGAGATTTACTCGGCCGCATCCTCCGCCAGGATCTACTGGGAGAAATGTTCTGGACTCTTGGTGGGTCAGTGGCGGGTGGACTCCCTGCCAGAGGAGCTCAGGCCTTTTGCCTGGAGCACGACCCATCTCCTCTATCTGGGAGTCTACCTTAGCACCAACGAGGAAGCCTGGCCGGTGAACTGGCAAGAGCTGGAGGCCAAGGTCGCCGCTCGCCTAGGGCGCTGGACAGGACTGCTCCGAGTGCTGTCCTACAGGGGTCAAGCGCTAGTCATAAACCAGCTGGTGGCTGCTATGCTGTGGTTCCGGCTGGTCACTTTGGCCCCTCCCCCTGCGTTTGTCGCCAAGATACAGAAGAAGCTGATAGACTTCTTCTGGAACAACAGGAAGCACTGGGTCTCTGCTGCGGTCTTGAGTCTCCTGCTTAGGGAGGGCGGTCAGTCGTTGGTGTGCGTCAGCACCCAGCTTAGTGACTTTCCGTCTTCAGACCCTGCAGAGATACCTTTATGTCGAGCCCCCTCCTAGTTGGCATGCGCTGGCGACATATTTCTTCCGCCAGCAGCACGGCCTCAACTACGACATGCAGCTCCTGTTTGTCAGCCTGGGGGGGCATCAGGACCGCTATGCAGGGGCTGCCTGTCTTTTACCAGGAACTCATCAGGGTCTGGAACAAAGTCACCACCAAGTGCAGCTCTCCACCGTCTGGAGTGGCGGCTGTCCTGCAGGAGCCGCTGCTCAGGAATCCGTACCTCCATGACCGAGGTTTTAGGTGGCAGTCGGACGAGAGGGCTGTGGCTAGCGAGGTGACCAGGGTCAGGGACCTGCTTGATGGCGGAGGAGCGGGCTGGATGGTGCCAGACGTGCTGGCACGGCGCCTAAATTCGGCCGATGTCCGCCGCGCGGCCAATGCCATCGAGTCGCTCAAAACAGCTCTGGGACCTGACTCCGTTAGGTTTGTCGAGGAGGTTCAAGCACATGGGGAGATCCCGTCCGAACTGACCCCCGTCCGGACGGAATTCCTCATCGGCGCCAAGCCCCGAAACCTCCCTCGGGAGCTGGCCCCTCACAACTTGAGCCGCCTCGGGGAAATCCCCTCCGTGCCTTTCAGTTCTGTGCGGAGGGGTTTCCTGTATAGGCTGCTCCAGCACACTCTCCACCTTGCCATCCTCGTCTGCCATCCGGACACACTATGGCGCACCATCTTGCCGTCTGGAGGAGGCGGGGGTCCCCGATGGAGTGCACTCTACGCGGGAGTCCTCCCACTATTTATTGGGAACTTGGCTTGGAGGGTGGTGCACAGAGCAGTCCCGTGCAATAAATTTTTAAGTCAGTTCACGGGCTCCAGACCGCCTGCAATTTCTGCGGTCTGGAAGAGTCTGTGTTCCATGTTTTTATGGAATGTGCGAGGTTGCAGTCCCTGTTTCATTATTTAAAGGGGCTCCTCCTTAATTTCTGGTTGCACTTCAGTCCCACACTCCTGATCTTTGGGCACCCTGTGCTGAGGGGAGCGGGTAGGTTCGAGGGCCTCCTTGTAGGACTGCTCCTGGGCACGGCCAAGGGTGCCATCAGCCGGTCCAGGCAGCAGGCGGTCGAGTGGGTCGTTCAGCCTGACTGCCTGCCTTCTCTTTCGCGCTTACATCTGAGCCAGGGTGTCCCTGGAGATGGAGCACGCAGTGTCCACCGGTACGCTCGCGGCCTTCTGCGAGAGGTGGACGCCGGAGGGACTGGAGTGCATCATCACCCCCGGCAACCAAATTTTAATTTGATTTTATCTGTTTTAAAGTTTAATTTGTTTTATTGCCGGGTTTTAGTGTCCCCTCCCTTTTAGCCAGGGGGCACTTGTATAAATTGTGGTTTGATTGCCCCAAAAAAACACAAAAAATCCCACAACCCCCCCCCCCCCCACCACCACCCAAAAAAAAACCCAAAAAACAAAAAAGGGAGGGGCACTTGATTTAATGTTTATTTTTGTTCTCAACAAATGAGTTGTAGAGCTGTTGAGTTGGGAGTGGTTTAGTGAGTCATGTGATCTTAACAAGACTCAATAAAATCCCAGCCAGTTGGTTTCAGGGGATCCATGATGAGGCAGATGGTTGTGAGCCTAGTAGATGAACTGGTAATGTGTATTGTGACTGTTAAACCTTTGCTAATAAACCAACTAGTTCTTAATAGCAATGTGTTGCTATGAATTCTTAAGCAAAGAACCCAGAAGCAAATATATATAGGAACATTCGTACAACAAGCACGACAGTGAGGAACCCAGGTTGAACTTAATAAAAGAGCCCATTGCAACACTCAAAGAAATAAGAGGAAAAGATCGAGACAGCTGGATAGAACTCATGGTAATTTAAACAGAAAACAGCAAAAATAGAGCAAAGAGATTGAGAGAGGCACAGTGAGCCGGCGTGTCATGGTCCTGGCTGAGTTGCTGGCTGTTCCGGGGAACTCCCACTGAAGTCACAGTGGGAGTACACCAGGCCAGCGGTGGATTTTCAGGGTCATTGTTTACAAATTAAACAGAAATTTCCCCTTAAAGTTTCACAGCTCGGGCAGAGTAAGAAGTTGCACACGGATAGGGGCTTCTGTAGAATCGGGCCTGTTTCTGTATCTTTCCACTCTGTGTTGTTCCAAGTATGGACCCCAATCAGGAGCTGGTGTACAAGCAGCAGAAATTTTCTGTGAAAAGAAAAGTTAAATGTTTAATCATTTCTGTTACCATCCAACTAGAAAAAACCTTGATGCTAATCAGATTATCCTGAAGTTTGTTCCAACAAAGGTCAAGTTGTGAAGGGAATTCTGATCACCTGGAGAGTTTGGAAGTTAATGGATAATCCGAGAATTACCTTAAGAACCCATCCAATAAGAGAACTTATTGCTTTCCATAGTCAACATTCTCTGAAACAGATCACCAAAGTGTGCGAGACATATGGATTCCCTTCAGTGCTTCAAATGTTAATGAGAGAGAACATTTCCAGTTCAAGAGGGCACGTTCTGGGCTAGTTCATAATAGTAGGATTAAAAAGTTATCGCCGTCTTCTGGAGCTATTCTACATTGACTGATAGTCAGAGAGGAATTCCCCACAATCTTCTTATTCGCCTCAAATTTTCTTTTTGATGTTTTTTGATTCCCCAGGAGTTTGTGTGATTCAGGGTGGGGAGGGGGCAAGAGATTCTGTAATTAAAAACCAATGCGTATAAGGTGGCCAAGGTTAGTGGGAAAATAGAAGATTGGGAAAATTTTAAACGACAGCAAAGAATGACTAAGAAAGCAATAAAAAAAGGAAAGATAGATTACGAAGGTAAACTTGCGCAAAACATAAAAACGAATAGTAAAAGCTTTTACAGATATATAAAACGGAAAAGAGTGACTAAAGTAAATGTTGGTCCCTTAGAAGATGAGAAGGGGGATTTAATAATGGGAAATGTGGAAATGGCTGAGACCTTAAACAATTATTTTGCTTCAGTCTTCACAGTGGAAGACACAGAAACCATGCCAGAAATTGCTGGTCACGGGAATATGGGAAGGGAGGACCTTGAGACAATCACTATCACTAGGGGGGTAGTGCTGGACAGGCTAATGGGACTCAAGGTAGACAAGTCCCCTGGTCCTGATGAAATGCATCCCAGGGTATTAAAAGAGATGGCGGAAGTTATAGCAGATGCATTCGTTATAATCTACCAAAATTGTCTGGACTTTGGGGAGGTACCAGCGGATTGGAAAGCAGCTAATGTAACGCCTCTGTTTAAAAAAGGGGGCAGACAAAAGGCAGGTAACTATAGGCCGGTTAGTTTAACATCTGTAGTGGGGAAAATGCTTGAAACTATCATTAAGGAAGAAATAACGGGACATCTAGATAGGAATAGTGCAATCAAGCAGACGCAGCATGGATTCATGAAGGGAAAATCATGTTTAACTAATTTACTGGAATTCTTTGAGGATATAACGAGCATGGTGGATAGAGGTGTACCGATGGATGTGGTGTATTTAGATTTTCAAAAGGCATTCGATAAGGTGCCACACAAAAGGTTACTGCAGAAGATAAAGGTACGCGGAGTCAGTGGAAATGTATTAGCATGAATCGCGAATTGGCTGGCTAACAGAAAGCAAAGAGTCGGGATATATGGGTCCTTTTCGGGTTGGAAATCGGTGGTTAGTGGTGTGCCACAGGGATCGGTGCTGGGACCACAACTGTTTACAATATACATAGATGACCTGGAAGAGGGGACAGTGTAGTGTAACAAAATTTGCAGAAGACACAATGATTAGTGGGAAAGCGAGTTGTGTAGAGGACATAGAGAGGCTGCAAAGAGATTTGGATAGGTTAAGCGAATGGGCTAAGGTTTGGCAGATGGAATGCAATGTCGGAAAGTGTGGGGTCATCCACCTTGGAAAAAAAAACAGAAAAAGGGAATATTATTTGAATGGGGAGAAATTACAACATGCTGCGGTGCAGAGGGACCTGGGGGTCCTTGTGCATGAATCCCAAAAAGTTAGTTTGCAGGTGCAGCAGGTAATCAGGAAGGTGAATGGAATGTTGGCCTTCATTGCGAGAGGGATGGAGTACAAAAGCAGGGAGGTCCAGCTGCAACTGTACAGGGTATTGGTGAGGCCGCACCTGGAGTACTGCGTGCAGTTTTGGTCACCTTACTTAAGGAAGGATATACTGGCTTTGGAGGGGTACAGAGACGATTCACTAGGCTGATTCCGGAGATGAGGGGGTTACCTTATGATGATAGATTGAGTAGACTGGGTCTTTACTCGTTGGAGTTCAGAAGGATGAGGGGTGATCTTATAGAAACATTTAAAATAATGAAAGGGATAGACAAGATAGAGGCTGAGAGGTTGTTTCCACTGGTCGGGGAGACTCGAACTAGGGGGCACAGCCTCAAAATATGGGGGAGCCAATTTATAACCGAGTTGAGAAGGAATTTCTTCTCCCAGAGGGTTGTGAATCTGTGGAATTCTCTGCCCAAGGACGCAGTTGAGGCTAGCTCATTGAATGTATTCAAGTCACAGATAGATAGATTTTTAACCAATAAGGGAATTAAGGGTTATGGGGAGCGGGCGGGTAAGTGGAGCTGATTCCACGGCCAGATCAGCCATGGTCTTGTTGAATGGCGGAGCAGGCTCGAGGGGCTAGATGGCCTACTCCTGTTCCTAATTCTTATGTTCTTATGTTCTTATAAGGGTGGGGAAGGTGCAGGAGATTGTGCGACTAAGGGTGCAGCCCCCTCATTATCTTATATGTTTCAATAAGATCACTTCTCATTCTTCTGAACTCCAATGAGTATAGGCCCAAACTACTCAACTTATCTTCATAAGTCAACCCCCTCATCCCCGGAATCAACCCAGTGAACCTTCTCTGAACAGCCTCCAATACAAATATATCCTTCCTCACATACGGAGATCAAAACTGTACGCAGTACTCTAGGTGTGGCCTCATCAATACCCTGTACAGTTGTAGCAGGACTTCTCTGCTTTTATACTCCACTCCCCTTGCAATAAAGGCCAACATGCCATTTGCCTTTTTTGTGTTTCGTGCACAAGGACCCCCAGGTCCCTCTGTACTGAAGCAGTTTGCAATTTTACTCCATTTAAATAATAATTTGCTTTTCTATTTTTTCTGCCAAAGTAGATAACGTCATCTTTTTCCACATTATACTCCATTTGCCAAATTTTTGCCCAATCACTTAGCCTGTCTATATCCCTTTGCAGATTTTTTGTGTCGTCACAATTTGCTTTCTCATCTATCTTTGTATCATCAGCAAACTTGGCTACATTACACTCGGTCCCTTCATGCAAGTCATTAATATAGATAGTAAATAGTTGAGGACCCTGTGTGATTCAGGATGGGGAGGGGGCAGGAGATTGTGTGACTCAGGGTGGGGATGGGCAGGAGATTGTGTGACTCAAGATGGGGAGGGGCAGGAGATTGTGTGACTCAGGATGGGGAGGGGGCAGGAGATTGTGTGACTCAGGGTGGGGAGGAGGCAGGAGATGGTGTGACTCAGGGTGGGGAGGGGCAGGAGATTGTGTGACTCAGGGTGGGGAGGGGGCAGGAGATTGTGTGACTCAGGGTGGGGAGGGGGCAGGAGATGATGACTCAGGGTGGGGAGGGGCCTGCGCTGGGTCAATGGTGTACAGTGCTGCACCTTGCCCGATGGGACGGGCTTGATGGACCAGATGGTCTTTCCCATCCTTTTCATATTTAGGTGTGAAACCTCATAGAAAGCTACAATGGTGGACTCACTAAGCTCACTTTGTGGAGTGGAATTATTTGTGGCCAAATTATATAATTAAATAAGTATTAATGTTTTGACTATTAATGTTACAATATCCAACACTTCAGCGATGAATCTTTCATCACGTCCCCCATCGAGCAGACATTATTTATGTGTGTGTCTCTCCAGTTGTGATACTCGAGTTGTCTTCATCCATTCATAGACAGAAATTAATGAAATTCTTTGTAGTATTGTTCCAATCCCATCCTAACCCAACCAGTGAATGTGTCCGACATCAGACCTACACAACTCAGGGCAGCCAATACAGCTCAGTAACTTTATCTATTTGCTTTATACAGGAGTACAGAAAGGGGCAGAGCATACAAACAAAAGAGTGCACTAACAAATAGGGTCCAGGTAAGAAAAAATAGCGATAAGACAAATAGGGCTATAGTACAAAATAGTGTTAAAATGTCTAATAATTTTATAAAGACAAATCTAAAAGCATTGTATCTGAATGCACAAAGCATCTGTAATAAGGTAGACAAATTAACAGGGCAAATAGATGTAAACGGATACGATACAGTTGTAATTACAGAGGCATGGTTGCAGGGTGACCAGGGTTGGGAACTGAATATCCAAGGATATTCGATATTACAAAGGACAGGCAAAAAGGAAAAGGGGGTGGTGTGGCGTTGTTAGTAAACGATGAAATCAGAGCAATAGTGGGAAAGGATACAAGGGGCAGAAAACATTGGTGGGAGTGGCAGTCAGGAAGGAGCGGCGAGGCCTATAAAAGGCCCAGCAGCAGCGAGGAGCAGCGGCAGTCGGGAAGGAGCGGCGAGGCCTATAAAAGGCCCAGCGGCAGTCAGGGAGGAGCCAGCTGCTGCAGCAGAGTCAAAAGTAAAAAATGAAGTAAAAGGAAATTGGTGTGACATCACAGCTAAGAGGATAAGTGATTGGCTGGTTGATTGGTGAGTAGTTTTTCTTTTATCTTTATCTTTTTTCTTTTTCTTATCAGTAGGAAACCTTTGGCATTATTGCCAAATTAAGTTAATTTAAAGGTTAAGTCATGGCAGGAGAGTCCAGACCCGTGTGATGCTCCTCCTGTGCTATGTGGAAAATCAGGGACACTTCATGGCACCAAGGGTGGCTCTGCTGCACAGGAGGGCAGGAAAAAGAGTGGGAGAGCTATAGTGGTCGGAGATTCTATTGTAAGGGGAATAGATAGGCATTTCTGCGGCTGCAATCGAGGCTCCAGGATGGTATGATGCCTCCCTGGTGCAAGGGTCAAGGATGTCTTGGAGCAGCTGCAGGGCATTCTGGAGGGGGAGGGTGAACAGCCAGTTGTCGTGATGCATATAGGTACCAACGATATAGTTAAAAATGGGATGAAGTCCTACAGGCTGAATTTAGGGAGATAAATTAAAAAGTAGTAATCTCAGTATTGCTACCAGTGCCACGTGCTAATCAGAGTAGAAATAGCAGGATAGTTAAGACGAATACGTGGCTTGAGGAATGGTGTAAGAGGGAGGGATTCAAATTCCTGGGACATTGGGACCAGTTCTAGGGGAGGTAGGACAGTACAAACCGGACGGTCTGCACCTGGTCAGGACCAGAACCGATGTCCCAGGGGGAGTGTTTGTTAGTGCTGTTGGGGAGGGTTTAAACTAATATGGCAGGGGGATGGGAATCTATGCAGGGAGACAGAGGGAAGTAAAATAGGGGCAGAAGCAAAAGGTAGAAAGAAGTTAAGTAAAAGTGGAAGGCAGAGAAATCAAAGGCAAAAATCAAAAAGGGCCACATTACAACATAATTCTAAAAGGACAGAGTGTTAAAGAAACGAGCTTGAAGGCTCTGTGTCTCAATGCGAGGAGCATTCGTAATAAGGTGGATGAATTAACTGCGCAGACAGCTGTTAACGGATATGATGTAATTGGGATTACAGAGACATGGCTCCATGGTGACCAAAGCTGGGAACTCAACATCCAGGAGTATTCAATATTCAGGAAGGATAGACAGAAAGGAAAAGGAGATGGAGTAGTGTTTCTGGTTAAAGAGGAGATTAATGAAATAGTAAGGAAGGACATTAGCTTAGATGATGTGAAATCTGTATGAGTCGAGCTACGGAACCCGAAAGGGCAGAAAACGCTAGTGGGAGTTGTGTACAGACCAAACAGTAGTAGTGAGGTTGTGGATGGCATCGAACAAGAAATTAGGGATGCGTGCAATATGGGTACAGCAGTTATCATGGGTGACTTTAATCTGCATATAGATTGAGCAAACCAAACTGGTAGCAATACGGTGGAGGAGGATTTCCTGGAGTGTATAAGGGATGGTTTTCTAGACCAATATGTCAAGGAACCAACGAGAGAGCTGGCCATCCTAGACTGGGTGTTGTGTAATGAGAGAGGATTAATTTGCAATCTTGTTGTGCAAGGCCCCTTGGGGAAGAGTGACCATAATATGGTAGAATTCTTTATTAAGATGGAGAGTGACACAGTTAATTCGGAGACTAGGGTCCTGAACTTAAAGAAAGATAACTTCGATGGTATGAGACATGAATTGGCTAGGATAGACTGGCGAATGATACTTAAAGGGTTGACGGTGGATAGGCAATGGCAGACATTTAAAGATCACATGGATGAACTTCAACAATTGTACATCACTGTCTGGTGTAAAAATAAAATAAGAAGGTGTGTCAACCGTGGCTAACAAGAGAAATTAGGGATAGTGTTAAATCCAAGGAAGAGGCATATAAATTGGCCAGAAAAAGCAGCAAACCTGAGGACTGGGAGAAATTTAGAATTCAGCAGAGGAGGACAAGGGGTTTAATTAGGAGGGGGAAATAGAGTATGAGAGTAAGCTTGCAGGGAACATAAAAACTGATTGGAACTGTTTCATTAGATATGTGAAGGGAAAAAGATTAGTGAAGACAAACATAGGTCCCTTGCAATCAGAATCAGGTGAATTTATAATGGAGAACAAAGAAATGGCAAACCAATTGAACAAATACTTTGGTTCTGTCTTCACTAAGGAAGACACAAATAACCTTCTGGAAATACTAGGGGACCGAGGGTCTCGCGAGAAGGAGGAACTGAAGGAAATCGTTATTAGTCAGGAAATTGTGTTAGAGAAATTGATGGGACTGAAGGTCAATAAATCTCCAGGGGCTGATAGTCTGCATCCCAGAGTACTTAAGCAAGTGGCCCTAGAAATAGTGGATGCATTGGGGGCCATTTTCCAATATTCTATAGACTCTGGATCAGTTCCTATCGATTGGAGGGTAGCTCATGTAACCCCACTTTTTAAAAAAGGAGGGAGAGAGAAAACAGGGAATTATAGACCGGTTAGCCTGACATCAGTAGTGGGGAAAATGTTGGAATCAATCGTTAAAGATATAATAGCAGCGCATTTGGAAAGCAGTGACAGGATCGGTCCAAGTCAGCATGGATTTATGAAAGGGAAATCATGCTTGACAAATCTTCTAGAATTTTTTGAGGATGTAACTAGTAAAGTAGACAAGGGAGAACCAGTGGATGTGATGTATTTGGACTTTCAAAAGGCTTTTGACAAGGTCCCACACAAGAGATTTGTGTGCAAAATTAAAGCACATGGTATTGGGGGTAATGTACTGACGTGGATAGAGAACTGGTTTACAGACAGGAAACAGAGAGTCGGGATAAATGGGTCCTTTTCAGAATGGCAGGCAGTGACTAGTGGAGTACCACAGGGCTCAGTGCTGGGACCCCAGCTATTTACAATATACATCAATGATTTAGAGGAAGGAATTGAGTGTAATATCTCCAAGTTTGCAGATGACACTAAGCTGGGTGGTGGTGTGAGCTGTGAGGAGGTTGCTTAGAGGCTGCAGGGTGACTTGGACAGGTTAGGTGAGTGGGCAAATGCATGGCAGATGCAGTATAATGTAGATAAATGTGAGGTTATCCACTTTGGTGGCAAAAACAGGAATGCAGAATGTTATCTGAATGGTGACAGATTAGAAAAAGGGGAGGTGCAATGAGACCTGGGTGTCATAGTACATCAATCATTGAAAGTTGGCATGCAGGTACAGCAGGTGAAGAAGGCAAATGGCATGTTGTTGGCCTTCATAGCAAGAGGAATTGAGTATAGGAGCAGGGAGGTCTTATTGCAGTTGTACAGGGCCTTGGTGAGGCCACACCTTGAATATTGTGTACAGTTTTGGTCTCCTAATCTGAGGAAGGACATTCTTGCTATTGAGGGAGTGCAGCGAAGGTTCACCAGACTGATTCCCGGGATGGCAGGATTCACATATGAAGAAAGACTGGATTGAGTAGGCTTATATTCACTGGGATTTAGAAGAATGAAAGGGGATCTCATAGAAACATATAAAATTCTGACGGGACGGGACAGGTTAGATGCGGGAAGAATGTTCCCGATGTTGGGGAAGTCCAGAACCAGGTATCACAGTCTAAGGATAAGGGGTAAGCCATTTAGGACTGAGATGAGGAGAAACTTCTTCACTCAGAGAATTGTGAACCTGTGGAATTCTCAACCACATGGATTGAAAATTGGTTAACTGACAGGAAACAGAGAGTAGGAATAAACAGATCTTTTTCGGGGTGGCGGGCAGTGACTAGTGGGGTACCACAGAGATCAGAGCTTGTCCCCAGCTATTCACAATATATATAAATGATTTGGATGAGGGAACCAAATGTAACACTTCCAAGTTTGCTGACGACACAAAACTAGGTGGCATAGTGAGTTGTGAGGAGGATACAAAGATGCTGCAAGGTGATTTAGATAGGATGAGTGAGTCTTCAAACGCATGGCAGATGCAGTATAATATGGATAAATGTGAAGTTATCCACTTTGGTAGGAAAAACATAAGGACAAAGTATTATTTAAATGGTGATGGCTTGGGAAATGTCGATGTACAGAGGGACCTGGGTGTCCTTGTACACCAGTCATTGAAAGCAAACATGCAGGTGCAGCAAGCAGTTAGGAAGGCAAATGGTATGTTGGCCTTCATTGCAAGAGGATTTGAGTACAGAAGCAAGGATGTCTTACTATGGTTATACAGGGCACCTGGCATATTGTGTGCAGTTTTGGTCTCCTTACCTAAGAAAGGATATACTTGCCATAGAGAGAGTGCAGCAAAGGTTCACCAGACTGATTCCTGCAATGGCAGGACTGTCGTATGAGGAGAGATTGGATCGACTAGGCCTGTATTCACGAGTTTAGAAGACTGAGAGGGGATCTCATTGAAATGTATAAAACTCTGACTGGGTTGGATAGACTGGATGTGGGGAGGATGTTTTCCCTGGCTGGGAAGTCTAGAACAAGGGATCAGTCTCAGGATATAGGATAGGAAATTTAGGACTGAGATGAGGAGAATTTTTTTCACTCGGAGGGTGGTGAACCTGTGGAATTCTCGACCACAGAAGGCTGTGGAGACCAAGTCACTGAATATATTTAAGAGGAAGATTGATAGATTTCTAGACAAAAAAGACATCAAACAGTATGAGGAAAAAGCGGGAATATGGTGTTGAGATAGAGGATCAGCCATGATCATATTGAATGGCGGTGCAGACTCGAACGGCCGAATGGCCTACTACTGCTCCTATTTTCTATGTTTCTATGTCTCCTACAGACTGAGTGTCCCAGTGAGGTTTCACCCTGTCCTTTCATCTCTGGGACCGACGGGATGAAATATCATTCCTTCTGATGGATGCAGGATGTACTGTGTGTATGAAAGAGAGTGGGAATGTACTGGGAGAAGCTCTTCGTGGATTGTAAATACTATTATTGTTCATATGGGGTAGATGGGAGAGTATCTGTCTCTGGCTGGAATATACCTGAACTGGTAGAGCTTGATGCGGATACTGCAGACTAGGGGACTAAATTTGCTAGCCCCCGAAAACGGGTGCGGGGCTCGTGATGTATGATTAATCCGCGCATGTTGCTCCGATGCAGGCAGCGCACAAACTTCGTGCTGCCTAATATTTTAAATTATCAGAGTGCGCACCCAGTGCTAAATGCGCTGTTGAGTGGATGCACACCTCAGCAGGGGGCCCAAGTTTACGTGAGGCTAGCACCACTTAAAGCTAGCCTGCACTACTAAAGCCTGCCTGCACCTCTTAAAGGAGAGGTGCATTCTGGCTGGAGCAGGTGCTGGAACTCTGTGGAAAAGAGTCTGAGTAGAAAGAAGACTAAATAATGACACAATAGGAGAGCGAGCGTGTTTCCAAAGTGCTCAGACGCTGTTCCGAAGGCCTTGGCGGATGCAGTGAACAGGAGCAGAGAGATCCTCTATCCACAGAATTCGCAGACAAACTCTGCGAAGGCAATGGGAGCAGATAGGCGGAGCGGTCAATGCCAGGAGTGCCACAAGAGTTTCAAAGATCTCAAACAAATAGTTAAGTTCAGTAAATTCATCGTCAAATGCCAAATCACACTAACTGCATCACTCGGCTTACACACTACACCATATCCTCACTCACCTACCAACAATTTCTAATGGGACTCATACATCACCTCACCCTCCACTTACCACTGCTGCAGGCCTCATGTCTACATCTCAGCTTGCACACACTGCCAACTCTTCATTCAGGCTGAAATCTTTGGAGATGACAGTATCCTCATACCTAATCATCCTTCACACATCGCACTTCTCATCTCACTGTGTATTTGATATAAAAGCTGCAGATGGTGTAAGCATGCACCTTTTACTTTCTCCCTGCATGCACCGCAACCCTACCCTTGTGCCTTTCTCCTTTCAGATACCCAAGGACTGGAATCTGTTCAGGCACTGGTGCAAGAGAAACAAGTGGAAGAGGAAGAAGTCAGTGATGATGAAGACATAGCACCATCACACGACTCAGCCATCAATCAGGGCACAAGGCGCATGCATGCACGTACACACTTTGATGGGGCAGGCAGGCTGATGCATAGCACAATAAAGTGATTGGTGCAGTGGGAAGCCTGCCAAAAAGCCTACAGTCAATATCGAGGAACATGGAGGATTTCAGCACCAACTTTGCACAGGGCTTTGCACAGAGCTTGGAGTCCATCCTTTCCAGTGTGGACATAATGGCTGACTTTGTTTGCAACCTTGTGGACCCAACCATAATGCAACGGCTGATGGCTGATGTCGCAACTTCCATTGCAGCACAATTAGAAGCCACCCAACATCTGGATGCTGCAGTGGAAGCTTAGATGTCTGTTATACAAGCTCAGAATGCTCTCATGCAAGCTCAGATTGCTGCCATCAGAGCTGTGGCTGCCAGTGTTTACACGGACTTGCAAGGTCTCACAGTAGTCCAGCAATCTGTCCTCTAGAGGTCTGTGGAGCACAAACCTGTTGTCCTGTCAGGACAACTGCATACATGGCCCAACCACTGCCACTCCACCACTGTTCTTGCAGTTGCCTGTCAGCCTTCCAGTCCAGACTGCTGTCGCCCATGCCGAGATGGTGCAGTCCACATGTGGGCCTTCTTAGGTCCAGAGCTGCTCGAGGTCGTCCTCCAAGGCAATCTGCAGTCTCCCCCACTGAACGTCAAAAACCTTCCACGAGACATGCTGCAGCCACAGGGAGAGCAGAGGGTAGGAATACTATGCAAAGGCACACGGAAGACAGGCACAAATTGAATGCACAAGGGTGATAAGTTGATGTTTGTATGCAATATGGCATGGTTTGTTTTATAAATTTGGTTTGAAATGTTTATCTTGTATTGGCTTTTATTTTTGCATTGTGGACAAGCAGACAGTGTGATGGTCAATAACAGAGGGAAGGTAAGGTTTGGAACTGTTGGAGAATGTGGAATTAGAGTTGCGTTTACTGGTGTTGGTCACGAAGAGAATCAGTCAGAAAGTGGCTGTCTGAGTTGCCTCCTCCCTTCCTCCTGACCGGGTCGCCGTATAATTGGTGGCAAGGGCTGTGCCCTTATGATGGCAGCATGCAGCATACCACCACGAGCAGAGCAGAGCAGGGCTCCTCCAGAGCGGTCCAGGCAGCGGAAGCAATGCTTTAGCATGCCAATGGTCTTGTCGATGGTATTTGGTGTGGTAGCATAGCTTTTATTGAACGAATACTGCTTACAAGTGCATGGGTTGCGCACCGATGTGATGAGCCATATAGTTAATGGATACTCCTTGTCGCCCAATAGCCACCCTCCGTATTTTTGTGGTGGCTCAAATACAGATGGAAAAGAGCTACCCAGCATAATGCCACCCTCCAGCACTAGGTCTGTAGCCCTGTAGGTTATGGCACTTCAAGTGAACATCCAAATACTTTTTGAATGTAATGAGGGTTTCTGCCTCTACCACCCTTTCAGGCAGTGAGTTCCAGACTCCGACCACCCTCTGGGTGAAGAAAGGTTTCCTCATCTCCCCTCTAATCCTTCTACCAGCTACTTAAAAAATCTATGCCCCCTGGTTATTGATCCATCTGTTAAGGGAATTAGGTCCTTCCTATCCACTCTATGTAGGCCCCTCATAATTTTATACACCTCAATTAAATCTCCCCTCAGCCTCCTCTGTTCCAAAGAAAACAACCTCAGCCTATAAAAGGGGTCAGAGGGTCTAGTAAGAAGGAGGAACTGAGGGAAATCCTTATTAGTCGGGAAATTGTGTTAGGGAAATTGATGGGATTGAAGGCCGATAAATCCCCAGGGCCTGATAGTCTGCATCCCAGAGTACTTAAGGAGGTGGCCTTGGATGATTGACAGTCATTTTCCAACATTCCATAGACTCAGTTCCTATGAAGTGGAGGGTAGCCAATGTAACCCCACTTTTTAAAAAAGGAGGGAGAGAGAAAACAGGGAATTATAGACTGGTCAGCCTGACATCGGTAGTGGGTAAAATGATGGAATCAATTATTAAGGATGTCATAGCAGCGCATTTGGAAAGAGGTGACATGATAGGTCCAAGTCAGCATGGATTTGTGAAAGGGAAATCATGCTTGACAAATCTTCTGGAATTTTTTGAGGATGTTTCCAGTAGAGTGGACAAAGGAGAACCAGTTGATGTGGTGTATTTGGACTTTCAGAAGGCTTTCGACAAGGTCCCACACAAGGGATTAATGTGCAAAGTTAAAGCACATGGGATTGGGGGTAGTGTGCTGACATGGATTGAGAACTGGTTGTCAGACAGGAAGCAAAGAGTAGGAATAAATGGGTACTTTTCAGAATGGCAGACAGTGACTAGTGGAGTACCGCAAGGTTCTGTGCTGGGGTCCCAGCTGTTTACATTTTACATTAATGATTTAGACGAGGGGATTAAATGTAGTATCTCCAAATTTGCGGATGACACTAAGTTGGGTGGCAATGTGAGCTGTGAGGAGGATGCTATGAGGCTGCAGAGTGACTTGGATAGGTTAGGTAAGTGGGCAAATGCATGGCAGATGAAGTATAATGTGGATAAATGTGAGGTTATCCACTTTGGTGGTAAAAACAGAGAGACAGACTATTATCTGAATGGTGATAGATTAGGAAAAGGGGAGGTGCAACGAGACCTGGGTGTCATGGTACATCAATCATTGAAGGTTGGCATGCAGGTACAGCAGGCGGTTAAGAAAGCAAATGGAATTTTGGCCTTCATAGCGAGGGAATTTAAGTACAGGGGCAGGGAGGTGTTACTACAGTTGTACAGGGCCTTGGTGAGGCCACATTTGGAGTATTGTGCACAGTTTTGGTCTCCTAACTTGAGGAAGGACATTCTTGCTATTGAGGGAGTGCAGCGAAGGTTCACCAGACTGATTTCCGGGATGGCGGGACTGACATATCAAGAAAGACTGGATCAACTGGACTTGTATTCACTGGAGTTCAGAAGAATGAGAGGGGATCTCATAGAAACGTTTAAAATTCTTGACGGGTTTAGACAGGTTAGATGCAGGAAGAATGTTCCCAATGTTGTGGAAGTCCAGAACCAGGGGTCACAGTCTAAGGATAAGGGATAAACCATTTAGGACTGAGATGAGGAGAAACTTCTTCACCCAGAGAGTGGTGAATTCTCTACCACAGAAAGTTGTTGAGGCCAATTCACTAAATATATTCAAAAAGAAGTTAGATGGAGTCCTTATACTAGGGGGATCAAGGGGTATGGCGAGAAAGCAGGAATGGGGTCCTGAAATTGCATGTTCAGCCATGAACTCATTGAATGGCGGTGCAGGCTAGAAGGGCCGAATGGCCAATCCTGCACCTATTTTCTATGTTTCTATGTTTCTATCCAATCTTTCCTTATAGCTAAAGTTTTCCAATCTTGGCAACATCCTCATGAATCTCCTCTGCACCTTTTCTTGCACAATCACATCCTTCCTATAATGTGGTGATCAGAACCATATGCAATACTCAAGAGGTAACCTAGTAGTGTTGTATATGGTTCTATCGGAACTTCCCTGCTCTTGTACTCTATGCCTCCACTAATAAAGGAAAGCATTCCGTATGCCTTCTTATCAACCTTATCGACCTGTCCTGTTACCTTTAAAGATCTGTGGACATGCACTCCAAGGTCACTCTGTTCTTCCCTTGCCTTGTTGCCCCTCCCCAAATGCATTACCTCATACTTTTCTGGATTGACTGCTGCCGGGATAGTCGGCATTCACCTGCATGATTCACTGAGTACGGTCACACCAGCTGGATAATGAGTGAGTGGAATCTCTTTTGGTTGTGGTACATCGGGTTTATGTGCGGCGCCCGCAAAGCGACATGCCCACAGTCAATGGCACCCTGCACGTGGAGAACCCGGAAATCCTTGCAACGCTGCATGCTCGTTCCACCTGCTGCTCTCTATTCCAAGAGAGTTGAATACATTTCATTCTCTTGTCAGAGAACCTCAGTAACCACCCTTGTGCAACAGTGGATGAAAACTGTTGCAAATGTGTGAGATGTTGCCAATATCTCCTGCTCCAGTCTGGAGGGAGCTGGGTGTATAAAATGTCATGGCCACCATGACCTTCACAGCCACTAGCAATGAGATATTCACCATGCTGAGGTTACAGCTGTGGCTGCTGCAAGTGGCAGGTTTGAGTGAGGATGTCCTTGGTGAAGTGCAGACATCTCACACACTGTTCCTCACTGAGGTTCAGGTCGGAGTATTGCTCCCTGAACACCATGGATGGATATGGCATCCTGCTGAGAGCCCTTCTCGCTCTCCTCACCCTCCCTCTTCCAGCATCTTGTCCTGCTCTGTGTCACCTCTGCTCATTGTCCCTGTCCTGCTGTAGTCCAAGGAGAATTTCTACTACTGCACCCATGTCTGGGAGCAAGTGGTCTGTACAGAATCCTTGAAGTTAGCACAAAGTCCTTCAGCTCCGGCCACACCATTCCCTGTAGACTTTAGCAACTTTAAGTAACTCTAGAAACCACAAAACACTTCTACAAACACAGCAACAGCCAGTAGAAATCAATCAGCAATTAACCCGTACATAATGATCCTATTAAATAGAGCTTGTGGGGGTCCTTCCACCAACGCATGTTCAACTGTGCGTGCTTCAGAGGTCACTAGCTGGAGCATTGAGCTCTAAAATGGCAGCACTAGTTACAAATCAGCATTATACGCTAATTGACATCACGATCTGCCTACCCTGCATACTTACAGCGCAACTTTACTGTGCCCGCGCTAACGCCCTGCCCAAGGTGGCGTTCAGCACGGGCCACACCAAGAGTGGGTGCATACCTGACAGGTGCCATAATGGCACGTGGAGTGTCGAAACCTGGCACAGTGGAGCTGAATTTTGTGCTCTGGGTTTTCTGATTGGCATTATTTAAATAATAGCATAAATTATTTTGAATTGATTCAACACCAGCATTAAAAGATTGGCAGAATCCCCAGAAAAACAGTTTAAAGCCTAAAATGGTTGCTTATGACATTTCTCCAATTTTTTGATGATCTTCCACTGAAGGTCCGGTGAGAATTGGGAGACCTTCAGAAATTCTGTCCCTTGCTCTTTAAAAGATATCAAGGTGTTTCCTTACCTGCCACAAGGTGGCGCCCTTAGCTTGGATAACTCTCACAATGGCGACAATGGGGATCCACATCATACAGAAGATCATCATACACCAGCCAAGTGCTGTTGCCCAGAAAGGGTACTCAACAGGTCCATATGTTGGAGGGGCAAATGTTGCTAAGGACCAGATTAAGATTGCCTGTTTAAAATGATTCCACAAAACAAGATCAGAAACTGAATGAGATAGACTTGCTTACTTTCAGTTTAAATCACTCAAAGATTACATTGAATTACATAGAATGTAAAGCTATGAAACAGGCCATTCTGCTCAACAGATCTATGTAGGTGTTTAAGCTCCACATGAGCCTCCTCCCACTGCTCTTCATCTAACCCCGTCAGCAATACCTTCTATTCTTTTCTCCTTCATGTATTTATCTAGCTTCCCTTTAAATGCATCTATGCTATTCGCCTCAACTGCTGGAGCAAAACACCCAGCAGGTTCAATCTATCCTGATAGTTAAAACCTCAGTTCTGGTATCATCCTTGTAAATCTTGTTTACACCTTCTCCAGTTCCTCTATCCTTTTTATAATAGACTAGAAATGTGCACAGTACTCCAAGTGTGGTCCAACTAAGGTTCTGGAATTGTGTAGCGAAACTTCTCTGCTTTTCAATTCAGTCACTCTAGTAATGAACTCGAATGCTTTGTTTGCTTTATTATGGCCTTATTAACCTGCATCGTTATTTTTAGTGATTTGTCTATCTGTACCCAAGATCCTTTTATTCCTCTATTGCATTTAGACACTTATTTTCCAAAGGAATATGTGGCCTCTTAATTTTCCTACCAGAATGCTCCAGAATTCATCTGCCCAATACACTCCCATTCTCCAACTTCATATTGTCTTCTTGTACTTTGTCGCATTCCTCCGGTATTAACTGTACCTCCCTGTTATGTATTTAACCCCTTGTAACCTGAATCTCACCTGACCACCAGAGGGCCCATCTGTTGGAGTCCCAAGTGATCCCAGCATCCCTTGGGAGCACAGTATATAAGCAGGCCACCCACGAGGTACCTGCACTCTGGAATCTTAATAAAGGAGCTAAGGTCATAATTGCTCATTACACACAGTACTCAGTCTGACCATTTATTATGAGTGTAACAATTGGCGACGAGGTAGCGAAGAACCGCACAAAAATGCAAAAAACAGTCGGCATCCTGGAGAAGTTCTCAGAAGGGGACAATTGGGAGGCCTTCGAGGAGAGACTCGACCAATAATTTGTGGCCAATGAGCTGGAAGGGGACGAGAACGCTACCAAACGAAGGGCAATCCCCCTAACTGTCTGTGGGGCAACAACCTATGGCCTCATGAAGAATCTCCTAGCCCCGGCAAAATCAACAGAGAAATCATACGAAGAATTGTGTACGCTGGTCCGGGAGCACCTAAATCCTAAGGCAAGCGTTTTGATGGCGAGATATCGGTTCTACACGATCGGAGGGCCAGGAAGTGGTGAGCTATGTCGCCGAACTAACGTGCCTTGCAGGACATTGTGAGTTTGAGGGATTCCTAGAACAAATGCTCAGAGACTTTTTTGTACTGGGCATCGGACATGAGACAATCCTTCGCAAACTGTTGTCTACAGAAACTCCGAATCTAAGTAAAGCCATAACGATAGCCCAGGTATTTGTGTCCATCAGCGACAACACCAAGCAGATTTCGCAGAACAAAGAAGTTTCTGCCAGTACTGTGCATAAAGTAACGTCGGTTTTGAACAGAAATGTACAGGGCAGAACGTACACGCTGGCTGCTGTGGCCTGACCTCAATTGACCCAGAGGCCGCCATCATCTGTTATTGCGAGGCAGTTAACACCATGTTGGTGCTGCAGAGGTGATCATTGGCCCCATCAATGCCGTTTTAAGCACTATGTATGCAATGGTTGCAGAACAATGGGACACCTCCAAGAATGTGCAGGTGAGCTGCAAACCCTGCAAACCCTGCAAACCACCATGTTGCAGAGGAAGATCGATCCACAGTGGATCAGACTGAATAGGAAATTCGTACTGAGGAGGCAGAGGTGTACAGGGTACACACATTCACGACAAAATGTCTACCAATAATGTTGAAAGTTGAACTGAACAGTATTCCAGTGTCTATGGAGCTGGACACGGGGGCAAGTCAGTCCATAATGAGTAAAAAGGCCTTCGACATGCTGTGGGGAAAGAAGGCACATAGGCCCAAGCTCAGACCCATTCACACCAAACTAAGGACTTACACCAAGGAATTAATTTCTGTAATTGGCAGTGCTGAAGTCAAAGTCTTCTATGATTACACAAAATCCCACTGTGGATTGTGCCAGGGGATGGCCCCACGTTGTTTGGCAGAAGCTGGCTGGGGAAAATCTGCTGGAACTGGGACGACATCCAAGCGCTTTCGTCCGTCGACGACACCGCATGTACCCAGGTTCTAAGCAGGTTCCCATCGTTATTCGAGCCAGGCATTGGAAGCTTCTCGGGAGCGAAAGTGCAGATCCATTTGGTTCCCGGTACATGACCCATCCACCACAAGGCTCGGGCGGTATCGTACAGGATGCGTGAAAAAGTGGAAATCGAGCTGGACAGGCTGCAACGTGAAGGCGTCATCGCGCCGGCGGAATTCAACGACTGGGCCAGTCCAATTGTTCCGGTACTCAAGGAAGATGGTACCGTTAGAATTTGTGGGGACTGTAAAGTATCGCTTAACCGTTTTTTGCTGCAGGACCAGTACCCGCTACCCAAGGCAGACGACCTATTTGCAACCCTGGCTGGAGGGAAGACGTCCACCAAGCTGGACCTGACCTCGGCCTACATGACGCAGGAACTGGAGGAGTCTTTGAAAGGCCTCACCTGCATCAACACGCACAAAGGTCTGTTTATCTACAACCGGTGCCCGTTCGGGATTCGGTCGGCCGCAGTGATCTTCCAGCGGAACATGGGGAGCCTGCTAAAGTCAGTTCCTTGCACAGTGGTCTTCCAGGACAACATATTGGTTACAGGTCAGGACACCATTGAACACTTGAAGAATATGGAGGAGGTTCTCAGTCGGTTGTATCGCGTGGGGCTCAGATTGAAACGCTCGAAGTGTGTTTTCCTGGCACAGTAAGTCGAATTCTTAGGAAGGAGAATCGCAGCAGACGGCATCAGACCCACCGACGCCAAGATGGAAGCCATCAAAAATGTGCCACGACCACAGAACGTGACGGAGCTGCGGTCGTTCCTGGGACTTCTAACTTTTTTCGGTAATTTCCTACCTGGGTTAAGCACCCTGCTAGAACCCCTACATGCGCTACTGCACAAAGGAGACGACTGGGTATGAGGGAATTCACACGAGGCTGCCTTTAAGAAAGCCAGAAACTTATTGTGTTCTAACAAACTGTTTGTCCTGTACAACCCATGCAAACTATTAGTGTTAGCTTGCGATGCGTCGTCATACGGGATCGGGTGTGTGTTACAACAGGCTAATGAATCGGGAACATTGCAACCGGTTGCGTATGCATTCAGGAGTTTGTCCAAGGCCGAAAGGGCCTACAGCATGGTTGAAAAAGAGGCTCTGGCGTACGTTTACGGGGTAAAAAAAATGCACCAGTACTTATTTGGCCTCAAGTTTAAGCTTGAAATTGACCATAAGCCACTCATATCGCTGTTCTCGGAGAGCAAAGGGATTAATACCAATGCCTCTGCCCACATCCAAAGATGGGCGCTCACGCTGTTGGCATACAACTATGTAATCCGCCACAGACCGGGCACAGAGAACTGCACTGATGCTCTCAGTTGGCTACCATTGCCCACCATCAGGGTGGAAATGGCACAGCCAGCGGACTTGCTCATGGTCATGGAGGCATTTGGGAACGAGAAGTCCCCCGTTACGGCCCGCCAGATCAGGACCTGGACCAGCCAGGATCCTTTACTATCCTTGGTAAAAAACCGTGTCCTCCATGGGAGCTGGTCCAGTGTCCCAGTGGAGATGCAGGAAGCGGCGCAAAGACGAGTTGTCCCTGCAGGCGGACAGTCTTTTGTGGGGCAATCGCGTAGTATTACCCAAGAAAGGCAGAGGCACATTTATTTGCGAACTGCACAACACCCACCCAGGCATCGTAATGATGAAAGCCATAGCCAGATGCGACGTGTGGTGGCCTGACATCGACTCAGATTTCGAGTTATGCGTGCGTCAGTGCAACACTTTCTCTCAGTTGAGCAATACACTCAGAGAGACACCACTAAGTTTGTGGTCCTGGCCCTCCAAACCATGGTTGAGGATCTATGTAGACTATGCGGACCCATTCCTAGGCAAAATGTTTTTGGTTGTCGTGGATGCTTACTCAAAATGGATTGACTGTGCAATAATGTCTGTAAGCACATCCACGGCCACCATTGAAAGCCTACGAGCCATGTTTGCCACGCACGGCTTGCCCGATGTCCTAGTCAGCGACAATGGGCCGTGCTTCACCAGTGCTGAATTCAAGGAATTCATGACCCGCAACAGGATTAAACATGTCACATCTGCCCCGTTCAAGCCCGCATCCAACGGCCAGGCAGAACGGGCAGTTTAGACCATCAAGCAAAGCTTGAAACGCATGTCGGAAGGCTCCCTGCAGACCCGGTTGTCCCGAGTATTGCTCAGCTACCGTACCAGACCCCACTCACTCACCGGGATTCCCCCAGCTAAGCTGCTCATGAAAAGGGCGCTTAAAACAAGGCTCTTTCTTGTCCACCCTAATCTACATGATCACGTGGAGGACAAGCGGCATCAACAAAGTGTTTACCATGACCGCGCAAATTTGTCATGTGATAGTGAGATCAATGATCCTGTATTTGTGCTCAATTATGGACATGGTCCCAAATTGCTCGATGGCACGGTCACAGCCAAAGAGGGGAGTAGGATGTTTCAGGTCAAACTGACCAATGGACAAACGCACAGAAAACATTTGGACCAAATCAAATTGAGGTTCGCCAACAGCTACGAACAACCTGAAGAGGACACCACCAACTTTGACCTTCCAACACACACACAAGTGGCAACTGACATCACAGTTGACCACGAAACTGAACTCATCATCCCCAGCAGCCCAGCAAGGTCAGCTGCCCAACAACCCAATGAAGCAGTGACCAGCTCACCCACACCAGCATTTGTACCGAGACGATCGACAAGGGAGCGCAAAGCCCTAGATCGTCTCACCTTGTAAATAAGTGTACTGTTGACTTCATGGGGGAGTGATGTTATGTATTTAACTCTTTGTAACCTGAATCTCACCTGATCACCAGAGGTCCCTGCTGTTGGAGTCTCAAGGGAGCACAGTATATAAGCAGGCCACCCACGAGGTACCTGCACTCTGGAATCTTAATAAAGGAGCTAAGGTCACACTTACTCATTACACACAATACTCAGTCTGACCATTTATTATGAGTGTAATGCTCCCAATTTGGTGTCAACCACAAATTTTGAAATTATATTTCCCATGCCCGAGTCCAAATTATGTATGTAAATGGTGAACATGGTGGTCCCAGCATTGATCCTTGTGGAACACCACTTCCCACATTATGCTAGTGTGATTAACTACCCTTGATCTGCTTTGTTTTAGAGCCAGCTTGCTACTCATTCCACTACTTACCCCTGACTCCACATGCTCAGCAATGAACTCATTGAATAGTGGTGCAGGCTCGAAGGGCCGAATGGCCTACTCCTGCACCTATTTTCTATGTTTCTATGTTTCTATGCTTGGACCTTCATCATGAGTCTATGATGTGGTACCTTACCGAAGACCTTTTGAAAATCTGAAAATATTGCATCTACTACGTTACCCTTGTCTAATCTTTGTTACTTCTTCAAAGAATTGAAAAAGGTTGGTCACTTCCCTTTTGAAATCCGTGCTGGCTATTCTTTATTATATTTTCATTTTCTAGATGTTTTTCTATTACACCTTTGAATAAATATTTCATTATCTTTCCTACCACTGACACTAAGCTAACTGGTCATTAATTCTCTGGACTTATGATTCCTATATTTAAAAAGGGAGCAGGCACATTAACTATCTCGCAATCTTCTAGCACTATTCCCTTTTTCACACACACGCATGCACATGCACAGACACACAGAAAGAGAGAGAGACGGAGAGAGAGAGACGGAACGAGAGAGACATGGAGAGTGAGAGATCGAGACACACACACACAGAGGGCGAGAGAAAGAGAGAGAAAGAGAGACAGAGAGAGAGACCCACAGACACCGGGGGGGAGAGAGAAAGAAAGCGAGACAGAGACAAGCACACACGCACTGAAAGACAGAAAGATAGAGAGAGACACACACACTCAGGGAGAGAGTGACATATGCACACAGACACACACAGCCACAGATACAGCGAGAGAGAGATGGGGAGAGAGAGACACACACATACACAGACACAGCAAGAGAGAGACATGGAGAGAGACGCACACACACACACACAAACACACACACACACACCACACACACACACAACGAGAGAGAGACACACACAGACACAGAAAGGCAGAATCCAGAGAGAGAGACACACATATACACACACAAAGGGAGAAAGAGAAAGACAAACCGACAGAGACACACACACAGCCAGAGAGAGAGAGGAAGAGACACACACACAGAGCCAGAGAGAGAGTCACACATATACACACACATAGACAGATACAGAGAGACAGAGAGAGAGCCATAGAGAGCAAGATACAAAGGGAGAGAGTCACACACACACACAGACAGAGAGAGAGCGAGAGAGAGACACACACACACACACACAAAGAGACACACCTGTGTAATAATGTCTCTGCTATCTCTATCTTAACTACTTTTAATATGTGGGGATGCAATCCATCTGGATCAGGGTTTTATTCTCAGTTTGGTTAGTTTATCAATTGTCTTTCCTCCTTTCCATATTAATTGTCTTTACATTTTTTTTGATCTCTTCATCTAAGGTCAAGTCTGTGGCAAATATTGAGGCAAAGTAATTATTTAATATATCTGCCATTTTGCTGTCATTACCACGGAGTTTATCTTGTGCATCTCTCAGTGGGCCAATCCCAGTCCTGGTTTCTCTTTTGTTATTTAAGTGACTGTTGACTACTGTCATGTATTCAACCAGCATTGTAACCCATGTATAATCTGACCTAAGTTGTACACTGTGAGAACACTGACCACTAGGTGGTGAACTTGTGGGAGATACTCATAACCTAGACCTTCAGATATAAAAGGGCAAGCTCCACCCACTTCCATCACTTGAGTGCTATGAAATAAAGGACAGGTCACAGACTGACCTTCTCTCAAGCATGGGCCTCGTGTGCATTTATACTGTATAGTAAGGACGTATCAATGGCGACAAGAAACCACGCGAGCATGGCCATGAGCAGAACAGATGAGAGGTACTGTGTTAAGGAATGGTTGGGACAGAGATTCAACATTGTTAAAGCAGCACACAGTTCTCTAGGCAGACACAGGGGCAGTCAGGGGCGATCGACTGGCAAGGGACCTTTTGTTTCAAACAGCAGCTCATGCTGGAGGCATGGAGGCACACACTCAGCCGGAGTTTGCAGAGGTGAGCAAAATACCTGCAGAAATTGCAGAAATGAACGCTGGGGGAAATCGCTGGAAGCTGAAGTTCAGCGAGTTCATGTGGAGCATGTATACAGTTCATACACCAGGACGCCACCGATAATGATGAAAGTGCTCCTCAATGGCATCCCAGTATCAATGGAGCGAGACACGGGGACCAGCTAGTCCCTGATGGGTATCAAACATTTGAAAAGTTGTGGCCGTCCAAGGCCAGGAGGCCAAAATTATCGTCGATTGACGCACAGCTACGGACTTACACAAAGCAGATCATTCCGGTGCTAGGCAGCGCCACGGTAGTCGTGACCCACAAAGATTCGGAAAACAGACTGCCACTCTGGATTGTCCCAGGGGACCGTTCCGCACTACTGGGGAGGAGTTGGCTTGCTGTCATGAACTGGAAATGGGGCGATGTCAATGCAATTTCCCCTGTGGAGCGAGTATCATGCTCACAGATCCTGGACAAATTTGACTCATTATTTCAACCCGGTATTGGCACTTTCATGGGGGCCAAGGTAGTGATTCACATAAACCCGGACTCCAGGCCAGTACACCACAAGACCAGAGCGGTGCCGTATGTGATGCGGGAAAAGATAGAAGGTGAATTGGACCGCCTGCTGATGGAAGGCATCATCTCGCCAGTCGAATTCAGTGACTGGGCGAGCCCGATTGTGCCGGTGCTCAAGGCGGATGGGTCTGTCAGGATATGTGGCGATTACAAGGCCACCTTCAATCGGGTGTCACTCCAAGACCAGTACCCGCTACCGAGAGCGGAGGACCTCTTTGCGATGCTATCCGGTGGCAAACTTTTTTCAAAATTGGACCTGACCTCAGCTTACATGACCCAGGAGCTGGCGAGTGAGTCGAAGAAGCTGACCACCATCACGACACACAAGGGTTGTTTGAGTACAACAGATGTCCGTTCGGGATTCGCTCGGCCGCCGCAATCTTCCAACGAAATATGGAAAGCCTCCTCAAGTCGATTCCAGGGACGGTGGTTTTTCAGGACGACATCCTCATTACGGGTTACGATACTGAAGAACACCTCCACAACCTGGAGGAGGTGCTATGCAGACTGGACCGGGTAGGGCTGCGACTGAAAAAGACGAAGTGCGTCTTCCTAGCTCCAGAGGTCGAATTCCTGGGGATGAGGTTAGCAGCAGACGGGATCAGCCCTAATACGTTCAAGACGGAAGCGATCCAGAGAGCACCCAGACCCCGTAACACGACGGAGCTGCATTCATTCCTGGGGCTCCTGAACTATTTTGGCAATTTTCTTCCCAAATTGAGCACGCTGCTAGAGCCGCTACACGTGCTCCAATGCAAAGGTCGCGAATGGGTCTGGGGGGACAGCCAGGAAAGGGTACGCAATTTGTTATGTTCCAACAATCTGTTAACGCCATATGACCCATGTAAGAAACTTGTGTTAACGTGTGATGCGTCGTCCTATGGTGTCGGGTGTGTGTTGCAGCATGTCAATGCCAAGGGTCAGTTACAGCTGGTAGCTTATGTCTCCAGAAGTCTGTCCCAGGCAGAAAGGGGCTACGGGATGGTAGAAAAGGAGGCGCTCGCATGTGAATATGCGGTAAAGAAAATGCACCAGTACCTGTTTGGCAGGAAATTTGAGCTGGAGACAGATCACAAACCCCTAACGTTCGTTTTGGCCGATAACAAGGCCATAAATGCAAACGCATCGTTCCGCATACAGAGGTGGGCATTCACTTTAGCCGGATTTGACTACACAATTCGGCACAGACTGGGCACCGAAAACCTCGCCGATGCACTCAGCAGGCTCCCACTAGCCACCACTGAGGGGGCTATCGAGCATGCTTCTGAGATGGTCATGGCTGTTGAAGCTTTCGGAAGCGAAGGCTCACCTGTGACAGCCCGTCAGATTAAAGTCTGGACAAATAGAGACCCGCTATTGTCTCTAGTCAAGAAATGTGTCCTGAATGGGGACTGGGCAGCCACGTACAGGGCATGCCCTG
The DNA here is from genome assembly GCF_044704955.1 of Pristiophorus japonicus. Classification (NCBI taxonomy): domain Eukaryota; kingdom Metazoa; phylum Chordata; class Chondrichthyes; family Pristiophoridae; genus Pristiophorus; species Pristiophorus japonicus. The sequence goes on along the minus strand of NC_091982.1, from coordinate 115,932,592 downwards.
AGAAATTTAAACCATTTCACAGGCGCAAGGATAAACTCTCGATTCAGGCCGATTGCCTACTGTGGGGAAACCACATAGTCATGCCCCAGATGGGCAGAGAGGTGTTCATCAGAGAACTCCACAATGAGCACCCGGGCATTGTCATGACGAAGGCAATTGCCAGGTCACACGTTTGGTGGCCAGGGATAGACGCAGATCTGGAACTTTGTGTTCGCAGGTGCAACACGTGTGCCCAGCTGGGCAATGCGCCCAGGGAAGCCCCCCTTAGCCCCTGGCCATGGCCTGCAAGCCTTGGTCACGCATCCATGTGGACTACGCAGGTCCTTTCATGAGAAAAATGTTTTTGGTTATAGTGGACGCCTACTCCAAATGGATCGAGTGTGACATTTTAAATTCAAGCACATCCTCTGCCACGGTAGAAAGTCTACGGGCAATGTTCGCCGCCCACGGTCTACCGGACATCTTGGTCAGCGACAATGGCCTGTGCTTCACAAGCACTGAATTCCAGGACTTCATGGCAGGCAATGGAATTAACCATGTCAGAACGGCACCATTCAAGCCGGCCTCAAACGGCCAGGCAGAACGAGCAGTGCAGATAATCAAACAGGGGATGCTCAGAATCCAAGGGGGTTCCCTACAATGCCGCTTATCACGCTTCCTGTTGGCCTACAGATCCCGACCACACTCGCTCACAGGGGTTCCACCCGCAGAGCTACTAATGAAAAGGACGCTCAAAACCCGATTATCCCTTGTACACCCCACTATGAAAGAAATTGTCGAGAGCAGATGCCAGTCACAATATGACTACCATGACAGGAATGCGAGGGCGCGATGTATTGATGTAAATGACCCTGTTTTTGTCCTCAGCTACGCTGCAGGGCCCAAATGGCTCGCAGGCATTGTGGTTGCCAAAGAGGGAAATAGGATTCTGGTAGTTAAACTTACCAATGGACAAATCTGCCGCAAACATGTGGATCAAACAAAAAGGAGATTCAGCAACCCCATAGAAGAAGCAGAGGAAGAACACGATATAAAGTTCACTCCACCACAGGTGACCGAACACAGGAACCAAAGGGAGGAGAGCCCAGTCACTGTGGGCAGTCCGGACAGGCCTGAGGCACCGCAAACAGCAGACACTCAGGCCAGCGCCCAACAACCGGAGCCCCAACTCAGGCGCTCTACAAGGGAGTGTAAACCACCAGAGAGACTCAACCTGTGATCCCAATAAGACTTTGGGGGGGAGGTGATATCATGTATTCAACCAGCATTGTAACCCATGTATAATCTGACCTAAGTTGTACACTGTGAGAACACTGACCACTAGGTGGTGAACTTGTGGGAGACACTCCTAACCTGGACCTTCAGATATAAAAGGGGAAGCTCCACCCACTTCCATCACTTGAGTGCTGAGGAATAAAGGACAGGTCACAGACTGACCTTCTCTCAAGCATGGACCTCGTGTGCATTTATACTGTATAGTAAGGACGTATCAAATACTTTACTACATATTTTTATATTCCTTAATAATTTAATTTAATTTAATAGTTCCTCTTTGCTTCTCTAATTGTTTTTTGACTTCTGCGCTTACGTCTTCAGATACTTCGTGCATGCATTTTTCTTTAGTTTCAATTTTACCTTTATCTTTTTATTCATTCCTCATGATTCATTATTGGTTAGTTTTTATTGTTTTTAGCAGGATATTTTCTCCTGCAGGCTATTGATCACCATTTTAAATATTTACAACTCTTTCCCTGTCAATTCATTTTCCAGTTTCTTTCCCTAGTTCTATTGTCATCCCCTCAAAATTACTTTTTCCCCCCCAATCTATTACTTTGATCTTTCTCAAACTTTAAACCTTATTATGTTGTGATTGCTATTGACTGGACGATCTCCTAGGCTTACTTCTCTTATCTGCTCTGGTTCATTTCTCATCACTAGATCCAGCAGTGATTCCTCTCTTGTTGGGCTTCTTATGTACTGGATAAGAAAGGAGTCCCGAACACACTTAAAACACTCCATTCCCTCCCGCTTCTTGCCAATTTATTTGAGGATAGGTGAAGTCTCCATTATTATTATTCTATATATTTTACTCATTTCATAGATTGGTTTAGATATTTCTTCCCTTTCACTATTAGGTTGTCTGTCGAATACCCGTATTAGCATGATCAGTCTCTGGCCCTGAATTTGTGGCTGGGATGATGGCGATCTCGAGTACGCCGTTACACCACCTTTGAAATTGACTGCAACTTAGAGATTTGTTGCAGAATTTATGGTCTGTCAATTACAGCTCCGAATCTGGCTGAGCATCGCGCCCCCCTCCCCCTCGCCCCCCGCACTCCCCCCCCCCCCTCACTCTGCCGGGCCACAGAGCTGGCAATCAGTAAAATCTCGTAAATCATTGAAACTGGTGAAAACCTTGGCTCTTCCTTCGTAAAGACGCTGTTAAATTTCCCGCTAAAAGTTAGATGCAAAGGGATTAGGTGCAACTGAGGTTTTAACAGTGTATTGAATCTAAGGGCCTGGAAAACTCATTTTAATTTTGCGTAGTGTGAAATTTGCCATTTTAATAATTAAAAATTAAGAAACGTTTCAAAACAATTTAAAGTTTTTGCATCTTTATTTGAGGTTTGCCTTTCCCCTCTGTGAGAACCCAAATCTTTCTATTCCTATCGAACTATTTTTAAAAGTTATAACTTTCAGGGCTTACTTCATCATCATCATCATCGTCATAGGCAGTCCCTCGGAATTAAAATCTTAAAATGAGTCCTTAGGTGGCAGAATAGTCGAATACGAGAGCCACAGTCCCTGTCACAGGTGGGACAGATAGTCATTGAGGGAAAAGGTGGGTGGGACAGGTTTGCCGCACGCTCTTTCCGGCACTGCGCTTGATTTCTGCATGCTCTCGGCGATGATACTCGAGGTGCTCAGCGCCCTCCCGGATGCACTTCCTCCACTTAGGGCGGTCTTTGGCCAGGGACTCCCAGGTGTCAGTGAGGATGTTATACTTTTTAAGGGAGGCTTTAAGGGTGTCCCTGTAATGTTTCCCTTGCCTACCTTTAGCTCGATTGCCGTGAAGGAGTTCCGAGTAGAGCGCTTGCTTTGGGAGTCTCGTATCTGGCATGCGAATGATATGGCCTGCCCAGCGGAGCTGATCAAGTGTGGTCAGTGCTTCAATGCTGGGGATGTTGGCCTGGTTGAGGATGCTAATGTTGGTGCGTCTGTCCTCTCAGAAGATTTGTAGGATCTTGCGGAGTCATCGTTGGTGGTATTTCTCCAGCGACTTGAGATGTTTATTGTACATGGTCCATGTCTCTGAGCCATATAGGAGGGCGGGCATACAGCCCTGTAGACCATGAGCTTTATGGCAGTCTTGAGGGCCTGGTCTTCAAACACACTTTTCCTCAGGCAGCTGAAGGCTGCACTGGCGCACTGGAGGCGGTATTGAATCTTGTCGTCAATGTCTGCTCTTGTTGATAAGAAGCTCTCGAGGTATGGGAAATGGTCCACGTTGTCCAAGGTCGCACCGTGACTCTTGATGACTGGGGGCAGTGCTGTGCGGGGAGGACAGACTGGTGGAGGACCTTTGTCTTACGGATGTTTAGCGTGAGGCCCATGCTTTTGTACACCTCAGTAAATACGTTGATTATGTCCTGGAGTTCAGCCTCTGTATGTGCGCAGATGTAGGCATCGTCCACGTACTGTAGCTCGATGACAGAGGTTGGAGTGGTCTTGGACCTGACTTGAAGACGACATGCAGGCCGTGATCCTTACCAACGGATCCATTACAGACCCAATCCACGTCCGGACCAGGGTCAAACAGGGCTGCGTCATTGCCCCAATCTTCTTCTCAATCTTCCTCGCTGCCATGCTCCACCTCACAATTAACAAGCTCCCCGCTGGAGTGGAACTAAACTACAGAAGGGCTTACTTACTACCTTGTTCACTGTCTGAGATTTCTGCCTTTTGATTGGCTGCTTAGACAGCCTGTTGATATCACAGTAGTTTGAACAAGGGGACTCCGATTAAATGACATTGAATTGAATTCAAGGTCTGAAAACCAGAGGCTTTTGACAAAGGGATTGCGAGATCCATGTGCGGAGCATACTTCAGGACCAGCAGCTAATTTCTTTGCTTCACTGCTGACCGCAAATTCCAGACCGTTATCTCTAATTAATACAGCTAACCCCTCCCCTTCTTCCTTCTCTGTTGGATAGAATAAGTGTCTGCGTCCTCCTTTGCCACCTCCCCTAGGTTCGCCTTACCCTGCTGGTAGTCACATTCTCCACTTCCTGCGCTTTCCTGAGGTATGACTGGACTCTGGAGAAACTAGTTAGATATTCCTCCTCCTCCCTTGTGTAAAAGTGTCTCTAACTCACATTGTGGTTCTCAAAGTAGAGCCATGTCCTGCAGATGTGGTAATAGGTGACAGCCTCGTTATCCACAAACTCCCACCTACTGCAATTCCAACACACTGCCATTCCCGTGATAACATTTCTAATCTTTATTTATTTGTTTACACTATTAGTTAGCAATAATTTATTGAGCAACAATGTAACATCTCCTTACTGCCAGCAAGCACGGAGAGATAAAAAGCCAACATATTCTCCACCACAGCCAGAAGAGCCAATTCTTTTGCCCAATCATCATCTCAATGTCCTTGATGAATCTGTTTACCCCTGTGAAGAACAAAAGAGTAGTGATACATGATCGGTTGCTTTGTCCTGTCTTTATGGCAGCTTGTTTACTGTAGAAGTTCATCTCATACTGGGCCAGGAGGGAATCACACAGGATTTCCAACTGGATGAGTAATCTCTCCCCATTACCAATGAAGGGAAAAGGTTTGTACAAAATGCTGAAAAGCATGATCTCACTCTAGAAAAGGCTCATGTATTCGATCATTGCTGAGATGTACAGGTCCCATTATCAGAATGGGGGAGGATGGACTTTCAAAGAGAGGGGGGAAAATTGATTATAGCCGGGTTTGAGGCGGTAACATCGACTGGGTGAAAGGTTTAGCGCCAGGCGGTATTTAATACCTGCGGTAGCGTTATTGCCTTGTAGCGCCCTATGAGTGGAGTGGAGCACTACGGGAAGCATTCCACACTTCTCTCAGGGCTAAACTGGAATCGCGGGAGCACTACTGAAGTTCTAGCGATGTATCCTAGCGCTCAAAGGGGAGGTCAACTGGAGCATCTGAAAAGTTAAAAAAAAATGTAAGGGAGCTAATTTGAACAACAGAAGCGCCGCTAATATCACTGTGTCTGGGTCTGGGCGATAACCCTTTATCGCTCCGTTATCGCCCTCGCGTGCACTAACAGGTGCCGCTAATCTATTCTGTTTTTAGCCCAGAGTCCTTTGCCGTGAGCTGTTGTTTCATAGCCTGGGCATAGCTTACAATGGGATGTTTAGTTTGGCTCTTCATTCCATGCCCTCCCGAGATGCCGAGTGGAAAAATGAGGTGTCTCCTGCAACAGATCATATTGGGCTGTTGAAGTGATGTGTCTGGGACTCATGGCTGCAGTCACACATTGAGTCATCTTACACTTGTGGAGCAGGTCCTGACCTGAAGATTAGCAAATGAATTCCAGAACGTCGGAAGAAACATCATGAACACACTGAAGCAGGACCTGTCCTGTTGTTCTAGCTGCCTGGATTGTTAGGAGAAACTGGTAATTGACTGAGTCAAGCGGCAAACAGCTGTTCAACACGGGGTGATGTTGTTTGAACAACATCCAAAAAAACACACAAAAAAAAACCAAAATACAAAAAAAAACACAAAAAACCCCACAAAAAAGGGCACTCGTTTGAAAGTTTTGGAGTTTCTCCCCTTTAATCAGGGGACACTTGATTTAATTGTTTATTTTTGTTTTCTACAAAAGAGTTGTTTGAACAACATCCCGTCAGCAATTAGCATGAAAATGGCTGCAGCAAAATTTACCCCAACAACAACCAGTTGTAACCCAGCAAGAACAAGGGGATCACAGGTGAAGGATGCAGAAGGCACTGCCTGTCTCATATTGGCCTTTGGAACCAAATGGAGAAAGAACTAAGAACAGCACCTGAATTCCCATCATCTTCAGATATGAAAGACTATCTACATCACATCACCCTGTTCAATTGTATTTTGTTCTGAAGAGACCTGAAGACCCACACAAGTAATTTTAATTGAATTATTTCATTTTGTTTCAGTGCTTTCCCTGTTGCACTTACCATAGATCCAACTGAGACCGATGAGTTCCAGCAGAGCTGTTATAATGAGGCCCCATCCAACACAGAAATTATCAATTAAATTCATCCAGTAAATCCCAGCCTAAAATTTAAAATGGAAATTGTAAAGGGTGGAGCTTGAGAAAACCATAACACTCTAATATCAAAACAATGGATTACTGGAATATGAACAATGTGTGCTTTTGCTCGAGTCTAACCCTAACTTGACAATGTTGTCAGGTTCTGTATTTAGTAACAACAGATGGGGAAGGGTCAGTCAGTCCCACACCATCACTGCACAATATTAAATAGATGGAAAAACAACAGGACAACACACAAGGGGGGAGAGATTCAGTTGACTAGCACCTCAGTTAGACACCTGGAGGGGCGATAACTCGTCTCCAATTGCTTACCGCCCGGCCGCACAGCTTGCTGCACCCGCCGGGAAATTTGCTTCCGGTTTTCCAGCGATGCAAAACTCTACTGGCTCACTGCCAGATCATGACGTCAGTCCTCGTGCAACAACCTGCTAACACCCCGCTCGCAAAATTAGGTCTGGCCGCCTCATTTAGCGTCCTCCCCTAATCATGTCGGAGAACCCTGGCGGTCCCACCTTCCGTACTCAATACCTGCAGACTATTTAAAAGGACGAGGCAGAACATTAATCGAACGTCACGTTGACTGTGCGTGAACGTTCAACTTTGGAGTGGCAGATTTATCTGACATTACAGGGTCGTTTCAACTTGAGTTTAACAATTGAATGGATGGATTACTAACTCGCCAGCGTCACCTGCTACATGCTCTTGTTAGGCGGCGTCAAGATAGAAGAGCTGTTGGCCATGTCAGACCATGAATGAGGAGAGCCCCTAGATGTAGGGGCAGGAGGCCTTATCCCCCATGGTTTACCGGCAGCAAGGTTCATACCTCGACCTGTCAAAGAAGCAGTGCTGACAGAGATATGCCATCTCCTACAGGCAGACCTGCAGCCTCACATCGGCACCAGGACTGCGCTGTCCGTCGCACTGAAGGTCAGTGTGGTGCTGGCCTTCTATGCCTTCTGCCAGGCTGCATCAGGGGTCATATGCAACATCTCTCAATTTGTTGCACATCGCTGCATTCGCAATGTCATAACAGGCTCTCTACAGCTGGACTTCATAACGTTACCAATGAGTGGGCATGTGGGTTTGCCAGAATAGCGAGCTTCCCAATGATTTAAGGAGCCATTGACTGCATACACATGGTCTTGCGAGCACCATTCAAGAACGCCGAGGTATTCAGAAACCGAAAGGAATATCACTCCCTAAATGTCCAGCTGGTGTGCGACCACACGCAGCACATCCTCACAGTGAATGCCTGCTATCCTAGGAGTGCCTACATGATGCGTTCATCCTGCGTGAGAGCAATGTGCCACGAATGTTTGTCACCACGGGAAGGGCTCGGCTGGTTGCTTGGGGAAAAGGATATGGCCTAGCCACCTGCTAATGACTCCCCTCCGCAACCCCACCACACAAGCGGAGCATCGCTACAATGACAGCCATGCGGTCACCCGCAACATCATCGAGCAGACAATAGGGGTGCTGAAGCAGCGTTTCCAATGTCTGGACCGCTCTGAAGGCAGCCTTCAATACTCCCCTCAACAGGTGTCGCTATTTATTGTTGTGTGCTGCATGCTGCACAACTTGGCCATAATGAGGGCCCAGGCATTGCCAGTGGGGATTGTAGCCCCACCTCAGGGGGAGGAGGAAGAGGAACAGGAGTCTGCCAGGGCCCCGAATGGCCAGCCACACATGGAAAAGGAGCTGCATCCACGGTGGAGGCAGTGTGGCAATGCTGCCGGTGCAAGGGCCACACGTCAGCGGCTCATAATGCATCGGCTCTCTTGAATGGAAGAAGCTGAGGGATGCAACTAATACTGACCGTGCTATGTGCTACGAGAATGGCATATCTCCGTGAAATTACACATTAATACACAACAGGAATGCAACCGGTCAAATAAACATTTTATTAAAAGGCATCAAAAGTCTCGCCGCAAGCATCACACCAACACCCCTCACCAGCAACAAAGAAAACATTCAACAAATGCCCCTTGAAACAGCATAATGCACAATCAACTTCAGCAATATGTGTACAATCGCCCATGCCATTTGTATTTCCACACCAGCTTCCATGTTTCATATTAGGGCCAAACCCATACACCAATAAGAGCTCATGGGATTGGGGGTAATACATTAGCATGGATAGCGGATTGGCTAACGAACAGAAAACAGAGTCGGGATAAATGGGTCATTTTCTGATTGGCAAACGGTGGGGTGGCACAGGGTGGCTGGGGCTTCAACTATTTACAATATATATTAATGACTTGGATGAGTGAAATGTAGCCAAGTTTGCTGATGATACAAAGATGGGTGGGAAAGCAAGTTGTGAGAAGGACACAAAGAATCTGCAAAGGGATATAAACAGTGAGTGGGCAAAAATTTGGCAGATGGAGTATAATGTTGGAAAGTGTGAGGTTATCCACTTTGGGAGGAAAGATAAAAAAGCAAATGATTATTTAAATGGAGAGAGATTACAAAATGCTGCAGTACAGAGGGACCTGGGGGTCCTTGTGTATAAAACACAAAAAGTTAGTATGCAGGTACAGCAAGTAATCAGGAAGGCAAATGGATTGTTGGCCTTTATTGCAAGGGAGATAGAGTATAAAAGCAGGGAAGTCCTGCTACAACTGTACAGGGTATTGGTAAGACCACACCTAGAGTACTGCATAAAGTTTTGGTCTCCGTATTTAGGATATACTTGAATTGGAGCCAGTTCAGAGAAGGTTCACGAGGTTGATTCCTGAGATGAAGGGGTTGACTTATGAAGAAAGGTTGAGCAGGTTGGGCCTATACCCATTGGAGTTTAGGTTATCTTATTGAAACATAAGAGATACTGAGGGGCCTCGACAAGGTAGATGCAGAGAGGATGTTTCCACTCATGGAGGAATCTAGAACTAGGGGTCATAGTTTAAGAATAAGGGGTCGCCCATTTAGAACTGAAATGAGGAGGAATTTCTTCTCTCTGAGGGTCGTAAATCTGTGATATTTTTTGCCCCAGAAAGCTGTGGAGGCTGGGTCATTGAATATATTTAAGATGGGGATGGACAGCATTTTGAACGATAAGGGAGTGAAGGGTTATAGGGAGCGGGCAGGGAAGTGGAGTTGAGCCGAAGATCATATCAGCATGATCTTATTAAATGGCGGAGCAGGTTCGAGAGGCCAAATGTCCTACTCCTGCTCCTATTTCTTACGTTCTTATATTCAAACAACAGCAATGAGATATTTACAATGATATTTACAGGATGAGGATATCTGTCCATGGTGGGCAAAGTCTTTATTCAGACTTGGGCTGGGATTTGCCACCCCTTACCTTTAACCCACTCCCACGTCTACTCCTCCACCTTAATGTGGGCTCTGTGCCTGCAGCAAGGCTGTTTGAGCGCTGCTGTGTGTGTAAAGGAGACAGTACAGATGGCCTAGCATGATGCCCTGGACCATAAGAACTTAAGAAATAGGAGCAGGAGTAGGCCATTCGCCCCTCAAGCCTGGTCCACCATTCAATAAGATCATGGCTGATCTGATCATGGACTCAGCTCCATTTCCCCGCCCACTCCCCAGAACCCTTTACTCGCTTATCTTTCAAAAATCTGTCTATCTCTGCCTTAAATATATTCAATGACCCAGCCTCCATAGCTCTCTGGGGCAGAGAATTCCATAGATTTACAACCCTCTCAGAGAAGAAATTTCTCTTCAATTTAGCGCTCCGATTTTCGGTTTCACCACCAAAGGAAAAGTGTGGAACGCCTGAATTAGTGTCCCCTTTCCCTCTTGCTGCATTTCAATCTAATTTCCCAGTAGGCGGTGGAAACTTCTCACCGGCGCTAAACTTACTGCCCCGACAGGATTAACGCCCCAAAATCGGTTGTTCAAATTTCTAGCCCGTCCTTCTTTATCACTTAATCCTGTGAAATTTATCACTTTATAATCAGCATTACATGTGGAAACATAGCAAACTATTAAAGGACCACATACCTGTGTTACAAATACAAGGCCAATTAAATAAAATAACAAGCAAACACCAGTTGTCAGATAAAGGCGCTTTGATCGTAGAAATTTAGGGAACTGGTCCAGCAGAATTGTTATAGCAGCTTCTGATGAAAAAAAATGTTAATTGATATCAGTAATTAATTAATGATTTACACAGTCCCAGATAAACCCAACACTGGGAGAGACCAAAGTCCTGCAGACCAGAGGGGCAGATAAGGACAGCTTCCTCTATCCGTGAGTCCGCTCTCTGAAACATTGGAGAGACGTGGTCAGGCTGTCAGCCCTTTACAAGATTATAAGCAGACTATCGCCTATCACAAGGCTTACTTGTCCTTAAAGTGTGTTTGCACCAGGAACGCAGGAATCTGAAGATCTAGAATCTGTTATTGTGGAGAGTGACTGAGACTTGGACAAATATGAGCTGACCAGAGAGAGCCATCATGGATTTGTAATGGGTCAGACTTGTCTAACTAACCGTGTTGAATTTCTTGAGGAGGTCACGAACATGGTAGATAAGGTAGCTTCCATGGATATAATTTATATGGACTTTCAGAAGGCATTCGATAAGGTTGCACACAAGAGAATGTTAGGGAAAATGGAAGCACGTGGATTTGGAGGCAACATTTTGACTTGGTTAGGAGGTAGGAGACAAAGAGTAGGGATAATGGGTATGTACTCCAATTTGACAGGATGTGACTAGTGGTGTTCCCCAGAGATCTGTACTAGGGCCTCAGCTTTTATCAACAACTTAGATTTTTTTTAATGACTTGCATTATATATAGCACCGTTCACAACCACTGGGTGTCCCAAAGCGCTTTACAGCCAATGAAGTACTTTTTGAAGTGTAGTCACTGTTGTAATGTAGGAAACACAACAGCCAATTTGCACACAGCAAGCTCCCACAAACAACAATATGATCATGAGCAGATAATCTGTTTTCGTGATGTTGATTGAGGGATGATATTTTTTGGCCAGGACACTGGGGATAACTCTCCTGCTCTTCTTCAAAATAGTGCGATGAGATATTTTATGTCCATCTGAGTGAACAGACAGGACCTTGATGTAACGTCTCATTTGAAAGACGGCACCCTTGACAGTGCAGCACTCCCTCAGCACTGCATTGGGAGTGTCAGCCTAGAGTTATGTGCTCAAGTTCCTGCAGTGGGACTTGAACCCACAAGCTTGTGACTCAGAGGCAAGGGTGCTACCAACTAAGCCACGGCTGTCAATAAGTAATATATACAAGTTTGCTGCCGGCAAAATAAGTAGTGTAAATGGGAGCAGAAAATTGTAACAGGATATTGATAAATTAAGTGAGTGGGCAACGCAGGCAGGTGTAGTTCAATGTGGGAAAGTGTGAATTCATCTACTTTGGACATAAGAAAGATAGATTAGAATATTCTCTGAAAAATTAGGAGCTGTGGCAGAACCTAGAGATTTAGGGGTCCAAGTACAGAAATTACTAAAAATTAATGGACAGGTACAAAAACATAATTAAAAAGGCCAATGGAATGTTAGCCTATATTTCAAGGGGGCTGGGTTAGAAAGGGTTGGAAGTTATATCATATAAAGCTCTGGTTAGACCCCATGTAGAGTACTGCATTAGGTTCTGGGCACTGCTCCACAGGAAGGATATATTGGGCATGAAAGGTGTGCAGCACAGATTCATCAGAACGATACCGGGGCTAAAAGGGTTAAATTGTGAGTAAGTGTTGCATACCTTGTTTATAGAGATTAAGGGGTGATATAATTCAGGTGTTTAAGATGATTAAAGGAGTCAGATTTTCTCTATCGATCCTAATTCCTCCGGTGGGGGCAGTCCAGAAAAAAAGGCATAACCTTAAAATTAGAGATAGGTCTTTCAGGGCTGACATTAAGAAGCACTTCTCCACACAAAGAGCAGTGGGAATCTGGAACTCTCTCCCTCAAAAAGCTATTGAGGCTAGGTCAATTGAAAAGTTCAAAACTGGGATTAATAGATTTATGTTAGGCAACAATATTAAGCGATATGAAATGAAGGCAGGCAAATCAAGTTAAAATGCAGATCTGCCTTGATCTAATTGAATGGTGGAAGGTGCTCAGGGAGTTCAACAGCCTACTCCTATTGTCATGTTCCTATCTGACGAGTGGATGTTTTCAGTAACCTGCTGGTGTTTTCTGGGGCTGTAATGAGAGCAATGGGAGGGACAATCTTGCCTCCATGCCCAGCAAGAGGTTTCAGGGAGAGGCAGTGTCCCAAGCAGTGATGCCACAGAGGGGCACTGCCCCACAGTAGTGACTGGGACACTAAGCCTACCTTCTCACTTGGACAGTTAAAGCCATTGCAGATCTATCCATGGGTGGCCTCTGTACAGAGGAAGCTGAAGATGTGCTGTCAGTCCTGGAATGGGGTGCTGGGATAGAATGGAAAATATCCATCCAGAGAAAATGGGGCAGTACTCTCACCTTTACTGTGTTTGCTGTCCGGATGCAGCGAGATTGACATTTGATATTTGAAGCCCTTTACATTTGCAGAGTCACAATCAAACCAGACTTTATTACCAAAGCCAGAATGAATACACTGCTTCCCACCATTCCCGAAATGGCTTTGCTGCAGCAGCAGCCACTGCTCCTTCTGGTGTGGACTTCACCCAATCCATAGTCCAGCATCTCATGAACTCAGTGAATGAAGCCTTCAGAATTCAACTTCAGAATGAAGGCAGTATGGAACTGACCAACAGAATATAGTGGACCATTTTCCATACCTCGGGAGCCTATTGTCAGCAAGAGCAGACATTGATGACGAAGTCCAACACCACCTTCAGTGTGGTCTACAGGGCAGTAGTAATACCCACCCTCCTATATGGCTCAGAGATGTGGACTATATACAGCTGACACCTCAAAACACTGGAGAAGTACCACCGGCACTGCCTCCGCAAGATCCTGCAAGTTCATTGGCAGGATAGACTCACCAATGTCAGTGTTCTCGGTCAGGTCAACATCCCTAGCATCGAATCATTGACCACGCTCGATCAGCTCTGTGGGGCGGGCCACATCGTCCGCATGCCCGACACGAGACTCCCAAAGCAAACGCTCTACGTGGAGCTTTGACATGGCAAGTGAGCCCCAGGTTGGCAGAGGAAATGCTTCAAGGACACCCTCAAAGGCTCCTTACTGAAGTACAACCTCCCCACCGGCATCTGGGAATCCCTGGCCCAAGACCACCCAATGTGGAGGAAGAGCATCCGGGAGGGAACTGAGCATTTCCAGTCCCATCGCTGAGAGCATGCAGAAACCAAGCGTAGATAGCAGAAGGAGCGTGCATCAACCCAGGCTTCCCACCTACCTTGTCCTTCAACCACTGTCTGCCCCACCTGTGACAGAGACTGCAATTCCCGCATTGGACTCCTCAGTCACCTGAGAACTCACTTTTAGAGTGGAAGCAAGTCTTCCTCAACTCCAAGGGACTAGATATGATGGATGATGATGATAGACCTGAAAGTAAGTTACAAAGCAGTGAATCTGAATATTGCTGAGTGTGATCCCTCAGCAATAACTGAATTAGTTAGTCCTCAAAATCCCTTTCTATCAGAAGTTGAATATAGGACAAAGGCTTAAAATAATAGGAAAACATGTGTTTTACCCATCCCCTTCCTGTTACTAAGGTGTGTGGTGAACTTTTAGGGATGAACTTCAACTGTATAATAATTATCCTCAGAAGCCCAGTACAGCAGTAGCTGGGCACAAGCAAAGAAATGTGAGGGGTACATTTTGGAAAAAAGAACAGGGAAAATAATTATAACCTGCACAGTGAGATTATTAACAGTGTGGAAGAATAGAGAGAACTAGGGGAGCAGATACAGAGCTCTTTTAAGGTGGAAGTGCAGGTTTGAAAAGCCACGAGAATGATTGTGGGTTTTATACACTGGGGTACTGAACATATTTGTACAGGACATTGGTTAGAGTAATTGGAACATCGTGTGTTGTTCTGGCAGCCCCCTGTTGGGGAGATATTGGCTCTATGGACAGGGTATAGAGAAGATACACCAGAATGAGACCAAGAATTGCAGGTTATAGTTATGAAGAAAGGCTTGAAAAATTGGGACTTTTTGACTGGAACCGAGATTAAGGCGATCTAATGGAGGTTTTCAAAAAATGATGAAAGGAAAATAGTGAAAGCTTGTCTCCACTGGTTGTTGAATTGGTAACAAGGGGACGTCGACTTAGGATCATAATGAAAATAACTAAGGGGAAATTCAAAGAAAGTTTTCCATACATAGCACAGAAACAGGCAATTCAGCCTAACTAGTCTGTGCCAGTGTTCATGCTCCACACAAGCCTCCTCCCACCCATCTTCATCTAACCATATTCATCTATTCTGTTCTACTCTACTATACAGCTTCTTCTTAAATGCAGCTATGATATTCTCCTCAACTACTTCTTGTGGTAGCGAGTTCCTCATTCTTATCTCTCTTTTGGTAAAGCTGTTTCTCCTGAATTCCCTAGAGGATTTATTGGTGACTATCTTATATTTATGGCCCCTAGTTTTGGTTTCCCCACAAGTGGAAATACCTTCTCTATGTTCTCTACATTGGATTGTGAATTGCCTCGTCACAAGTGGCTGTTAAGGCAGATACTTTACATCATTTCAAAGGGAATTGGGTAAATATCTGAAAAGGAAGAATGAAAAGATACATTGGAAGGGTGAGGAAATATAATTGAGCAGATAAAGCAGTTAAAGAGCTCGCAGTGGACCAGCTGTGATGGGCTGAATGACCTCCTTCTGTCCTGCAATTTGTGAGATTTTTTGTTTAGCTAAATAAGTTTAAAATTGGAACAATTAAATTAATTTCTGCAGCAAACTTTCTGGTTAAAAAGAAACAAAGATTGTACTATCAGCTCTTCCAAATGTTGGGGTGACTTCCTCTGAATGCGACATTACTGCAGGTGTTAACCCATTTAAAACAAACAGGTATATAAAGCTCCATTAAGACATCAAGCAGAGAATTGATACACAAACGCATTGAGCATTCATCCACTTTTTAAAAATTAATTCTATTTACGGGCATGGCCAGCATTTATTGCCCATCCCTAATTGCCCTTAACTGAGTGGTTTGTTAGGCCATTTCAGATGGCTGTCAAGAGTCAACCATTTTGCTGCGTCACATATAGGCCAGACCAGGTAAGGACAGCAGATTTCCTTCCCTAAAGGACCTCAGTGAACCAGATGAATTTTTACCCAATAGTTACGCAGTAACTGTTAGAAATCTAAACTTGTATTTACTCTGTACAGCCACCAGAGAGCTTATCCCCTGGAGTCCCAATGGATCCCATAATCGCTTGGGAGCACAGGTATTTAAGAAGGCCTCACAGGTTGGAGAGGCATTCTGGAGACCTGCAATAAAAGACTAAGGTCACACGTTACTTTGAGCTCACAGTGTTCAGTCTGACTCTTTCTCCATACATAACAACTGCCGATGAGATACAGATAGCGAACCCAAAGATGTAGAGAACAGTGGGCATCCTGGAGAAATTCTCGGAGGGAGATGATTGGGAAACATTTGTGGAGCGACTCGACCACGACTTTGTGGCCAATGAGCTAGATGGGGAAGAGAGCGCTGCCAAACGAAGGGCGATCCTCATCACCCTGGAGCCAGAAGAAATTAGGGATGAGTGCAATAAGGTTAATCAGTTATCATGGGCGACTATAATCTACATATAGATTGGGCTAACCAAACTGCGGTGGAGGAGGATTTCCTGGAGTGTATTGGGGATGGTTTTCTAGACCAATATGTCGAGGAACCAACTAGAGGGCTGGCCATCCTAGACTGGGTAATGTGTAATGAGAAAGGACTAATTAGCAATCTTGTTGTGCGAGGCCCCTTGGGGAAGAGTGACCATAATATGGTAGAATTCTTTATTAAGATGGAGAGTGACACAGTTAATTCAGAGACTAGGGTCCTGAACTTAAGGAAAGGTAACTTCGATGGCATGAGACGTGAATTGGCTAGAATAGACTGGCAAATGATACTTAAAGGGGTGATGGTGGATAGGCAATGGCAAACATTTAAAGATCACATGGATGAACTTCAACAATTGTACATCTCTGCCTGGAGTATAAATAAAACGGGGAAGGTGGCTCAACCATGGCTAACAAGGGAAATTAAGGATAGTGTTAAATCCAAGGAAGAGGCATATAAATTGGCCAAAAAAAAAAACAAACCTGAGGACTGGGAGAAATTTAGAATTCAGCAGAGGAGGACAAAGGGTTTAATTAGGAGGGAGAAAATAGAGTATGAGAGGAAGCTTGCTGGGAACATAAAATCTGACTGCAAAAGCTTCTATAGATATGTGAAGAGAAAAAGATTAGTGAAGACAAACGTAGATCCCTTGCAGTCAGACTCAGGTGAATTTAATGGGGAACAAGGAAATGGCAGACCAGTTGAACAAATACTTTGATTCTGTCTTCACAAAGGATGACACAAATAACCTTCCGGAAATACTAGGGGACCGAGGGTCTAGTGAGAAGGAGGAACTGAAGGAAATCCTTATTAGTCAGGAAATTGTGTTAGGAGAATTGATTGGATTGATTGCCGATATATCGCCAGGGCCTGATAGTCTGCATCCCAGAGTACTTAAGGAAGAGGCCCTAGAAATAGTGGATACATTGGTGTCATTTTCCAACAGTCGACTCTGGATCATTTCCTATGGACTGGAGGGTAGCTAATATAACACCACTTTTTAAAAAAGGAGGGAGAGAGAAAACGGGTAATTATAGACCGGTTAGCCTGACATCAGTAGTGGGGAAAATGTTGGAATCAATTATTAAAGATGAAATTGCAGCACATTTGGAAAGCAGTGACAGGATCAGTCCAAGTCAGCATGGATTTATGAAAGAGAAATCGCGCTTGACAAATCTTCTGGAAGTTTTTGAGGATGTAATCTGAGGAAGGACGTTCTTGCTATTGAGGGAGTGCAGCGAAGGTTCACCAGACTGATTCCCGGGATGGCAGGACTGACATATGAGGAGAGACTGGATCGACTGGGCCTGTATTCACTGGAGTTTAGAAGGATGAGAGGGGATCTCAGAGAAACATATAAGAATTCTGATGGGACGGGACAGGTTAGATGCAGGAAGAATGTTCCCGATGTTGGGGAAGTCCAGAACCAGGGGACACAGTCTAAGGATAAGGGATAAGCCATTTAGGTCTGAGATGAGGAGAAACTTCTTCACTCAGAGAGTTGTTAACCTGTGGAAATCCCCACCGCAGAGAGTTGTTGATGCCAGTTCATTGGCTATATTCAAGAGGGAGTTAGATATGGCTCTTACAGCTAAAGGGATCAAGGGGTATGGAGAGAAAGCAGGAAAGGATACTGAGGTGAATGATCAGCCATGATCTTATTGAATGGTGGTGCAGGCTCGAAGGGCCGAATGGCCTACTCATGCACCTATTTTCTATGTTTCTATGTTTCTTTGTCTGTGGGGCACCAACGTATGGCCTCATGCAGAATCTGCTTAATCCAGCGAAACCCACGGAGAAATCATACGATGATTTGTGCACACTGTTCTGAGAGCATTTGAACCCGAAGGAAAGCGTTTCTGATGGCGAGGTACTGGTTCTACACCTACAAAAGGTCTGAAGGCCAGGAAGTGGCGAGTTATGTCGCCGACCTAAGACGCTTTGCAGGACATTACGATTTTGAAGGACATTTGGAGCACATGCTCAGAGACTTTTTCGTACTTGGCATTGGCCACGAAACCATACTTCGCAAACTTTTGACTGTAGAGATCCCAACCTTGAGTACAGCCATAGCGATAGCCCAGGCGTTCATTGCCACCAGTGACAATACAAAGCAAATCTCTCAGCACATAAGTGCTGCTACAGGAAGTGTGAACAAAGTGATGTTGTTTTTGAATCGTAACGTACAGGGCAGGGCACACATGTCTGCAGCTGCACGTCCGCAGATATCTCAGAGCCCACCATCAAGGGTGATGAATGCAAGGCCATTAACACCTTGTTGGCACTGCGGGGGTGATCATCGTTTCCATTCATGCCGCTTTAAAGTGTATGTTTGCAAGGGCTGTGGAACAATGGGACACCTTCAATTTATGTGCAGGCGAGCTGCAAATCCTGATAAACCTGCAAACCACCATGTTGCAGAGGAGGACAGATCCACGGAGGATCACGATGAACCAGACCCTCAGATCAAGGAGGCAGAGGTACATGGGGTACACACATTCACCACGAATTGTCCCCCGATAATGCTGAATGTTGAACTAAATGGACTCCCGGTGTCAATGGAGCTGGACACGGGCGTGAGCCAGTCCATCATGGGGAAAAAGACCTTCGAAAGGTTATGGTGCAACAAGGCCTCAAGGCCAGTCTTAACGCCAGTTCACACGAAACTAAGAACTTATACAAAAGAACTGATTCCGTAATCAGCAGTGCTACCGTAAAGGTCTCCTACAATGAAGTGGTGCACAAGCTACCACTCTGGGTGGTACCAGGCGATGGTCCCACGCTGCTCAGCAGGAGCTGGCTGGGAAAGATACACTGGAACTGGGACGACATCCGAGCGCTGTCGCCCGCTGACGACACTTCGTGTGCCCAGGTCTTAACCAAGTTCCCTTCGCTGTTTGAACCAGGCATTGGGAAATTCCAAGGAGCAAAAGTGCAGATCCACCTAATTCTGGGTGCACGACCCATCCATCACAAGGTGAGAGCAGTACCGTACATGATGAGAGAAAGGGTAGAGATCGAGCTAGACCGGCTGCAAAGAGAGGGCATCATTTCACCGATCGAGTTCAACGAGTGGGCCAATCCCATTGTCCCAATCCTCAAGAGAGACAGCACCGTCAGAATCTGTGGTGATTACAAAGTAACTATCAATCGTTTCTCCTGGCAGGACCAATATCCACTACCAAAGGCATACAACCTCTTTGCAAAGCTGGCAGGAGGAAAGACGTTCACGAAGCTGGATCTGACTTCAGCCTACATGACACAGGAACTGGAGGAAGCATCAAAGGCCCTCACCTGCATCAACACGCACAAAGGTCTTTTTATTTAGAAGAGATGCCCGTTTGGAATTCGATCAGCGGCGCCGATATTCCAGAGAAACATGGAAAGTTTACTGAAGTTGGTCCCGCACAGCGTGGTCTTCCAGGATGACATCTTGGTCACAGGTCGGAACACAGTCGAGCATCTGCAGAACCGGGAGGAGGTTCTTTGTCGACTCAACCGTTTGGGGCTCAGGTTAAAATGTTCGAAGTGAGTTTTCCTGGCGCCTGAAGTGGAGTTCTTGGGAAGGAAGATTGCGGCCGGCGGCATCAGGCCCACCAACGCAAAGACGGAGGCAATCGGGAATGCATCGAGGCCACAGAATGTGACAGAGCTGCGGTCGTTTCTGGGACTCCTGAACTACTTAGGTAACTTCTTACCGGGTCTCAGCACACTGTTAGAACTACTACATGTCTTACTGCGAAAAGGGGACCAATGGGTTTGGGGCAAAAGCCAAGAAAATACCTTTGTAAAAGCGAGAAAATTGTTATGCTCAAACAAATTGCTTATGTTGTATGATCCACGTTTGGTACTAGCATGTGATGCATCATCATATGGCGTCGGGTGTGTATTGCAACAAGCTAATGATTTCGGGAAACTGCAACCGGTTGCTTATGCATCCAGGAGTCTGTCTAAGGCTGAGAGAGCCTACAGCATGATTGAGAAAGAAGCATTAGCGTGTGTCTCTGGAGTAAAGAAAATGCATCAATACCTGGTTGGGCTAAAATTCGAATTGGAAGCTGACCATAAGCGACTAATATCCTGTTTTCCGAGAGTAAAGGGATAAATACCAACACATGGCCCGCATCCAGAGGTGGGCACTCACGTTATCCGCATACAACTACGCCATCCGCCACAGGCCAGGCACAGAAAACTGCGCCAATGTTTTCAGTAGGCTGCAATTACCCACCATGGGGGTGAAAATGGCGCAGCCCGCAGATTTAGCCATGGTTATGGAAGCATTTGAGAGTGAGCAATCACCCGTCACTGCCCGGCAGATCAAAACCTGGACAAGCTCGGACCCCTTATTATCCCGAGTCAAAAGCTGTGTGGTTCACGGGAGCTGGTCCAGTGTCCCAGTGGAAATGCAGGAAGCGATAAAGCTGTTCCAGCGGTGCAAAGGTGAAATGTCTATGCAGGCAGATTGCCTTCTGTGGGGCAATCGAGTAGTGGTTCCCAAGAAGGGCAGAGACACCTTCATCAATGACGTCCACAGTACCCACCCAGGCACCATAATGATGAAAGTGATAGCCAGATCCCATGTGTGGTGGCCCGTTATCGATGCGGACTTAGAGTCCTGCGTTCACAGATGCAATACATGCTCGCAGTTAAGCAATGGACTCAGGGAGGCGCTGCTAAGTTTATGGTCTTGGCCCTCCAAACCGTGGTCTAGGGTAAACGTCGTCTATGCAGGCCCGTTCTTGGGTAAAATGTTCCTTGTGGTTGTAGACACGTACTCCAAGTGGATTAAATGTGAGATAATGTCGGCTAGCATGTCTGCTGCCACCACTGAAAGCCTGCGGGCCATGTTTGCCACACACGGCCTACCCGATGTCCTGGTGAGCGACAACAGGCCATGTATTACCAGTGCTGAGTTCAAGAATTCATGACCCGTAACAGGATCAAACATGTCACATCTCCGCCGTTTAAACCAGCGTCTAATGGTCAGGCAGAGAGAGCAGTGCAAACCATCAAGCAAGGCTCACTGCAGACTCGCCTATTCCAAGTCCTGTTTAGCTACCACATGAGACTCCACTCGCTCACTGGGATTCCACCTGCTGAACTGCTCATGAAAAGAGCACTTAAGACAAGGCTCTCGTTAGTTCACCCTAATCTACATGAACAGGTAGAGAGCAGGCGGCTTCAACAAAGTGCATACCATGATAGTGCAAATGTGTCACCCGAGATTGAAATCAATGATCCTGTATTTGTATTGAATTATGGACAAGGTCCCAAGTGGCTTCCCGGCACTGTCGTGGCCAAAGAGGGGAGCAGGGTGTTTCGGGTCAAACTTTCAAATGGACTCATTCACCGGAAACACTTGGACCAAATCAAACTCAGATTTATGGCCTATCCTGAGCAACCCACCTTGGACCCTACCTTTTTTGATCCCCCAACACGCACACCAGTGGCAACCGGCACCACGGTTGACCACGAGTCAGAACCCATCATCCACAGCAGCCCAGCAGGACCCAACACACCAGGCAGCCCAGCAAGGCCAGCTGCACAGCAGCCCAGCGAGGGCCCAACAAATGATTCAACAACACCAGCTTTCACACCAGGACAATCAACCAAGGCAAGAAGGGCCCCAGATCGACTCACATTATAAATAGTTACACTGTTGACTTTGGAAGGAATGTTGTTATATATATAAACTTGTATTTACTCTGTATAGCCACTAGAGATCTCATCCCCTGGAGTCCCAAGGGATCCCATAATCCCTTGGGAGCACAGGTATTTAAGGAAGCTTCACAGGTTGGAGAGGCACTCTGGAGACCTGCAATAAAAGACTAAGATCACATGTTACTTTGAGCTCACAGTGTTCAGTCTGACTCTTTCTTCATATATAACAGTAACCATTAATGATACTAGATTTTTATTCCAGAATTATTTATTAACTGAACTTAAATCCCCCAGTTGTCATGGTGGGATTTGAACTCTCATCTCTGGATCATTAGTCCAAGCCTCTGGATTCCTTGTCCAGTAACATAATCATTAAGCTACCATCCCCTTACACCCACAACAGTAAATTCTCACCTTACATTGCAAAACTAATACTATAGATAATTTTTCGTTCATGAGTGCAAAGTGATAGATTCAATTAAGTAATGACGCACTTACCGAAACTTGCAAACTGAGTGTCGAGTCCCAGAGTGACCAGCATGAAGAAAAATAAAATGGACCATAAAGGTGCCCACGGCAACTGTGCAAGAGCCTCTGGGTAGGCAATAAAAACCAAACCGAAACCTAAACAGTGGATACAATTGAAATGGTGCAATTAATGGTGCTTAAAAAAAGATACTGTAAACAGATGTTAGTTATTTAAACCCTATTCATTTCTTTTGAATCCAGGATTGTTAAAATGCAACACACTTTGCTCAGTAGTTGTGCATTCGGCTTGAGATTTTGTGATTTATTTCCATCAGGGTGAGTGGTGTCAGTGCTGGGGAATGGGACAATTTCCATTCTAGGCCCCAGTTTTTATCACAGTTATTTGCAGAGTAAAGATCCCTACACTCTGCCCAAACAATGTGCCTCAGCCCCTCCATCAGAAGAGCTTGCACCAGTGCGACATTTTCCCATTGCCAGACCAGCCGTGATGTTGCCAATTCAGTGCCAGGTTTGCGCTGTGGATAAATTTACAAAAAAATAATTTAGCCTCACAGTATTTGTGCTTCATATTTAGATTTTTTTTTAAATTGTAACCAGAAACCAAGCGCAGGCAGCGGAAAGAGCATGCAGTAAACCTGTCCCACCCATCCTTTCCCTCAACAACTAGCTGTCCCACCTGTGACAGGGGCTGTAGTTCTCATATTGAACTGTTCAGCCACCGAAGGACTCATTTTTAGAGTGGAAGCAAGTCTTCCTCTATTCTGCGGGACTGCCTATGATATTTAAAATATAGTTTTAGAGTAATCTTTTAATTCAAACTAATTGATAAGAAGTGTTGGGGGTCAACTCGACAGTCCCCGAAAACAGGCACATGGCTCGCGATGTGGGATTAACCAGCATCCGTTCAATGTGTTGCAGCGAGGATGCCAACTTCGTACTGCCTTCTAAATAACCTGATTGTAGAGTACAGCTGGTGCTAACCCCACTGTTGGGTGTTTGCATGTCTCAGCAGTGGGCCCACAATTGTGAGAGGCTAGCACCACTTAAACCGAGCCTGCACCACTTAAAGGGTAGGTGCATTGTGGCTGGAGCAGGTAGGGGAAATCGTGTGGAACTCATTTGGACATGGAAAAAGATGTAATCGTGGCACAACAGGGAAGAGAGCAGGCTCCAAACAGCTTTCCAGTCACAAAAACACTCGTTGATCATTACCCTTTGCTTCCTGCCACTGAGCCAATTTTGCATCCAACTTGCTACTTTCCCTTGGATCCCATGGGTTTTTACCTTTCTGACTAATCTGCCATGTGAAACTTTGTGACAAGCCTTGCTAAAATTCATGTAGACTACAAATGCGCCACCATCATTGAATTTTTTGAGGAGATAACAAGTGGGGGTCAATCAAGTTTGTCAGACACGACCTTTCCTTAACAAATCCATGCGGCCTGTTCTTGATTAATCCGTGCCTTTCTAAATGGCGATTCTTACTATCCCTCAATTTTTTACAATAATTTGCCCATCACTGAAGTTAGGCTGACTGATTTGTAATTACTTGCTCCATCTCTTTCTCCCTTTTTAAACTGTACAATGTTACCAGTCCTCTGGCACCAAACCTGCAATTAGAGAGGATTGGAAAATAATGATCAGAGCCTCCGCTATTTCCTTCCTTAGTTTTCTTAACAGCCTGGGATACATTGCATCCAGGCCTGGCAATTTATCTACAATGATGCTAAACCCGTTAATATTTCCTCTCACTATGTTTATCTCATCTAATATTTCCATGAATATCTTCATCCTCAATGATGGTGGAGCCCAGCACGCGAGTGCAAAAAGCAAGGCTGAAGCGTTTACAACTATCTTTGGCCAGAAGTGATAAGTGGATGATCTATATTGGCCTCCTCCTGACTACACCACCATCACAGAAGCCAGTCTTGAGCCAATTTGATTCACTCCACATGATATCAAGAAACGATTGAGCGCCCTGGCCCTGACAACATCTCGGCTGTGGTGCTGAAGGCTTGTGCTCCAGAACTAGCCACGCCTCTAGCCAAGCTGTTCCAGTACAGCTACAACACTGGCATCTATCAACAATATGGAAAACTGCCCAGATATGTCCTGTCCACAAAAAGCAGGACAAATCCAATCCAGCCAATTACCGCCCCATCAGTCTACTTTCAATTATCAGCAGTGATGGAAGGTGTTGTTGACAATGCTATCAAGTGGCACTTATTCACCAATAACCTGCTCACTGATGCTCAATTTGGGTTTTGTCAGGACAACTCGGCTCCAGACCTCATTGCAGCCTTGGTCCAAACATGAAAAAAACAGCTGAATTCCAGAGGTGAGGTGAGAGTGACTGCCCTTGACATCAAGGCAGCATTTGACCAAGTGTGGCATCAAGGAGCCCTAGTAAAATTGAATCCAGGAGTAAAACTCTCCACTGGCTGGAGTCATACCTAGCACAAAGAAAGATGGTTGTGGTGGTTCGAGGTCAATCATCACAGCCCCAGGACATTGCTACAGGAGTTCCTCAAGGCAGTGTCCTAGACCCAACCATCTTCAGCTGCTTCATCAATAACCTTCCCTCCATCATAAGGTCAAGAGTGTGGATGTTCATTGATGATTGTATAGTGTTCAGTGCCATTCACAAATCCCCAGATAACTGAGCACTTCATGTCTGCATGCAGTAAGACCTGGACAAAATTCAGGCTTGGGCTGATAAGTGGCAAGTAACATTCACACCACGCAAATGCCAGACAATGACTACTTTTAACAAGCGAGAGTCTAACTACTGCCCCTTGTCATTCAACTGCATTACTATTGTCGAAACCCCCACCACCAACATCCTAGGGGTCACCATTGTCCAGAAACTTAACTGGACCAGCAACATAAATACTGTGGCAACAAGAGCAGGTCAGAGGCTGGGTATTCTGTAGCGAGGATCTCACCTCCTGACTCCCCAAAGCCTTTCCACCATCTACAAGGCACAAGTCAGGAGTGTAATGGAATACTCTCCACTTGCCTGGATGAGTGCAGCTCCAACAACACTCAAGAAGCTCGACACCATCCAGGACAAAGCATCCCGCTTGATTGGCTCCGCATCCACCATCTTAAACATTCACTCCCTCCACCACCGGCGTACCGTGGCTGCTGCGTGTATTATCTACAAGATGCACGGTAGCAACTCGCCAAGGCTTCTTCGACCATCCAAACCCACGATCTCTACCACTTAAAAGGACAAAGGCAGCAGGTGCATGGAAACCCCATAACCTGCAAGTTCCCCTCCAAGTCATACACAATCCTGACTTGGAGGTACATTGCCATTCCTTCATCGTCGCTGGGTTAAAATCCTGGAACTCGCTCCCCAACAGCACTGTGGGATTACGTTCACCACATGGACTGCAGCGGTTAAAGAAGGAGGCTCACCACCACATTCTCAATGGCAATTAGCGAACGGCAATAAATGCAGCCCTTGCCAGCGACGCTCACATCAAAGGAACAAATAAAAAAACTCCTACTTAATTACTAATCTGCATCATCCCTCTCTTGAAGACAGATGCAAAGTATTCATTAAGAATCATACACACATCTTCCGCCTCCACACGCACGCACACACACACGCATACACACACACATATTACCTTTTTGGTCTCTAATAGGCCCTACTCTTTCCTTAGTTATCCTCTTGCTCTTTATGTATTTATATAACATTTTTGGGTTTTCCATGATTTTATCTGCCAATATTTTTTCATGCCCCCTCTTTGCTTTCCTAATTTCTTTTTTAATTTCACCCTGCACTTTCTACTCCTCCACGTTTTCTGCAATATTTAGTGCTCGGCATCTGACCAGCTTCCCTCTTATGACATATCCTGCTCTGTATACCCCTTCACACCCAGGGAGCTCTAGATTGCAGAGAACCAGTGGGAGGCATTCAAGTTTATTTGTAGGGACATATTAGCTCTGAACTCGCAACATCTCCTCCTTGAATGCCTCTCACTGCTCTGACACTGATTTATGTAGCATTTGCTAAATCACATCTCAGCTTAGTAAAATTGGCCTTTCCCCAATTAAGAACTTTTACTTCTGGTCTACATTTATTCTTTTTCCATAACTACGCTAAGTTCAAGAGAATTATGATCACGACCACCAAAATGCTTTCCCACAGATAACCCTTCCACCTGCCCAGCTTCATTCTCTAAAACCAAGTCCTGAATCATCCCCTCCCTTAGTGTCAGCCAATGGCTAAGTTGGTAGCACCTTTGCCTCTGAGTCACAAGATTCTGGGTTCAAGTCCTACTCCAGAGACTTGAGCACAAAAATCTAGACTGACACTCCAGTGCAGTACTGAGGGAGTGTCAGCCTAGATTTTGAAGGTGCTGTTTTTGGATGAGATGTTGAAACGAGACTCTATTATTTTTTGCACTTCAGAAATTGGCCTACATATTTGCTCTTCTATCTCCCTTTGACAGCTTGGGGGTCTATGGCACACTCCCAGCAGCGTGATTGCCCCTTTTTTGTTCTTCAGTTAAACCCATATGGCCTCATATGATGATCCTTCTAACATATCATCCCTCCTCACAGCATGCAATTGTTTCTTTAACCAATATTGCAACCCCCCCGCTCTTTTTATCCCCTATATCTCACCTGAAAACCCTGTAACCAGGAATGTTGAGCTGCCATTCCTGCCCTTTTTCAGCCATGTTTCTCTAATAGCTATGATATCATATTTCCACGTTTCTCTGTGACCTCAGCTCATTTGCCTTATTCACTAGACCCCTTGCATTGAAGTATATACCATTCAGCACTGCCAAACCCCTTTGTTGTCTATTTTCTAGCCTTTGTTTCCTCTGCCTTCCAAACTCACTTACTAATGTTCTGCCTTCCATTTCCAACTTTGCTTCTCTCCCTTCTGAATTTAAGCTCAGGTTCCCATCCCCCTGCCAAGCTAGTTTAAACGCTCCCCAACATCACAAGCAAAACATCCCACAAGGATATTGGTCCCGGCCCTTTGAGGTGCAACCCATCTGGTTTATACAGGTTCCACTTCCCCCAGAACTGGTCCCAATGCCTCAAGAATCTAAAGCCCTCCCTCCTGAACCATCTCTCGAGCCACATTAATCTGCCCTATCGGCCTATTTCTAAACTCAAGCAGAGTGTTTACTTGGTAGACACATACTACAGCAGCACCACACTATGTCCAGGGTATTTGAATAGTCAGGCTGAATATGTAAACTGTGTTTTGATGTAACGTTACCTGGTTATCATTCTAATTATCCATCACAGCACCATCTACAGGCATAACTGGTACTGCACACTTTGTTATAACCCACCTGTCATTTTACATAGAAACATAGAAAGTAGGTGCAGGAGTAGGTCATTCGGCCCTTCGAGCCTGCACCGCCATTCAATAAGATCATGGCTGATCATTCCCTCAGTACCCCTTTCCTGCTTTCTCTCCATACCCCTTGATCCCTTTAGCCGTAAGTGCCATATCTAACTCCCTCATGAATATATCCAATGAACTGGCATCAACAACTCTCTGCGGCAGGGAGTTCCAAAGGTTAACAATTCTAAAAGTGAAGAAGTTTTTCCTCATCTTAGTCCTAAATGGCCTACCCCTTATCCTAAGACTATGTCCCCTGGTTCTAGACTTCCCCAACATCGGGAACATTCTTCCCGCATCTAACCTGTCCAGTCCCGTCAGAATCTTGTACGTTTCTATGAGATCCCCTCTCATCCTTCTAAACTCCAGTGAATAAAGGCCCAGTTGACCCAGTCTCTCCTCATATGTCAATCCAGCCATCCCGGGAATCAGTCTGGTGAACCTTCGCTGCACTCCCTCAATAGCAAGAACGTCCTTCCTCAGATTAGGAGACCAAAACTGAACACAATATTCCAGGTGAGGCCTCACCAAAGCCCTGTACAACTGCAGTAAGACCTCCCTGCTCCTATACTCAAATCCCCTAGCTATGAAGGCCAATATACCATTTGCCTTCTTCACCACCTGCTGTACCTGCATGCCAACTTTCAATGATTGATGAACCATGACACCCAGGTCTCATTGCACCTCCCCTTTTCCGAATCTGCCGCCATTCAGATAATATTCTGCCTTCGTGTTTTTGCCCCCCAAAATGGATAACCTCACATTTATCCACATTATACTGTATCTGCCATGCATTTGCCCACTCACCAAACCTCTCCAAGTCACCCTGCAGCCTCTTAGCGTCCTCCTCACAGCTCACACCGCCACCCAGCTTAGTGTCATCTGCAAACTTCGAGATATTACACTCAATTCCTTCATCCAAATCGTTAATGTATATTGTAAAGAGCTGGGGTCCCAGCACTGAGCCTTGCGGCACCCCACTGGTCACTGCCTGCCATTCTGAAAAGGACCCATTTATCCCGACTCTCTGCTTCCTGTCTGCCAACCAGTTCTCTATCCACGTCAGTACATTACCCCAATACCATGTGCTTTGATTTTGCACACCAATCTCTTGTGTGCGGCCTTGTCAAAAGCCTTTTGAAAGTCCAAATACACCATCCACTGGTTCTCCCTTGTCCACTCTACCAGTTACATCCTCAAAAAATTCCAGAAGATTTGCCAAGCATGATTTCCCCTTCATAAATCCATGCCGACTTGGACCGATCCTGTCATTGGTTTCCAAATGCGCTGCTATTTCAGCCTTAATAATTGATTCCAATATTTTCCCCACCACTGATGTCAGGCTAACCAGTCTACAATTACCCGCTTTCTGTCTCCCTCCTTTTTTAAAAAGTGGTGTTACATTAGCTACCCTCCAGTCAATAGGAAATGATCCAGAGTCAATAGACTGTTGGAAAATGATCACCGATGCATCCACTATTTCTAGGGCCACTTCCTTAAGTACTCTGGGATGCAGTTCATCAGGCCCTGGGGATTTATCGGCCTTCAATCCCATCAAATTCCCCATCACAATTTCCCAACTAATAAGGATTTCCCTCAGTTCCTCCTTCTTACTAGACTCTCTGACCCCTTTTATATCCGGAAAATTGTTTGTGTCCTCCTTAGTGAATACCGAACCAAAGTACTTGTTCAATTGGTCTGCCATTTCTTTGTTCCCCGTTATGACTTCCCCTGATTCTGTCTGCAGGGGACCTATGTTTGTCTTTACTAACCTTTTTCTCTTTACATATCTATAGAAACTTTTGCAGTCCATCTTAATGTTCCCTGCAAGCTTCCTCTCGTACTCTATTTTCCCTGCCCTAATCAAACCCTTTGTCCTCCTCTGCTGAGTTCTAAATTTCTCCCAGTCCCTGGGTTCACTGCTATTTCTGGCCAATTTGTATGCCACTTCCTTGGCTTTAATACTATCCCTGATTTCCCTTGATAGCCACGGTTGAGCCACCTTCCCTATTTTATTTTTACGCCAGACAGAGATGTACAATTGTTGTAGTTCATCCATGCGGTCTCTAAATGTCTGCCATTGCCCAACCACAGTCAACCTCTTAAGTATCATTCGCCAATCTATCCTAGCCAATTCACGCCTCATACCTTCAAAGTTACCCTTCTTTAAGTTCTGGACCATGGTCTCTGAATTAACTGTTTCATTCTCCATCCTAATGTAGAATTCCACCATATTATGGTCACTCTTTCGCAAGGGGCCTCACACAACGAGATTGCTAATTAATCCTCTTTCATTACACAACGCCCAGTCTAAGATGGCCTCCCCCCTAGTTGGTTCCTCGACATATTGGTCTAGAAAACCATCCCTTATGCACTCCAGGAAATCCTCCTCCACCGTATTGCTTCCAGTTTGGTTAGCCCAATCCATATGGATATTAAAGTCACCCATGATAACTGCTGCACCTTTATTGCATGCACCCCTAATTTCCTGTTTGATGCCTTCCCCAACATACTACTACTGTTTGGAGGTCTGTACACAACTCCCACTAACGTTTTTTGCCCTTTGGTGTTCTGCAGCTCTACCCATATAGATTCCACATCATCCAAGCTAATGTCCTTCCTAACTATTGCATTAATCTCCTCTTTAACCAGTAATGTTACCCCACCTCCTTTTCCTTTTATTCTATCCTTCCTGAATGTTGAATACCCCTGGATGTTGAGTTCCCAGCCCTGATCATCCTGGAGCCACGTCTCTGTAATCCCAATCACATCATATCTGTTAACATCTATTTGCACAGTTAGTTCATCCACCTTATTAAGGATACTCCTTGCATTAAGACACAAAGCCTTCAGGCTTGTTTTTTTAACACCCTTTGTCCTTTTAGAATTAGTGTGGCCCTTTTTGTTTCTTGCCTTTGTTTACTCGGCCGTCCACTATTGCTTTTTACCTTTCTACCATCTGTTTCTGACTCCATATTACTTCCCCTATCTCGCTGCATAGGTTCCCATCCCCCTGCCATATTAGTCCTCTGTTCTACATTTCTTACATTTATCTTTCATCTCTCAGACACACTATTTTTATTTCCTCATACGGGCAACATCCCAGTGAACCTGTGTTGCACCCTCTCGAAATTCTCACCATCCTTCCTACAGTCTGGAGCCCAATACTGCACACAGGACTCAAAGTCAGTGCTGTCCAACACATGGCTAATTGAATATCCAGATTTAGCTAATTGGATTTCTAATTAGTAAATTTAAAAAGATCCTTGTTGGGCAAGTGATCTCAATGCTCATATTCACATGGTGTATGCATGTATAGTTAACTTTTTTGTGTGTTTGTTGGTAAAATACTGAGATAAAAAGCAGTGTGTTAGATGTTAAGTACATTTCCCTTTATTGGTTGACTGTACGCAAGGCATTTCCGACTGAAATCAGCCGCTTTCCTTAAAGGGACCATGGCCAACGTTTTTTTGACACTTATGCTGTCAGTGTTCTACAGCATTGAGTTGCTGCAAACACTGTCAGAGATGCACAAAGGTGCACGGCTGCACCCAGGCTCTCTCATCATTCCCTCCAGGTAATTATTGAGGGAGTCACAGCACACAGGGAAGTTCTCTTCCCTTCCAATGGGCAGAAGAAACCTCCCCAGGAGACCAATGCAGCTTGGTTGCCCATTGCACAGGAGGACACAAGCAGGGATATTATCTGGAGGACCAGGCTACAGTGGCGCAAATCTTTCAATGATCTTAGTAGATCACAAAATGTTACTGCAAAGCCGCATTCAACCTCATCCTGCTGTGCCACTCATCACATCCCCATCACTCTGCCATTCCTATCCTACTCCTGCACATCTTTACTCACATCAACTTACCTTGCACCTCCACCTATCTCTCTCTCTCTATCTACATTATCACTTCCCCATCTCACTAGTCATCCCTCACACTCACCCTCATCCTTGTCCAATTATACCAACTAACAAACACACAAGGGTAAGCATGTAGAGTTTCTGCTGATGTGTTGTCAAACATTGAAATCTTTATTTTGAACACTTTGAGTTAGAAATTATCCTCTGCCCAAAACAACACATTCCCACTCTGTTCCGATGGTTTTTACCACAACTGTGGTTCGGATCACCTCTTGAGCGACATTCGGCTCTTTGTTGGTTTTTTTTGTCTGTCTCCGGAAGTCGCTCTTAATGGGGGCAGTGACAACACCGGAGGGGCGGAAGTTGGGGGCGGTGCGGAGTGACCGCCACGATGACGTCATCACGGTACCACGTCACCATGGCTCTCCTCTTCACTTAAAGGGGAGAGCCTCTGCGATTTTAAAATTTTGGTCCATTGGGCCATCGGGGAGGGTTTCTGCCGGGCCAGTGGCTTGGCACCCAAGAGGGGTACCAGGCTGCCTGTTAGTGGCCCGGCAAACCCTGCGGCATAATTGTCGGAAGACATGGCAGTTGGCCGACAAAAAAAAACACGGTGGCTGCGACAGTGCATCTTCCCCTTTAAGGGAAGCCACACCACCATTGCAGAAGGCAGCCTCACTGGACCACTGGGAAAAAATAGATTTTGGCACCGCCGGGCTAGCCGAATATTTTTGGAGGAGAATATCACCATCGGTGGGGGGGGGGAGGCGGGGGAGGTAGATCGGCGGTGTGCATGGTGATGATGCGTCTACCATGGATCGGCAACAGCTGAGCGGTAGGGGGGGCTCAAGGCACCGCCAGGAAAACACTGGACGGCAATTGGGCTAGCAGCGGCCATTCCACAAAAAGTTGGCAGCTACACCACTCCGCAGCATGGCCGCCGATTTGTGGTGGTAACAGATCTTAAGGAGAGGGGCAATTTCGGCCCCTTTGTGTTCTTGGACAGATTTGTGTGCACCTTTGGAAGTGGCTCAGTGAGTTGTAGTGAATGGCCAGACATAAGGGTACCACCCACAATGGTTATGAATGTGAAAGAAATGGTTTGGGCATTCCAGGAATGCTTTATGGTGTGGGTGTGGGTTGATGCCAACCTGGCACATCATGTGGCAGCCAGCGTGCACAGCATCAAGTGAAGTAAATGTGGCCATGGTGAGGCCATCCCTGACATCCTGGGCAGCAATGTGGTCAGGTGCTGATGCCCTCTGTCCTGTGCAGCATCAGGTAGTTGCGGAGAAGGTTGGTGTTGTTGTTGGTGATGCTGGTGTGTTTAGTGATGTTGGTATTCGGGCTGATTGTGGTGGGATTCTGAGGACCAAGGTGAGATTTTTTTCAAGGGCACTGATGCTGCTGGAATAAATGACAGGTTGAGATGACAGAAGCGATCTGTCAATGGTGAGAGAGAGTGCTTCAAGGAGGTAACAGTGGATAGAAAGTTTACTGCAAACACTTCCAACTGCATAAAGCTGAAAAGTATATTCCAAATCTTGAAGGCTTCAGCTTCTGACCTTGGAAAGTGAGCAGCTGTGAAATGGTAGCTTTTATATGACTTCTGCAGCTGTCAACTAGCCAAAGCAATGGAGAGTCACTGAGAACTCGACACACTTATCTGGCGTGAATCCCGAGGGATGGCAAACTCTTTGAAAACTTGGTTAAATGGTAAGTGCCTGGGTAAAATCCTTTTAAATATCTTTAAATTACCTCTTAAGCATCTTAATTGACTGGCCCGCCGCTTGGTGTCGAGTCAGCGATCCGCACGCAGACCCGACAGTTGAGAAACTGACATGGAGGCAGGTTCAGAGTGAACTTCTGCCCCGCTGTCAATCAGGGCCATTTTGACAGTGGGAATGCCCCCAAACCCACACTCGCAGGGCTGGGAAGATTCTGGCCCACTACTCCAGCTGAGGACTAATCAAGGTTTCATGTAGGCTGTATCCTTGGTTTTTACATTCTATACCTTGACATAAAACCTAGCATTCCATTATTTTTTTCCACAGCTTTATCAACCAGAGGTGCTGCCTCTAGTGTTGTGAATCTGTACTGCCAAGTATCTCCTATCAATATCCCTTCGCAGTTTCCTTTCATCCGCCAAAGAATTAACAATCTCCCCTATTTTAGTATCATAAGAACATAATAAATAGGAGCAGGAGTACGCCATGGCTGATCCGATCATGGACTCAGGTCCACTTCCCTGCCCACTCCCCATAATCCCTTATCTCCTTATCGTTTAAGAAACTGTCTTAAATTTATTCAATGTCCCAGATTCCACAGCTCTCTGAGGCATCGAATTCCACAGATTTACAACCCTCTGAGAGAAGAAATTTCTCCTCATCTCAGTTTTAAATGAGTGGCCACTTATTCTAAGATTATGCCCCCTAGTTCTAGTCACCCCCATTAGTGGAAACATCCTCTCTGCATCCACCTTGTCAAGCCCCCTCATAATCGTAGACATTTCGATAAGATCATGTCTCATTCTTCTAAATTCCAATGAGTAGAGGCCCAACCTACTCAACCTTTCCTCATAAGTCAATCCTCTCATCTCTGGAATCAACCTTGTGAATCTTCTCTGAACTGTCTCCAAAACAAGTCTATCCTTTCGTAAATATGGAAACCAAAACTTTATGCAGTATTCCAGGTGTGGCCTCACCAATACCCTGTATAGCTGTAGCAAGACTTCACTGCTTTTATACTCGATCCCCTTTGCAATAAAGGCCAAGATTCCATTGGCCTTCCTGATCACTTGCTGTACCTGCATACTATCCCATTGTGTTTCATGCACAAGTACCCCCAGGTCCCGCTGTACTGCAGCACTTTGCAATCTTTCTCCGTTTAAATAATAACTTGCTCTTTGATTTTTTTCTGCCAAAGTGCATGACCTCACACTTTCCAACATTATTCTCCATCTGCCAAATTTTTGATCACTCACTTAGCTTATCTATGTCCTCACACACAATCACCACTCCTGACCACTCATCGATATGATCATGGCTGATCTTTGACCTCAACTTTGCTTTCCTGCCCTATCTGCACATCCCTTGATTCCTCTGGTGACCAAAAATCTATCAATTGATCTCAGCCATGAATATACTCAATGACTGAGCATCCACCGAATGTTAGGGTAGAGAATTCCAAAGATTCACCACCCTCTAAGTGAATAAATTCCTCCTTATCTCAGTCTTAAAAGACTAGCCCCTTATCCTGAGATTGTGCTCCATGTTCTAGATTCTTCAGCTGTGCGTAAGTGGGGGGGGGGGGGGGCGGTGTGGGGGGGGGGGAGGGGGGAGGGGAGGGGAGTTAAATACATTTTTAATAAATCATCTACAAGTTCCGACACAACTCCCTCGTGGCCTGCATCAAAATCATTGACATACACAGTGCACAGAAGTGGCACAAGAACTGAAACCCGAGTGACACCACTTCCCATCTCCAACCAATCTGTAAAATTGCCTTTAACCCCCACTCTGTTTTCTCCTCATGAATCAATTTTAACCTAGTTTGCTATCCTCTCTCTCGTTCCATACCGCTGAATCTTCTGCAGTAATCTCCCATGTGGCACCTTGTCAAAGGCTTTCCTGAACCGTCAACACTGCAACCGCTGCATTTCCCCCATTACCATGTCTGTTACTTCTTCAAAGAATTCTATGAGGATTTTCAAACACAATTGCCCCTTTTGAAATATTTGGTGGCTACTTTGAACTATTTCTCTTGATATAATGCTAATTTCAACCCTTACATAAAGACTTGGGGGGAGGGGTGGGGGAAATTGCCCTCCGTCCCGTTTCAGGTGGATAATTTGAATTATTTGAATTATTACCATCTGGCAAGGGTTGGAGGGAGGAGCCGTGAAATTCAGCTCTTTAACTCAGACACTACCTCCCAGCGCCTACATGAAACCTTAAAGGAAAGGAATGCTGCGAGGCCGAGTGAGGCCTCCATGCTGCCCACTGGGCCACTAGGGAGGGGTTCGGTCAAGCCAGTAGCCCGGCACCCAAGAGCGGGTGCCAGACAGCCTGTTGGCGGCTCGGCCAAACCAACGGCCGCCATAATCGGCTGACTGCAGAGTTGCCCGACAATTAGAAGGAAATGGCAGATGTGGTGTTGCACCGTCCGGTTTAAAGGTGACCACACCGCCCAGCCACTGGCAGCTTCCCGTCTCGCCAAACTGTTAGTGGCACCGACCGGCGGCGGCTGCGGTCTCACCAGGCAATTTCCCCCGTGTGGCAGAAAAGGGGTCGCTGCTGGGCGGAAGGGGTCGCCGCGCAGCCGGTAAGGGATCCGCGTACTGGGTGGGGCGGAAATACGGGGTGTGGCGGATTGCCGTTTCTGCCGCCCCTGGACTGGGGGGGGGGCAATTGCACATGGGTCAGCCCAGCCACCTGCTCCCAGTCGGAAAGGCCCCACCTCCTCGTTACCATCTGTCAGAGGCACTAACAGGTCATAAAAAAGAGGCATTTGGGCCCCAGAGTGCTCGCGGGACAGTCAGAGGTCCATTCCCCTTGAAGGTTGAGAGCCAGAGCTGATCACTCTGGGCCCAGGTCGTACTAATTGCTTGCCATTTAATGTAATCTGTAGGACAGTTGTGCAAGACCCATACTGTAATGAATCAAAGTATATGAAAGCTTGTTGTTTAAAACTACTCGGGCCTGAATCATGCAGTGGTTATTGCTGCAGGACTAACAACTATGAAAGTAAACTAGCACAAAATATAAAAACAGATAGCAAGAGTTTCTATAGGTACATAAAAAGGAAAAGAGTGGCTAAAGTAAATGTTGGTCCCTTAGAGGAAGACTGGGGAATTAGTGATGGGGAACATGGAGATGCCAGAAACGCTGAACAAATATTTTGTATCAGTCTTTACAGTAGAGGACACTAATAATATTCTAACAGTGGATAGTCAAGGGACTATAGCAGGGGAGGAACTTAACAGAACCACAATCACTAAGGAGGTGGTACTTAGTAAGATAATGGGACTAAAGGCAGATAAATCCCCTGGACCTGATGGCTTGCATCCTAGGGCCTTAAGAGAAGTAGCGGCAGGGATTGTGGATACATTGGTTGTAATTTACCAAAATTCCCTGGATTCTGGGGAGGTCCCAGCAGATTGGAAAACTGCAAATGTAACGCCCCTATTTAAAAAAGGAGGCAGACAAAAAGCAGGAAACTATGGACCAGTTAGCCTAACATCTGTGGTTGGGAAAATGTTGGAGTCCATTATTAAAGAAGCAGTAGCAGGACATTTGGAAAAGCAAAATTCGGTCAGGGAGAGTCAGCATGGATTTATGAAGGGGAAGTCATGTTTGACAAATTTGATGGTGTTCTTTGAGGATGTAACGAACAGGGAGGATAAAGGGGAACCAGTGGATGTGGTGTATTTGGACTTCCAGAAGGCATTTGACAAGGTGCCACATAAAAGGTTACTGCACAAGATAAAAGTTCATGGGGTTGGGGGTAATAATATTAGCATGGATAGAGGATTGGCTAACTAACAGAGAACAGACAGTCGGGATAAATGGTTCATTCATTGGCAGAAACTCTGAACAAATATTTTATATCAGTCTTTATGGTGGAGAACACTAACAATATTCCAACAGTGGATAGTCAAGGGGCTATAGCCGGGGAGGAACTTAACACCGGTAATTAGTGGGGTGCCGCAGGGATCAGTGCTGGGACCCCAATTATTTACAATCTATATTAATGACTTGGAAGAAGGTCTGAGTGTAACATAGCCAAGTTTGCTGATGATATAAAGATGGGAGGAAAAGCAATGTGTGAGGAGGACACAAAAAATCTGCAAAAGGACATAGACAGGCTAAGTGAATGGGCAAAAATTTGGCAGATGGAGTATAATGTTGGAAAGTGTGAGGTCATGCACTTTGGCAGAAAAAAATCAAAGAGTAAGTTATTATTTAAATGGAGAAAGATTGCAAAGTGCCGCAGTACAGCGGGACCTGGGGGTGCTTGTGCATGAAACACAAAATGATAATATGCAGGTACAGCAAGTGATCAGGAAGGCCAATGGTATCTTGGCCTCTATTGCAAAGGGGATCGAGTATAAAAGCAGGGAAGTCTTGCTACAGCTATACAAGGTTTTGGTGAGGCCACACCTGGAATACTGTGTGCAGTTTTGGTTTCCATATTTACGAAAAGATATTCTTGCTTTGGAGGCAGTTCAGAGAAGGTTCACTAGGTTGATTCCGGGGATGAGGGGGTTGACTTATGAGGAAAGGTTGAGTAGGTTGGGCCTCTACTCATTGGAATTCAGAAGAATGAGAGGTGATCTTATGGAAACGTATAAGATTATGAGGTGGCTTGACAAGGTGGATGCAGAGAGGATGTTCCCACTGATGGGGGAGACTAGAACTAGAAGGCATGATCTTAGAATAAGGGGCCGCCCATTTAAAACAGAGATGAGGAGAAATTTCTTCTCTGAGTGTTGTAAATCTGTGGAATTTGCTGCCCCAGAGAGTTGTGAAAGCTGGGACATTGAATAAATTTAAGACAGAAATAGACTGTTTCTTAAACGATAAGTAGTTATGGGGAGCGGGCGGGGAAGTGGAGCTGAGTCCATGATCAGATAAGCCATGATCTTATTGAATGGTGGAGCAGGCTTGAAGGGCCATATGGCCTACTCCTGTTCCTATTTCTTATGTTCTTGTGTAACCCTTTGTTGTGAACGTAACCATGGGAGTCCCACTAACAGGGCCTCTGCCATTTCCTCCCTCAACTCCTTCCGGATCATAGGTTATATCCTGTCAGGCCTGAAGCTTTGTCTTCACTGAGCTTAACTAACTTATCTAAGATTTTACATTTATCCATCACAAGGTCGCTCATTTCACTCTCAACCACTTCAGGATCCATCTCCTCTATTTAGTGAAGATATTCCAGCACATTATGCAGCTATTTTCAGTTCAAAACTATTTGGTCCGGATTTTGCCAATGGAATGGAAAGGTGGAGATTGTCAACCCGGTTCCACAGTTTGAAACATTTTAACAGAAGACAGTAAGTTTGACTCTGTAGGTACCTGACTGTGCAACCTCTGAAACTGGCTTGTCTTGTACATGTGCCATGTGTCCAAGGATGGAGAAGATGGCAAATCCAGCAAACACACTCGTAGCACAATTAACAACACAGACAATGATGGTATCTGTGTAACAGTTGTTGTGGAATTTGTTGTAGGATGACAGTGTTGTTAAGGTGCCTGAACCCACCGAGAGGGAAAAGAAAATTTGTATTGCAGCATCTTTCCAGACCTGGTGAATAGAAGGTAGAATTAGTCAGCACCAGGAGATTTTACACAAACTCAGTCAACAGATAAAACAATATTAACCATAAGGAACAAGGGCTGGGCTAGTCCCACAGCTCAATGGTGAACTGACTGAATGAGCTCCCTCTGATCAATAATGTCTCCCTTAAATAGTCAGGCCATCGTTCTGCCTCCCTGTCTATCACTTGCTGCCAAATTCCCTCCAGGAGCTTTGATGCTTTCCACCATCAGCCATGTTTTCTAGTGAGTGACGATCCTTTACTTGCAGCATGTTCACTCTCACCCAGTGGGCTCCATTCTTTTGTTGAAAGCAGCAACAAGGAAAGATTTTAACTACAAAATAAAGCCCCAAATTGAAAGGACAACAAAGTCTGACTAAATTAACAATCAGGGGCTGCAAATCTGTTTGGATAGTGCCCTCTCGAAGGTTGGAACAAGGGCATTAAAGGGTTTGCAGCCACGAGCGGCGGCATTTGTGCCGCTCGACAAATTCAGTGTGCCTGTACCGGTGGCGCTGAGGAGTATCGCCCGGTGAACAACGCCCCCCATAGCAACGCGGATAAAACATTTGTTTTGCACTGCACCCATTGTGCCCCGTAGTGACATCACCAGAGAAAGCTGGCGTGCAGAGCTGTCTTGGGGCACTAAGGGAAGGAATGATTGCACGAGGCAAGTGTGATTGAAATTTTTTTTTTTCCTTTCGCGATTTAACTTTATTTGGGGTGAGTAATGCATAGGGAATGTTATTTGCTGTATTCTCTTCCGATTTTTTCTTGCTGGCTGGCCTATCATAGGGCGCTATGAAGCCGGCTCTTTAGCACGGGATCTTCAGTTGCTCACCCAGCCTAGCATCTGAAGAGTAGTGTGGAACCTTTCCCTTTGCGATCCACTCCACTCTCTGGGCGCAACCACTGAATTTTTTGGCTGCCGTCGCAAACTAATTCATGCGCTAAATTTACCGCCCGCACGCCTGCCCACAAAAAGCAGCACAAATCCAATCCAGCCAATTACCGTCCCATCAGTCTGCTCTAAATCATCAGCAAAGTGATGGAAAGTGTCGTCAACAGTGCTATCAAGTTTGGGTTCCGCCAAGACCACTCGGCTCCAGACCTCATTACAGCCTTGGTCCAAACATGGTTCAAAATAGAGCTCAGTTCCAGAGGTCAGAGTGACTGCCCTTGACATCAAGGCAGCATATGACCAAATGCGGCATCAAGGAACCCTAGTAAAATTTAAATCAATGGGAATGAGGAGGAAAACTCTCCACTGGCTGAAGCCATACCTAACACAAAGGAAGATAGTTGTGGTGGTTGGAGGTCAATCATCACAGACCCAGGACATCACTGCACGAGTGCCTCAGGGCAGTGTCCTAGGCCCAACCATCTTCAGCTGCTTCATCAATGATCTTCCCTACATCATAAGGTCAGAAGTGGGGATGTTCACTGATGACTGCACAGTGATCAGTGCTATTCGCAACTCCTCAGATAATGGAGCAGTCCATGCATGTATGCAGCAAGACCTGGACAACATTCAGGCTTGGGCTGATAAGTGGCAAGCAACATTCATGCCGCACAAGTGCCAGGTAATGACTCTCTCAACAAACGAGAGTCTAACCACCCTTGATATTCAATGGCATTACCTTCATCGAATCCTCCACCATCAACATCCTGAGGGTCACCATTGACCAGAAATTACCACCTAGATGGACCAGCCACATAAATACTGTGTCAACAAGAGCAGGTGAGAGGATGGGTATTCTGTGGTGACGCCCCAAAGTCTTTCCACCATTTACAAGGCACAAGTCAGGAGTGTGATGGAATACGCTCCACTTGCCTGGATGAGTGCATCTCCAACAACATTCAAGAAGCTCGACACCATCCAGGACCAAGCAGCCCACTAGATTGGTACCCCATCCACCACATTAAACATTCACTCCCTTCATCACCCATGTACCGTAGCTGCAGTGTGTACCATCTACACGATGCATTGCAGCAACTCGCCAAGGTTTCTTCGGCAGCACCTCCCAAACCTGCGACCGCTACCACGTGGATGGACAAGGGAGAAGGTGCATGGGAACACCACCACCTCCATGTTCCCTTCCAAGTCACACACCATCCAGACTTGGAAATATATCGCCATTCCTTCATCGTCACTGGTTCACAATCCTGGAACTCCCTCACTAACAGCACTGTGGGAGTACCTTCACCACAAGGACTGCAGCGGTTTAAGAAGGCGGTTCACCGCCATCTTCTCAGGGGTAATTAGGGATGTGCAATAAATGCTGGCCTTGCCAGCGATGCCCATATCCCATGAACGAATAATTAAAAAAAAATATTTGCGTCTTAAAAACCTTCAACCGAATTTCTAACCCCGTATCAATAAAAAAACTTGTCATAACTCTGATTGTCCAGTTAAATGTTAGTACAGTAAAATAAAATGACCCAAACTCATGGATTGCTACGATACTTTATTGATGAATCTGTTACAAGATACTAAATTACAGTCACTACCAAGAATGAAATATGGCCGTGATTCCATCCCATCCTGTCCAATTTCATCGCATCCAATTACATTCCATCTCGCGCTGTTCCATTCTATATCTTTAATTCCCATCTCATTATATCCCATCCCCTCCCATTCCATCCCTTCCCAATATGCTAACATCAAGATGTCAAAAGTCAGAAACTAAGCTCATTAGAATTTATCACACGGTCTCGATGAAAACTTTATCTGGTTGTTGAAATTAAGTTTCCCACATTTGAACAAAAGCAACACACAGCTCTTAAAATGAGTATCTTAAGACATGCAAGAAAAGGGTGAAACATGAAACAGTTTGACTGAAAATTACACCTGGATTATCCTGGGGCTGAAATTCAGGGTCCCGGTAAGGCCCGTTACCGCGGATTTGTGGCAGCCATGTGGCGGAATCGAGTGGCCACCACATTATAGTCAACTGGCCACCACGACCCATATTGAGTGCGGGAGGTTTTGGGGCGATGTCCTCTTCCGCCCCAAACTGCCGACTTCTGCTGCGGTGTGGGTCCTGCGGCCGTGATGACATCATTAGATTGCGCACCACTGCTGTGCGGCCACACCGCCCATATTCACGATAAAAAACCCAGCCTTTTTCCTGACAGTGCCCCCGCCACTTTTTGGGCTGGTGCACTTTGTGGGGCTGCTGTACAGCGCCAGAGGAGGAGAACGGAGAGTTTGTGCGATATCGGGAATTTGTGGTCCAAACTTTTTTGGATTTCTCTGCAGAGTTTTGGTAAACCTGCAGCGGACTTTACAGAACTTTTTGTGAGTGTAGAACACTTTTTGACTCTCTGTGGCCTGTGGGCCTCATTCTCTGCTACACACGGGCCTGCTTGTGAGGGTCGAGCCTTCAAACAGAATGGGCTCAGTGTAGGCAGGGCAACGCCTTGTGCACCTTGTGAGAGGCAGGGCGGCATGCTGGAGAAAGCGACGCTGTCAGCAACTTGTGCAGTGGCAGCTGGCAAGGGAGGCAGCAGCCATGGCTGCCCAACAGAGAGGAGAGCCTGCAGAAGGCCACAGATCTCCATGTAGAGAGAGTGGCCAGGAGTGAGATGGCATGAGGAGGAGGGTCAGGTACGCTGACCCCCCACACCTCATACTGGGCCAGGAGCCTTGCCAGCAGCAGCCTGCAGAGGTTCCAAACCATTAGCAGGAACAGGGAGAAGGGGATCAGCCAGGTGCCATTGGAGGGGCCCAGCACAGACCTGGGGGATGGTTAAGGCATTTGTAAAGACCTCACAAGTGTGTCTCCCCACATCTGGGTAAAGGACTCGCCTCCTTCCCTCCACACCCTGATCAGGGTGTCCAGCTCGGTATCCGAAAATCGGCTTACCCTACTTGGTCCAGCAGCACCAGCCATCCTTCAACACGACTCCTCCCCTCCTCAGGGCCTAGCTGCAAAACCAGGCCAGGGTGCAGCTGGCTTGTTAGCTGCACATGATCAGATGGCTGAATTTCCCCAGGGTTACTCTGCTCCAATCAACCCACCCACAGTGCTACAAACTCCCGATTCCCGCCAGTCATTACCGCCAGAAAAATTTTTTTTTTTCTA
Source organism: Pristiophorus japonicus (assembly GCF_044704955.1). Lineage (NCBI taxonomy): Eukaryota > Metazoa > Chordata > Chondrichthyes > Pristiophoridae > Pristiophorus > Pristiophorus japonicus. Next base: position 115,889,779 of record NC_091982.1, on the reverse strand, counting down.
AATCGCTGAAAATTGATAGACAGGCCGACGGAAAAATAGCGGCGGTAATCACGCAAAAAAGATGGCGGGTGCGCCAGGTTTGTGGCGGCCCTGAATTTCAGCCCCCGGATGTGTTTACCTCAGCATCAGCCAGTTTTGAGAAGTCCGACTGGCTTCCAATGTAGAATTCAATTCCTTTATAGGCTCCCTCCAGGGTAACTCCTCGGATCAAAAGTATGGTAAGAACCAGATAAGGGAATGTCGCAGTTAAATAAACCACCTGAGCATGGAGAGAAGCTTGTTAGATCTTCCTGTATTGCTGGTACAACATCTACAGTATTGAATCCAATTGAATAGAAAACTTATAGGTTCACTATACTTCCATGTCATTTGCAAATTTTGAAATTGTACCCTATACATCAAGTCCAAGTCGTAAATATATATATATCAAGAAAAGCAGTGTTCCTAGTACCAAATCCTGGGAAACACCACTGTATATCTTCCTCCAGTCTAAAAAACAACCGTTCACCACTACTCTCCCTTTCCTGTCACTTAGCCAATTTCATATCCATGCTGCCACTGTCCCTTTCATTCCATGGGCTTCAACTTTGCTGGCAAGCCTATTATGTAGCACTTTATCAAACACCTTTTGGAAATCCATGTACACCACATCAACTGCATTGCCCTCATCAACCCTCTCTGTCACCTCATCAGGGAACTCAAAAAATATGTTTAGGATAACCTCCTGGCTTTGTACTCTATACTTCTATTTATAAATCTCACAATTCCTTATGCTTTATTAACCTGTCCTGCCACCTTCAAATCTTTGTGCATAAACACCCCCAGGTATTTTTTCTTGCACTACCGTTAAAATTGTACCAATTAGTAAGCATGGTCTCTCCTCATCCTTCCTACCAAACTGTATCACCGCACATTTTTCTGTTTTGAATTTCATCTGCCATGTGTCTGCCCATTCCACCAACCTGTCTATGTCTTATTGAAGTCTATCACTATCCTCCTCACTGTTCACTACACTTCCAGGTTTCGTGTCAGCTGCAAATTTTGAAATTGTGCCCTGTATCCCCATGTCCAAGTCATTAATATACATCAAGTACAGCAGTGGTCCTAGTACTGAACCTTGCAGAACTCCACAGTACACTTCTCTCCAGTACGATAAACAATCAGCCATTCAACACAACTGTTTTCTAGCCTGTAGCCAATTTTTTATCCATGCTGCTATTGCCCCCTTTATCCCATGGGCTTCAATTTTGCTAACAAGCATGGGGCTAGAACCTCCACTTTTTTTGCATGCTTAACGCTCACTTTACCGCTGAAATGACGTATAACGCCTATATATCGCCCATTTTGGCACAAAATGGAAACTGACGGGCATTTTTAGGAAACTTAATGCCAAAAGTTACTTTCCCCATGTGCTTAACGACGGGAAAAAATATTACCGCCCGCCCATTTTTTGGGGGCGGAATCATCAGAATCAACGCCCATAATATCGCCCAGCGTTACTTTCCGCGCAAAATTAACGCCGAGATTCAATAATTAAGCCTGTCCACTATTTTTTGTTGTAAAGAGCACATTTGGCAAAACTAACGCCCAGGAGATCGGCCACTGGCACTTTCATCACCTCGCACACATATCGCCCACAGTATCGCTCGCCCAAAAAAACACCCAGAAAAAGTGGAACTGTTCTGAACAAACGCCAGCAGTGTGGCTGGCATTTTTAACATCGCACTTTTACGTGAGGAGCTGATATCTGAACAATTTGCCTGAAAGAGCGTTGATGTGAGTGACAATGCTGACACACTACTGTGTGTGTGCAGCTCAGACATCAATGGTGCCCATCACCTTGGTGCCATGTAAAAATTTATGTTGATCGATATTAAGTTGTATTTGACCCTTTCATGTTAAGCAATCATCAGTGTGTAATGGTGCAGCTATCTGAGACAATGCGCAACAAGGTTATGTTCAATAAAAAAATGTTTACACCAACATTGGTCGAAAATCCTAAGTATCACAGGCAATAACACCCAACCCCCGCCCACACCTCACTTTTTCTACCATTGATATCAATCAAATGTTCAACATGTCCAGCAACACAGAATACAAAGGCAAAGCAGGAGGGTGATCCCCAGCCCCCATACATTACAACAAATTGTATACATCTAGATGGAGATATAACAGCCATCACCCACAGACATGCACCTCACTTTCCTCCCCCCCTCTCCTTCTCCCCACCTCTACCCCTTCCCCTCCTCGTTCCACAGTGCCTGGCCGAGGAGCTCCTCAGGTGGTGCCTCATTGGGGGGGGATGAAGGCAGATGCGGTCGTTGCACGGGTACAGGAGCGGGAGGGTGCCGAGGGGCCAACATTCTCTGATGCAGAAGCAGGATCTTGGTCCTTGCTCTCATCTATTATTTGCAGTGGTGGTGCGGGGCCTAGGGGTGGAATGCCGTGCTCGGAGACCACTGGGAGGCCTGTGGCTATCGCATCCAGGGCCCCCGCCATCCGTGGAATGTACACAATCATGGTGGCCAGCTGTTGGGATATGCCCCCCAATGCTTCGATGTGCTGGTCACCAATGTCTACCATCCTCCTGGACAACTATACCATCTCTCTGCTGTCATGTGGTGCTCGTGGAACAGACCTGCCACATCCATGAGACCCCCACGGGGTCAGCGCCATCCTGAGGACAAATGGGGTGCCCTGTGGCGAGGTGCTTGGGGTCGATACCAGCAGAGTGGAGGAGGGAATGACCGGAGGACCACTAGATGGCCTTGGGGTGGAATGGCTCCTAGAGTGTGGTGATGCAGGTTCCTCGAAGTCCGCACTCTCGTCCGTGGAGAACAGACCCAGCGGATTGACGGGCGAGAATCGGAGCTCCTCAGCAGCAGATGTTGGATTGTCCGGAGAGTCGAGCCCCGCGCCCCCACCTTCTGGTCATTGTGGCCTTGCCTTGGGATGCGCTGCTGGATGAGCTGCAAAACACAAATGAGGTTATTAGAGGAGAAGGGGGTGCTAGGGTGACAAAGTGAGTCCAGCGCTACACTCAGCATATGCACAACAAAAGCACCACTGCTCTCAAAATCATCGCAGACATCACATTTCATGACCATCAACACATTTACATTCCAATGATTTTTATTTGGCCATCATTATTTCTATGGCAAATTTAAAAATCATCTATCATATATTAATGTTTGGATATGAGTGGGTGTGTCACCTATTGACTTTGCATCACGCAATGGTGTAAGCTTTACTCACGTGGCATCACTTCAGGATCTGCAGATGCATCTGTGGCTGTCCAGGGCTGCTTCCCCATGAGTGCGAGCACCCGCTCCTCCATCTCAGTGATGTCGCTGGGGCCTGGTGGCCCCCCACCCGTTCACTTCTGATGGACTTCATCATCGATAGCTTCTTCTGTAAAAGGTGACAGGACGACATGGCATGAGATCATTGTGTGATATCATTGCTAGGTACTGTCACAGAGACCGATACGACACATAACCGACAGATGTAATCATGATTATTATGAAAATTATCATTCTTTACCTAAAGACATATACCGTGACCACAGGCTTTGAGTAAAACATTCCCGGTAAAAGTAAAAGACCTCACATCTGCTGATGGTTACTCATGACTGTTACAAATCAAATTATATAAATACATAGAAACATGTAAATCAATGTAATACTTACTCTTGCGGATCCCACAAGGTCGTTCCATCGTTTGCAGCATTGGCTGCCCTCATGCACGGCATTGATTGCTGACGAGACCACCTCTGCTATCTCGGTCCATATCCTCTGCTATGCTTTTGGGGTGGGCTTCCCATGCCCTCCCTGTGTCAACTCACCCCAGTGTGAGGCATTTGCCTCGTCCGAGAACCTCCTGGCTCTTTTGCGCCCTCGAATGTGCTCCTCTCCCACCTCACTGCTCTCTCCATTGTCAGTCTCCACAGTGTGCTGTGATGCCTCTTCCTCTCTCTTCATTATAGGCCAAATTCAGGCAAATATGTGGCTGGTAACAGCTAATTTTTGTTTGCCTACTTGCTGTGAAACTCTAAAGTCTCCCTCCTTCCTCCCAAAGCAGCCACACCACACCCAGACACGCCTTCAGTCCCTCTGAGCTCCCTCTCTCTCTGTCTCCTCTTCTGCGCATGTCATGATGACTCTTGACCTCCTGAATTGCGGGAATTGAGCGTTGCCATGCCATTGCTCAGGATGGTCATACTTTACGGTAGTAGGTCAAAAAAATTGAACAATATCGCCTATTTTATATCACTTGCGGTAACGCCCATTTTCAAAAATGCTGACTAGGTGCTTTGAGAATGGGTGAGAAGCCGACGATCTGAAAACCCTTTTTTAATGCCCACGCCGGAAATATCGCCCATTTTTGGGCGATAACCACAAAAGTGGAGGTTCTAGGCCCTAATGTGGTACTTTACCAAGTGCCTTTTGGAAGTCCGTATACACATCAACTGCACTCTTTCCTTTACCTCATCAAAACACTCAAGTTAGTCAAACATGAATTGCCCTTAACAAATCTGTGCTAGTTCTCCTTTATTAGTCTGTGCTTGTCCAACCCTCAGCAACCTATATTCTATCCTATCTTGACCAGGTGAAGTAACACATTTATACAGGAGATTAGAACAGAGTGCAATGAATATATTTAACTCCTCACATTTATACCCCAGGATACTTTCCCATTCTGAGTGAAATGAGATTTGTCTGGACAAATAAAACCATGGGCTCAATTTTGCCTAAGCCCATTTTCTGGCGTATTGCCAAAGTTACGCCCCTTTTTTCTTGGCCATAAATGCACCAGAACTATTTTGCCAAAGTTTCCCCGATGTATAATTCAAATTTGACGCCGCGCAGCGTGTCCAGTCGCCTCGGGGGGTAGAGCCTGCTGTCTGCGCCGAAAAAACGATGCCGCACCTTTATGCATGTGCTTCAAAAAAAGTGAGGTTTTTGACGTTATTTCAATGGATGAGCATGCACAGTACAGCTCCGGGTTGGCAATCGGCCATTTTTAAAGAGCCAGTTGTGTGTGTGAGAAAGAGTGCTGTGTGAGAGCATTAGAAAAATCGGAACTGCAGCAATACAAGATACAACGCGGTGCAAGGACCAAGAATTTCTTACAGGATGAAGTGGAGGCACTAGTTACTGTGATTGAGGGCAGATGACACGAGTTGGACACCAGCAGAGGTCACATAAAAGTTCCACCCAAAGAAATGAAGAAACGTTGGAACCAAGTTGCAGAAGAAATGTGCGCAGTGGTGACCACCCTGAGGTCTGGAGGCCAGTGTAAAAAGAAATGGCAGGACCTTGGTCAAGTAGTTAGTGTAAATAATATTTTCATTTATTCAATGGAATTGCAATTGTAAATGTGACCATCTGTATATGTCCCACCCAGCAGAAAGACATCCTCTCTAAAAAGTTGCATTTTCATCTTTGCAGAGGAAGGTGGCACATAATAAAAGGGAAAGAACTTGAACAGGAGGACGCCCGGCAAATCTGCATCCACTGACACCTTTGGAAGAGAGGGTCACTGCTTTGATGGGTCCTGCCTGGAGAAAAGCAACCACCACTGCACAAGCTGGGCCCACACTCGAGTGAGAGGGTAAATTCCTGCAAATTCCAGAGTCAGGCTTTGCTAAATGTTTAGTACTGCATGGGCTAGCCACATTTTGGTTATTGGGGATGTCTCTGTCAGCTACGCTTCAGTTGATGCAATGTGCTACCATTCATCGTGGTCCTTCAAATGAGCCTACTGCCTGCACTGTGTGAGCCTACTCATGCCACGCATCCTGCCCCCTCCTCTGCTGCTAACCATTTGTCTGTTCTGTTATATTTTGCAGAACTTGAGGCCAACCCTGACGATGCAGAAGACGATTCAGACGAGGACGAGCCTGAAGAGGAGAACATCTTCCAATCACATCCTACAGACCAAGAGCATGGGGGTGAGGGGGAGGGGGGAGGGGGAGGGGATGGAGATGGATGAAGACCCCACTGTTTTACTGACTTTGGAGGAGGTGCAGGTGCCACCCATTGAGGTGCCAGCCCCTTCCATGACTAGTGGTTTGAGTGTCGGTGGGACATTCCATGGTTTCCTACCGTCCGAGGCTGCGGGTCCCAGTGGGGTGCAGTGAGCCACACCCAGGATGAAGAGGGGAAGGAGAGCTCTACAGCGCTCTCCTGATGTGCAGGATCTAACAGATGTGGTTCAGGTGATAGCAATGAGTGTGGAGAGCATTGACCTTACACGATCATTCCCGGACACCATCAATGGGGTGGGTAATGAGGTAGCGGGACTGTCGGGACAAGTAAGAGCAATCTCATGAGAAATGGGAATGATGTCCGGGACCATGAGTGAGGGAATATCTTAGTCAACTGAAACCATGTCAGTGACCATGAGGGAGGGAATGTCACAGGTAGTACAAACACTCTTAGTGAACATGAGGGAGGGAATGTTGCAGATCGTTGAGACAGTTTTGATCAACATGAGGGAGGGAATGTTGCAGGTCATTGAGATACTGTCAAGGCACATGAGGGACGACATGTTGGAGTTAGCTGCTGCAATAAGGGAACACGCCCAGACCCTGCACCCATTGACAGAATCAACTGCCACTCCCACTCCAATCCCCACACCAGCCTCTGAAGAGCCCCAAGCCAGGCCCCTCCACATTGCCGCCTGGGCCCTCCACATTGCCGCTCTCCCCCCGACCCCCCCCCCCCCCCACCCACCTCAACAGGTGCGCACTACCCGAGATCTTAGAAAGAATAAGCTTCATTCATACCAACCCTGAAAGACTGCACCACCACCTGCGGGCAGAGGTGGTGGAGTCACCAAGAACAAGTACGGGAAGCAGTCTTAGAATAAGGTGGAGGAGACATGGGTAAGCCTTTCTTTGCTACTGCTGCTGCTGTTGTTGTTGTTAGTGTTGTAACTGTTGTTCTCATCTCAAATGAAAAGATTTTAATAAGTTATGTAAATTTACAAGTTTAAAAGTTAGTAAGTGATCTTAAAGTTTTTAAGTGATCTTAGAGTTTGTAAGTGATCTTAAAGTTTGTAAGTGATCATAACTGAAAACTTTAAAGTTTGTTACAAGAATAATTTTATTAAAGTTCAGTAAAAAGAAGTGTTTGTTAAACTTTTGAATAAAATATATTTTACATTAAATCTGAATCATTACTTTATTTGTTCCATTATTATCACAACTTTTGAAGTAAACATGAATCATTTCTATCATTTATTTCATTAACACAACACAACATATGGAACAGGTTCAAACAGTAAACATGGTCCACGTGGAATAGTTGTCACTGAGCCTTCAGGCAGCAAAGTGTTTACGGATGAGCTGCTGGCGCAAGGCTCAAGCAATTGTTAAAAAGGCATGATGGCCCGCCCTCCTCCACCGTCGTGCTCCGGGTTCAGGTAGTTGCATGGCTTCCTCGCCCTTGTCCTCATCCTCCTACCCGTCATCTGCATCTTCCTCCTCATCATCAGCCACTCTCACTTCAGGTGGGTCTTCGCTACCAGCTGCTGTTGCCTCATGATGGCTAAGTTAAGCAGCATGCAGCATACAACAGTGAACTGACCGACCATCTCAGGGGAGTATTGCAAGTCGCCTCCGGAATGGTCCAAGCATCAGAAACACTGTTTCAAGATGCCAATGGTCCTCGCTTTGATGCTGCGTGTGCGACATGTTGTATTCCCGGTCAGTTTCCGTCCAGGTTATGCGTAGGGGCATCATGAGCCAGGTGGCGAGGCTGTACCCTTTGTCTCCCAGTAGCCAGCTCTGCCCTTCTGACTGCTGCTGAAACATGACAGATATAACACTCTCACGTAGGATGAACGCATCATGGGTGCTCCCAGGGTATCTTGCATCTTGAAGTGAGAGGGTATCTGACATAATGCGATGCATGTGGTCAAATACGAACTGCACATTAATGTAGTGGAAGCCTTTTCTGTTCCTGTACATCTTGGAATCCTCCAAAGGTGCTCGCAAGACGATGTAGGTACAATCAATGCAGCCCTGTACCTTTGGGAAGCCAGAAATCCTGGAGAAGCCCACAGCCCTGTCACGCATTGCTTGGGTGGTCATGGGGAACTTTATATAGTTATTCCTCCATGCATATACTGCAGCTGTCACCTGCCAAATGCAGGCATGAGTTGCATGTTGAGAGATGGTGCACACATCCCCAGTTGTAGCTTGAAACGATCCGGAGACATAGAATGAAAGTGCAGCTGTAACCTTCATTTCAACCTTCAGTCCTCTTGACGCTTCTAGGTTTGCAGGTCTGCATTCACCAACTCACAGATCTCAGTTACAACTTATTTGCAGAAACGCAACCTTCTAACACAGTCTGCATCACTCAGGTGCAGGTGCGAACACCTGTCCCGATATTCCCGAGGTGGGTAAGGCCTCCTGCCCAGCACTCTATGGGCTCTGATGTTCCTGATGCGATGACGTCGAATCAATTGTCTTTTATGTAGCACTATGATGCAGAAGGCTCATACAAGGTATGGCATTGTCAGTATTTCCCCATAGTTAAATTTTACCTTTGCAAAAAGCACAAAATGGCAGGAAGGCAGGCAGGACAGGTTCTTTGTTCTCTTTCCCCAAGATCTGTCTGGATGGACAACACCCAGGTCTTGTGACTTCTCGACCCTCTCACCCCCTCCTCCAAACTCATTGCAGTCTTGTGCCAAGTGCAGCAGCCTTCCAATTCTCCACCTCCCCGCACCCCCCCCCCCACCCACCCCAACCCCTGGGCTTGTTTTCCAGCCGAGCCCGTGTGTCTGGGCGCGGGGCCAATTCTGACGGCCGATGCTATGACCCCCCTCGAGCCCTGCTTGAAGATGTCCAGTGGTGGCGTGTAAGTAAAAAAAAAAGAAAACTTCAGCAATCCAAGAAACTTCCATGTACCCCGTTGAAAGGTAAAAAAAAAAGTTGAACTTTATTAAGGATATTTCAAATGTTAGAGACTCCCTCCAAAAACTTTGATGAAAAACAATGACGTCTTTCAGCGCCGATTTTTCAATGTGGGCTGCTTTCTGTTAACTCACCGGAAGATTTTTCAGGAGTGGCCAGATACGCCGACCTAGGATAAAAAGTATTTGGGAAACTGCGAAAAATGCTAAAAACTTAACCTAGAAAAATCGAAACTAAAGCAGTTATGCCAGTGCAGATTCCAGGAGGAAACTTTGAATTAAATAATTGCTCCAGAAAAAATGGCGCGCGCCAAAATAACGGCGCAAATGACCCGGGAAAATTGAGCCCCATGACCCTAATCTGCTCACTCACTTAGCCAGCCCTGCCCAGCCTTCCAGAGTAATTGGAAATTCACCCAAAGTCCTGTATCAGCGAGTGAAACCCTTAGAATGAGGGGCACATTTCAGGGGTTTGGGGAATTACTGCTGTTCTTTCACTCAGGAGAAAGATCTTCAGATATCACTCAAGCCTGCAGTGCTCATAAATTATAGATCTCACACTCCCCAAAGAGTCACTGTTAACATCACCTGAGAGATAAACCAGCCCCCTTCACAAATGATTTAGAAATTCTAGTTTTATTGTTGCAGAAATCTGTGCTTTGCCACCAGAGTTTTAACTCTATTCATCACCAATCGTTTTACCTTTCCTGATGATTTGATTCCTTTAGATAGCGCTGTCCCAACTATCAGCCAGGCCAGAAGCAGACAGAGGGCTAAATGCCAGACTATCTCCCCAGTCTCATCTATTGAACTTGTACGGCGTAAAGCCCCTTTACTAAATAAAATAACAACAGAAAACATCTTGTATAAGGGTACTGTTCATTACACACAGTCACTATTAGATACAATGCACAGGAGTATTTAGTCAAATATACATGGATTTGAAAGCTATTGAAATTAAAAAGAACCAGTTTGGTGTTTAGAAGTTATAGAACTACACAGAACCTACAATACAGTTACAGGTCATTCAGCCCAACTGGTCTATGCCAGTATTTATTTTCACACAAGCCTACCACACTCTAATGACCTCTTCCTACAATGCCACCGTCAATAGCACCAATGCAATCTGCTGCCTTCATATGTTGCAGTGAGTTCCACATTCCCACCACACTGCAGAAAGAAATTCCTTTAAAATTATTTATTTGATCTTTCAGTGACTACCTTATTTATGGTCTCTTGTTCTAGACTGGCTGACAAGTGGAAGCAATTTCTCCACATCCACCCTATCAAACATCTTCATAATTTGAAAGATCTCTGTCGGTTCTCCTCGTCTTCTCTCTCCCAGAGAAAAGAGCCGCAGCCTAATCAATCTTTCCGGATTGTTGCATCCTCTTCACTCTGGTAACAGCCTTGTAAAACTTTTCTGCATTTTCTCCAGTGCTTCAATAAAAATGGAGATTCAATTTAATATCCTTTTGTTTCTGCCCCCTATTTCTATTGAATTTTAAATATAAAGCTTTGTTTAAACAGTGAGTGCAGATGAGATTCCCTGGAGAGTTGATCTGAAGGAGTTCCTGTCAGTGCTTCATTGACTGACTTACAAAGCACTGTTAAAACTACCTGGGTTAGTCACTGTATCTCCCAATGAATTCAGCTCCTTCATATTTTTAAACATGGGACCTGCTCCCAGACAGTTTCCCCAATTCAGTTACCAGGTCTGTGGGTTAAACACAATACTGTATTCAATTAAAAACATAGAGAAAGGGATATCAGTCACAGATAATTTGAACCATTTAATGTTTAGAAGTTTTAGTGGTGAATTTCTTTCTTGAAGAACAAGAAAAGAAAAAATGCTTAATAAAGATTTCTCTGTATAAATATTGTTAAAGTAAACCTGCAGTGTTAAACCAGGATGCTATTAACTAATGAAAGGGCCCCTGTTGTGATGTTAGTTTGTAACAGACGTATGCTGTAAATAAACCTCTATCTAAATCAAACAGCTTTTCACTCATTAAACAGGACATTCACCCAACTGACCATCCCAAGAGGAAGCTACTGGTACAGCTGTGCAGGTTATAGGTGCAGCGATCTGTAGCAATTTACTTACTCCCAGTATTGCTCACTTGGACCCTGGTGAGGAACGTAGATTTCTGATCCATTCGTGCACGTTTCATTGTTTGCCTGCAGCCATGTTGTGTTAACTATTTCAAAATATCCATCATCCAGAGTGAGATTGCAGAGTGGATCTGGAAAATGTGGAATGTGTTTTAGAAATACATTTCATTGGGAATTAAAAACAATACCCTGTATATAGTTCTTGGGATGTGGTCATCATTCGTATTTATTGCCAATTTTATCTGAGTAGTTTGCTCAGCATCTTCAGATGGCAGTTAAGAGTCAACCAGTTTGGTGTGGGATTGGCGTCTCATAGACCAGGCCGGGTAAGGACATCAGTGAACTGGGTTTTTCCCGATAATCCAACAGCTTCATGGTCGCTTTTACTGATACCAGCTTTTTATTTCCTGTTTTTTTTTTAAATTCTCTTTCTGCAATGCTGTGATTTCTGGTTATATAATCAGGGCCACTGTTTCACTCTGACTGAATTAGTTCAATCCATTTTATTACATGGGTGAGGCTGTGGATGGGTCAGAACACAGAGGTACAGTCTGCACACTCCACTCACAGCACAGTCCAGCCCTGGTGCTCACTCTGCTTGTAATGGGAGATTTTATTTGACAGATTCTGTAATGCTTGTAACCACAATACTAGATTAAGGCATTCAAGTATAAACAGTTCCTTCAATAAGTTGTGGTTATCACAGAAGGCCTCAGGATATGAAAGGACACACTTCAGGGCTTCAACTTGTTTCAATCAAAGCTCAGTTCTGATTCACTTTCACTCATTCCTAATCAAACCTGTACAGAGAGAGATAGGGATACGTGACTCATTGGTATCACACGACCACTAGTAACACGTGACCCTATATCCATCGTCGACATACTGTAAGGACTATTTACCAATTTTCTTCTTTGTTAGTTAAGTATCTTTTCTTCGCCCTCAGTGGTTAACTCTGTTTCCATTCGAAATACGGTAATTTATTTCTTTCAATATTCACCAATTACAAAATAGTACCTCAATTTCAATCACATTCTAACACATTCTATCCAACCATATTCCAGCAAGAAAATTCTCCAAGTTGCAGTTACCATGACAGTTACCTGCACAGCTTCCTCTATTACTCTAAATATAACACTTCAGATATCAAACACAGAACAGGTCACAAAAGAATCAATTTACTCAAAAACTTTGCTACACACATTTTTCACCTCCACAGACAGAAGGAGACAGCACAGTAGGCCTATGTACATCTCAGATGACAGATGCAATGTTTGCACACCACTCCCACCCTGCTGTGTACCCCAGAACAACAAATGTTGACCCTCCACCGAATCTGCTACTGACCGAGCAGGATCCACTCATCAAGCTGCTCACCAGGAAGGATCCAACAATTGAGCAGGGATCAACTCAATGAGCCCCTCACAGAGTCACTCCTGTAGAAGGATCCACTCACCTAGAAGAATCTAATCGCCGAGCCATAAACCGAGAAGGATCAAATCTGGAGTGCACAGCAGGGCGGGAGTGGTGTGCGAGCATTGCATCTGTCATCTGAGATATACATAGGCCTGCTGTGAGCTACTCAAGGCACAGGATCCACACACCGTGTTGTGCACCAAGCAGGATTCATTCAGCAAGCCAGTCACCAAACAGGATCCACTCAATCAGAATCCACTCAATGAATAGGATCCATTCACCGAGCAGGATTTTCAAAATATATATATATTTGTTCATTCACAGGATGTGGGTGTTGCTGGCAAGGCCACATAGTACACATGCCAGATATGAGACTCCCTGAGCAAATGCTTTATGTGGAGCTCCTTCATGGTAAACGAGCCAAAGGAGGACAGCAGAAACGTTATAAGGACACCCTCAAAGCCTCGCTGGTAAACCACTGACACTTGGGAGACCCTGGCCACAGACCGCCCGAGGTGGAGAAAATCCATCCGGGAGGGCATTGAGCTCTTCACAAAGAGCATGAAGAGGCCAAGCGCAGGCAGCGAAAGGAGCGCACGGCAAACCAGCCCCCCCGACCCCTTCCCTCAACGAATGTCTGTCCCACCTGTAACAGGGTCTGTGGCTCTCATATCGGACTGTTCAGCCATCGAAGAACTCACTTTGGGAGTGGAAGCAAGTCCTCCTCGATTCCGAGGGACTGCCAATGATGATGATGATGAGCATTTATTACCCATTACTAATTCTCATCGAGAAGGTGGTGGTGAATCATCACATTGAATCACTGCAGTCCATATGGTGAAGGTACTTCCACAGTACTGTTAAGTAGTTAGATCCAGGAATTTGACACAGCGATGAAGGAATGGCAATATATTTCCAAGTCAAGGTGGTGTACGACTTCGAGGGGAACTTGCAGGGGGTGGTGTTTCTATGCGCCTGGTGTCCTTGTCCTTCGAGGTGGCAGAGGTTGCAGATTTGGAAGAATATAACATAAGAATTAGGAGCAGGCGTAGGCCATAAGGCCCTATGAGCTTGCTCCACCATTCAATATCATGGCTAAGCTTTGACCTCAACTCCACTTTCCTGCCTGATCCCCATATCCCTCGATTTCCATATTTATCTATCTCAGCTTTGAAAGTACTCAACGACTCACCATCCACAGCCCTTTGACACAGAGATTCCAAAGGTTTACAACCCTATGAATGAAGAAATTCCTGCTCATCTCAGTCTAAAATGGCCGATGCTTATCCTGTGACAATGGCTTTAGCTCTAGACTCTCTAGCCAGGGTAAACAACCTCAGCGTTTACCCTATCATTCTACATCAGAATTTTATGTTTCAATGAGATCACCTCTCCTAAACTCTAGAGAGAATAGACACAATCTAGGGAGGTAGTAGAGGTCGCAGGTTTGGGAGGTGCTGTTGAAAAGCCTTGGCGAGTTGCTGTAGTGCATGTCGTATATGGCACACACTACAGCCACACTGTGCAGGTGATGGAGAGAATGAGTGGTTAAGGTCGTGGATGATGGAGTGCCGATCCATCGGGCTGCTTTGTACTGGATGGTGTCGGGCTTCTGGAGTGCTGTTGGAGCTGCACTCATCCAGGCAAGAGGAGAATATTCCATCACACTCCTGACTTGTGCCTTGTAGATGGTGGAAAGGCTTTGGGAAGTCAGGAGGTGATTCACTCACTGCAGAATACCCAGCCTCTGACCTGCTCTTAGAAACATAGAAACATAGAAAATAGGTGCAGGAGTAGGCTATTTAGCCCTTCGAGCTTGCACCACCATTCAATAAGATCATGGCTGATCATTCACCTCAGTACCCCTTTCCTGCTTTCTCTCCATAGCCCTTGATCCCTTTAGCCATAAGGGCCATATCTAATTCCTCCTTGAATATATCCAATGAACTGGCATCAACAACTCGCTGCGGTAGGGAATTCCACAGGTTAACAACTCTCTGAGTGAAGAAGTTTCTCCTCATCTCAGTCCTAAATGGCTTACCCCTTATCCTTAGACTATGTCCCCTGGTTCTGGCCTTCCACAATGTCGGGAACATTCTTCCTGCATCTAACCTGTCCAGTCCCGTCGGAATTTTATATGTTTCTATAAGATCCCCTCTCATCCTTTTAAACTCCAGTGAATACAGGCCCAGTTGATCCAGTCTCTCCTCATATGTCAGTCCTGCCATCCCGGGAATCAGTCTGGTGAACCTTCGCTGCACTCCCTCAATAGCAAGGAGACCAAAACTGAACACAATATTCCAGGTGAGGCCTCACTAAGGCCCTATACAACTGCAGTAAGGCCTCCCTGCTCCTATACTCAAATCCCCTAGCTATGAAGGCCAACATACCATTTGCCTTCTTCACCGCCTGCTGAACCTGCATGCCAACTTTCAATGACTGATGTACCATGATACCCAGGTCTCGTTGTACCTCCCCTTTTCCTAATCTGTCGCCATTCAGATAATATTCTGCCTTCGTGTTTTTGCCACCAAAGTGGATAACCTCACATTTATCCACATTATACTGCATCTGCCACGCATTTGCCCACTCACCTAACATGTCCAAGTCACCCTGCAGCCTTTTAGCGTCCTCCTCCTGACAGCTCACACTGCCACCCAGCTTAGTGTCATCTGCAAACTTGGAGATATTACACTCAATTTCTTCATCCAAATCATGAACGAATATTGTAAATAGCTGGGGCTCCAGCACTGAGCCCTGCGGTTCCCCACTAGTCACTGTCTGCCATTTGAAAAGGACCCATTTATCCCGACTCTCTGCTTGCTGTCTGGAAACCAGTTCTCAATCCACGTCAGTACATTACCCCAATACCATGTGCTTTCATTTTGCACAACAATCTCTTGTGTGGGATCTTGTCAAAAGCCTTTTGAAAGTCCAAATACACCACATCCACTGGTTCTCCCTTGTCCACTCTACCAGTTACATCCTCAAAAAATTCTAGAAGATTTGTCAAGCAGGATTTCCCTTTCATAAATCCATGCTGACTTGGACCACTCCCTTCACTGCTTTCTAAATGTGCTGCTATTTCATCTTTAATAATTGATTCCAACATTTTACCCACTACTGATGTCAGGCTAACCGGTCTATAATTACCCATTTTCTCTCCCCCTCCTTTCTTAAAAAGTGGTGTTACATTAGCTACCCTCCAGTCCATAGGAACTGATCCAGAGTCGATAGACTGTTAGAAAATGATCATCAATGCATCCACTATTTCTAGGGCCACTTCCTTACGTACTCTGGGATGCAGATTATCAGGCCCCAGGTATTTATCGGCCTTCAATCCCATCAATTTCCCTAACATAATTTACCACCTAATAAGGATTTCCTTCAGTTCCTCCTTCTCACTAGACCCTCGGTACCCTAGTATTTCCGGAAGGTTATTTGTGTCTTCCTTCGTGAAGACAGAACCAAAGTATTTGTTTAACTGGTCTGCCATTTCCTTGTTCCCCATTATAAATTCGCCTGAATCTGACTGCAAGGTACCTACGTTTGTTTTCACTAATCTCTTTCTCTTCACATATGTGTAGAAGATTTTGCAGTCAGTTTTTCTGTTCCCAGCAAGCTTCCTCTCATACTCTATTTTCCCGCTCCTAATTAAACCCTTTGTCCTCCTCTGCTGTACTACAAAATTCTCCCAGTCCTTGGGTTTGCTGTTTTTTCTGGCCAATTTATATGCCTCTTCCTTGGATTTAACACTATCCTTAATTTCCATTGTTAGCCATGGTTGAGCCACCTTCCCCGTTTTATTTTTACTACAGACAGGGATGTACAATTGTTGAAGTTCATCCATGTGATCTTTAAATGTTTGCCATTGCCTATCCACCGTCAACCCTTGAAGTATCATTTGCCAGTCTATTCTAGCCAATTCACTTCTCATACCATTGAAGTTACCTTTCCTTAAGTTCAGGACCCTAGTCTTTGAATTAACTGTGTCACTCTCCATCTTAATAAAGAATTCTACCATATTATGGTCACTTTTCCCCACTCTTGTAGTCACAGTACCTATGTGGCTGGTCCAGTTAAGTTTCTGGTCAATGGTGACCGACAGGATGTTGTAAGGTAGGGTATTCAACGATGGTAATGCCGTTGAACGTCAAGGGAGGTGGTTGGAGTCCTGCTTGTTGGATATGGCCATTGCCTGCCACTTGTGTGGCGCGAATGTTAAGTGCCACTTATCAGCCCAAGCCCGGTCTTGCTGCATGCGGGCATGGACTGCTCTATTATCTGATGAATTGCGAAAGGCACTGAACATTGTGCAACCATCAGCGAACATCCCTTCTTCTGAGTTTATGATGGAGGAAAGGTCATTCGTGAAGCAGCTGAAGATGATCCATGCCCTGAGGAACACCTGCACCGATTGACCTCCAACAACCACAACCATCTTCCTTTGTGCTAGTTATGGCTCTAGCCAGTGGAGAGTTTTCCCCCTGATTCGCATTGACTTCAATTTCACTCGGGTTCCTTGATCCCATACTTGTCAAATGCTGTCTTTATGTCGAGGGCAGTCACTCACCTCACCTCTGAATTCAGCTCTTTTGTCCAAGTTTGGACCAAAGCTGTAATGAGGTCTGGAGCCGAGTGGGCCTGCCGGAACCCAAACTGAGCATCGGTGAGCAGGTTATTGGTGAGTAAGTGCCGCTTGATAGCACTGTCAACAACACCTTCCATCACTTGGCTGATGATTGAAATTAGGCTGATGGGACGTTAATTGGCCAGATTGGATTTGACCTGCTTTATGTGAACAGGACATACCTGGGCAATTTTCCACTTCAAGGTAGATGCCAGTGATGTATCTGTACTGGAACAGCTTGGCTAGAGGTATGGCTAGTTCTGGAGCACAAGTCTTCAGCACGACAGCTGAGATATTGTCAGGGCCCATATCCTTTGCTTTATCCAGTGTACTCAGCCATTTCTTTATATCACGTGGAGTGAATCGAATTGGCTGAAGATCTGTGGGGATCTCAGGAGGAGGCCAAGATGAATCATACATTCGACACTTCTGGCTGAAGATGGTTGCAAACATTCAGCCTTGTCTTTTGCAATCGCATGGTAGGCTCCACCATCATTGAGGATGGGGATGTTCATGGAGCCTCCACTTCCTGTTTGCTGTTTAACTGTACACCACCATTCGCGACTGGATGTGGCAGGACTGCAGAGTCTTGATCTGATCTGTTGATTGTGGGATCGCTTAGCTCTGTCTATAGAGCGCTTCTTCCACTGTTTATCATGTATGTTGTCCTGTGATGTAGCTTCACTCGGTTGGCACCTCATTTTTAGGTACGCCTGGTGCTGCTCCTGACATGCTCTTTTGCACTCCTTATTGAAACAGGGTTAGTCCCCTG
The DNA here is from genome assembly GCF_044704955.1 of Pristiophorus japonicus. Classification (NCBI taxonomy): domain Eukaryota; kingdom Metazoa; phylum Chordata; class Chondrichthyes; family Pristiophoridae; genus Pristiophorus; species Pristiophorus japonicus. The sequence continues at coordinate 115,871,918 of NC_091982.1, read as the reverse complement.
GTTTGTTGGTAATGGTAGAGTGAGGGATATGCTGGGCAATGATGTTCCAGGTTGTAGCAGTATACTATTCTGCTGCTGCTGATGGCCCACAGCACCTCATGGATGCCCAGTTTTGAGCTGCTAAATCTGCTCTGAATGTTAGCACGGTGGTAGTGCCACACAGCCTGGTGGGCGTCTTCAGTGTGAAGGTGGGACATTGTCTCCAACAATTACTGTGTGGTGGTCACTCCCACCTTTTTCCCTCGTGTTGGTTCTCTCACCGCCTGCCACAGGCCTGGGTTGGCAGTTATGTCCTTCAGGACTTAACCAGCATTTTAGCTACTGAGCCACTCTTGGTAATGGACATTGAAGTCCGACATCCAGAGTACATTTTGTAACCTTGCTACCCTCAGTGCTCTTTGCAAGTGGTGTTCAATGTGGAGGAGTAGTGATTCATCAGCTGAGGGAGAGCGGTAGGTGGTAATCGGTAAGAGAGGTGTCATGAGACGTCATGGGATCATTGTTGAGGACTCCAATAGCCACTCCTTTCCAAATGTATACCACTGTGTTGCCATCTCTGGTGGGTCTGTCCTGCTGGTGGGACAGGACATACCCAGGGATGGTGATGGAGGAATCTGGGATGTTGGTTGAAAGGTATAATTCTGTGAGTATGATTATGTCAGGCTGTTGCTTGACTGGTCTGTGGGTCAGCTCTCCCAATTTTAGCACAAATCCCAAAATGTCAGTGAGGAGGACTTTGCAGGGTCCAGTGAGCTGGATGTGCCATTGTCGTATCTGGTGTCAAGGTCGATGCCGGTTGGTCTGTCCAGTTTAAATCTTATTATTGGTTTTGTTGCAGTTTCATACAACTGAGTTGCTCACTAGGCCAGTTCAGAGGGCAGTAAAGAGCCAACCACATTGCTGTGGGTGTTGGTCTAGAATCACATATAGGCCAGACCAGGTAAGGATGGCAGATTTCCTTCCCTAAAAGACATTAGTGAACCACCTGGGAGGTTATGAGAATCTGGTAGTTTCATGGTCACCATTACTGATACGAGATTTTTATTCCAGATTTTTACAATTAAATGCCTATCTGCTGTGGTGGGATTTGAACTCACATCTCCAGATCATTAGTCCAGGCTCTGGATTACTAGTCCAGTAACATAACCACTATGTCTCCGTACCATAATGAACAGGATCTCCTCAACTAGCACTCTGAACTGTATCCCATTTCCCAGACTCTGGCCGAGCAGAATCCACTCACTGAGTCACCAACCAGGATTCATTCACCGAGCCACGCATCCAGCAATTCAATGAGCAGAATTTGCTCAGTGACCCCTCCCAGATCAGGATCCTGTCAATATGCCACCCACCAAGCAGGAACCACTCGATGAGCAGAATCCATTCAAACAGGATCCACTTACTGTGACACTCTGAGCAGCAGCTAATAACCCAGACATGCGTCGAGTAGAATCCACTCGCTGAGTCACTAACTGGGCAGGATCTATTTTCTAAGTAGGATTGATTCACCGAGCAGGACCCACTGAACAAGCAGGAGCTACTCAATGAGCCAAAACTGAAGAGGATCTACTCATTGAGCAGAATTCATTCACAGAGCCCCTCGCTGAGCCACTGAACGAGCAGGATTATCTCATCGAGCCACTCATGGAGCAGCATCCACTCAACAAACCACTCATCAGACAGGACCCAATCATCAAGCCACTCACTGAACAGGATCCATTAGTCAAACCATACACCGAGCACAATACATTCACCCCTTCACTCATGGAGCAGAATCCATTATCAGAGTAGGATACATTTCGAGCAGGATCCATTCAGCCAGCCATTCAGTGAGCAGGTCCCATTCAGCCAGCCATTCAGTGAGCAGGATCCATTCAGTGAATCATTCAGTGAGCAGCTCCAATTCAGTGAATCATTCAGTGAGCAGGTCCCATTCAGTGAATCATTCAGTGAGCAGGTTCCATTCAGTGAATCATTCAGTGAGCAGGTCCCATTCAGTGAATCATTCAGTGAGCAGGTCCCATTCAGTGAATCATTCAGTGAGCAGGTTCCATTCAGTGAGCCACTTACCAAGGAGCATCCATTCAGAATCAGACATTGATATCCCAGAATAGATGTCAGCTGTGACTCAGTGAGTAGCACTCTCACCTGAGTCAGAAGGTTGTGGGTTCAAGTCCCACTCCAGAGATTTGAGTCCATCGGCTGGCACTCCAGTGCAACACTGTCAAAGGTGCCATCTTTCAGATGAGACATTACACCTAGGCCCACCTGCCCTTAAAGATCCCATGGCACAATGCTGAGGAATATAGTGCCTATTATGACCTCAGGACTTCCCAAAGCGCTTTATAGCCAATGACGTACTTTTGAAGTGTGGTCCCTGTTGCAATGTAGGAAATGTGGCAGTTATTTGTGCACAGCAAGCTCCCACAAACAATAATGTGTTAATGACCAAATTATGTGTTTTTATCCACTTTGGTTGGAAAAATAGAAAAGCAGACTATTTTTTTTAAATTGTGAGAGATTGAGAAATGTTGGTATTCAGAGGGACCTGGGAGTCATTTACAAATCATTGAAAGGTAACATGCAGGTACAGCAAGCAATTGGGAAAGCAAATGTTAGCCTTTATTACAAAAGGATTGGAGTACAAGAGTAAAGAAGTCTTACTGAAATTATATAAGGCCCTGGCGAGACCGCACCTGGAGTACTGTGTACAGTTTTGGTCTCCTTACCTGAGGAAAGATATACTTGTCATAGAGGCGATCCAGTAGAGATTCACTAGACTGAATCCTGGGATTGGGGGTGGGGCAGGAAATTGTCCTATGAGGAGAGATTGAGAAGACTAGGCTTATATGCCCTAGAATTTAGAAGAATGAGAGGTGATCTCATTGAAACTTAAAATTCTTGCAGGACTTGACAGGGTAGATGCAGGGAGGATGTTTCCCCTGGCTGGGGCGTCTAGAACCAGGGGTCACAGTCTCAGAATAAGGGTCGGACATTTAGGCCTGAGATGAGGAGAAATTTCTTTGGAATTCACTACCACAGAGAGGTGTGGGTGCTCAGTCATTGACTATATTCAGTACAGAGTTTAAAAGATTTTTGGATATTAAGGGAATCCAAGGGATGTGGGGACCATGCGGGAAAGTGGAGTTGAGGCAGAAGATCAACCATCTTCTTATTGAATGGTGGAGCAGGCTCGAGGGGCCGAATGGCTTACTCCTGCTCCATGCTCTCATGTTCTTAATAAACAGAGTTTTTAGGTGAGAAGAAAAGGAAAGAGAACAAGACATTGAAATAAAAGATGAACATGCTGTCATGCAGCGTCTAAGAGGCAGACAGAATAAGAACTATGTAGAAGTTGGGAGACACATTGGGGAGAAAGTGAGAAAAATATCCCCGCACTAACACAGAGACTGAGAGACAAACAGATAGAAAAAGGGAGACACAAACAGTGGAAGAAAAATAGAGATACAAAGAGAGCAAAAGAGAAAGAATTAGAGATTAGTTGACAAGCAGTTACAGGAAAAGGCAGTGTGTTTCTTTCCCATTGACGTTCATGGAAAAGAAAGTGAGGCGGGCTGTAACCGGGATGCCAATTCACCATCACCCGTTTGCACCACCACCCAAAGTGAATTTAACCCAACAGGTTTTTAAAATTTTTCTCATGAGCAATACCATAGGAGATCAACTATTTTCTTTAAAGCTTTTCTCGTATTCAAAATAAAATTGATTCCTGACTATCCTGAAAGCTCAGTCATTCAGTAACGTGATTCCTGCTGCTGATTTCTATCCAAGCATTTCTGCTGTACGATCAAAATGAAGATGGTCACTGTAACTATTGTCAACTTTTCTCACTCAGTCAGACCGACAGAATGAAAGATGAATAGTCGGCATCGATACTTTACCCAATTGAAGTTAACACAGTACCTCTGGGAGTCCTGCTGCATGTTTCATCTGCACCCCACCAACTGAAGCAGTCTGCCCACGGCAGGGGGGATTGGAAGGAAGCAAATAAGTAGAACAGGCTGTAGCCGATGATGGAGGGGTAGACAATGTTGGCAATTGTACAATATAGGATCGTAGCAATCCCCACACCTTAAAATGAAATGAGGAAAATGAGCTTATTAGAAATACATTCTCAAATAGATTCAGCAGATCAGACAAACCAGTTGTATTTAGTTGCCATTGGTCAGCATTGTAATTTCTGCTGTTATTTGTGTGCCCATAATTCTCTAGAATTATTTCACAGATGAGGACACGCTCTATTTTAATGCAAATAGTTATGTTTCTAATTATATAAATGTAAAAGTCTTGAGTCCATCCTACTTCAGCTGCCACGCTTTTGTTACATATCCAAACAAATCTTGATAAATATAAGCATAAAAATAAGAGGAAGAGAATCAGTCATTTCCTGCTGCCTTTTCTGACTTTGGGGAGAAGCTAGGCAATTACAAACAGTTGCAAATTTATACAGAAATAATTACCCTCTAAGTGGTCTCAGGATGTGCTATGTGCAGTAATTAGACATTGTGGCCTCAAGGACAAGGTAAGTGCAGTGATACCTTAGCAGCAGAATAATACATTGTTTATTGCATGTCTCTGTCCTTATAAACAGCTGATCATCTGACTCACACTGAGCAATGCCACGGGAGATATGCTACTGAAATAATTAAAGATTTAAAGCATAAAACTAGTTATCATTTTCAATTCTGGGATTAAGTGAAACTAAATGGAATTAGATAAATTATACAAGTTGGGTGTTAGCTCCTCTCCCATTTTTCCAAAGGTTTAACTCATTCTGGGGTTTGGTCCCACAGGTGTTGCTCACCCTCTGGTCTTCTGTCCAAGTGGACATCCATTACCTGTGTCCGCAGCCTTTTCATTATTCTGGGCACTCAGGTTTTACTCCACCTTCTCTAAATGAGCACTCACTATGGGCATATCCACTCCATCTGCTCCCTCATCCTCACTGCATGTTCCACAATATTTTTGGAGGAACTGTTTTGTTCCTCCCATTCCTCTTTCACAATGTCAAGAATTCCATGAGGCCGTTGTGCATACAACAGCTCCAACAGAGAATGCCCTGTAGAGGTTTGGGCCACCTCCCTAACTGCAAATGTGAGATACGGCAGATTTTGTCATCCATTTCCACAATCTTTTTCTGCATTCTCGAGGGTTCTATTGAATCTCTCCACAAGGCCATCGGTTTGAGGATGGTGCACGGAGGTCCTTAGACTCTTAAAGTGGAACAGGGTTGTAATGTCTGTAAGCTTGTAATGTTTGTAGCTCCACACTGTGGATTTGGACGTATTGTGTACTGCAACTGCAGAGTTAATAATAAACAGAACCAGACAGATTCTGGAGACTTCCAAGAGAGCTGCCTGCCATGTTAGGAGCTGTGTGTGCTGTGCTCTGTGAAGATATCACATTTGGCGGTGAGATGGAATTTTTCGGATGAATTAAAGCTTAAATTTTGTTGGGGAAGGATTCAACCAGTCGACAGAGAGACTTTGGAAGTTTCTGTCTTTGGAAAAAAGCTACAAAATCTGAGGTAAAATACAGCACACAGTGTGAACAGCTAGAGATTAAAATGGCAGGTGTAATGGACATTTGGGGGAATATAGACATGACCGGGAACATTTTAAAGCGTATGTGGATCGGCTAGAAATATGTTTCACTGCAAATAACATTATCAAAGTTCCAGACAATGCAGTCCAGAACCGTGCTGTGTTGGAACGTAAGAAAGCGATTTTCTTATCAGAGGCGAGTCCGGCATTGTACGAAACCCTTGTAAATCTGCTTGTGCCTGACGAGCCAAAGGACACAACGCTTAAAAAGAGATTTTAACGAAGCTAGAGCAGCACTATAACCCTAAACCATTAGAAATTGCTGAAAGCTATCGTTTTGGGATTCGGATTCAAAAGGCGGATTAAAGTATCAGTGATTACATCGTAGCATTAAAAAAGCTATTGATGCACTGTAATTTTGGAAACTTTCAAAACCAAGCATTACAGGATTGTTTTGTTTATGGGGTGAAAAATGATGTGATCAGAAGGAAGTTATTGACGACAGATGACTTGACTTTTGAGATTGCTTGTCAGACATCGAGGCCAATGGGCATGGCCGAACAATATTCCCGAGAATTAAATAATTATTACGGTCATCAGTCAACTGAGGTAAATCACCTGCAGGTTCAAAGTTAAAGACGGTGGGGGCCCAAAGTCTCAGAAACTGGAAATTCTAACAGAGCGTCGAAGTCATGCTATAGATGCCTGGGACAACACATTGCTCAAAATTGTCCATACGTGAAGGCAGAGTGTTTCTTCTGCAGAAAGACTGGGCATCCTGCGAAGGCATGCCAACTGAAGGGTAAACCAGTTTTTAAATCTATGAGTCCAGCGTTCAAAGCTATGAGTAGAAATCCCAAGAGACTACATTGCATGGAAGAACAACAGGACGAGGAGGTGTTAGACTTACACGTCATCAGGAGCACGAGGTTAATGGACAGCGATTTGGAAAGCATCAAACTCCACATAGATGTTGCGGGATTCAAGATACCAATGGAAATTGACATGGGTGCATCCGTGAGTGTAGTCCCAGAGTCACTATATCACGACAAATTGCGTGATTTTCAACTGGAGAAATCCAAGATAGAGCTGCGAGGCTACTTGGGAGAGAAAATTTCTGTGGTAGGTCGTATCACCGTACCGGTGAAATATAAAATTCAATTTCAGAACTTGCCTCTAATAGTTGTGAAAGAAGACAAGTCTGTCTTATTAGGAAGAAATTGGTTGAGCTCACTGAAGCTGGATTGGAGTAAGATTTTCTGTGTGGAAGCGAGATTTTCATCAACGGATGTGGTTATCAAGAAGTATCCGAAGGTGTTCTGCGAAACGGGCAGTCCGATCCAAGGCTTCAAGGCGAGTGTCAGGGTACAGAAGGACGCTAGATCAGTTTACTACAAGCCACGTTCTGTACCATATGCACTCAAGGAGAAAGTTGAGCAAGAACTCAAAAGACTAGAGATTGAGAACATTATTTGTAAGATAGATCGATGTAATTGGGCTACACCCATTGTTGTTGTACCTAAGTCCGATGGTAAGGTAAGATTGTGTGATGATTATAAAGTAACCGTAAACCAGGTTCGAGAGGGTAATGTCTCCAATACATTGCCAAATATAGAAGATTTGTTCACAACACTCTCGATCTTACAAATGCCTTCTTACAGCTTGAACTAGATGAGGAGTCCAAGTCATGTTTGACTATAAATACTCATCTAGGCTTAGATCAATTTAATAGGCTACCTTTTGGAGGGTCTTCTGCCCCTGCCATATTCCAAGGGGTGATGAACCAGATTTTGCAAGGTATTGAAGGGGTAGTGTGTTAGAAACATAGAAACATAGAACATAGGTGCAGGAGTAGGCCATTCGGCCCTTCTAGCCTGCACCGCCATTCAATGAGTTCATGGCTGAACATTCAACTTCAGTACCCCATTCCTGCTTTCTCGCCATACCCCTTGATCCCCCTAGTAGTAAGGACCTCATCTAACTCCTTTTTGAATATATTTAGTGAATTGGCCTCAACAACTTTCTGTGGTAGAGAATCCCACAGGTTCACCACTCTCTGGGTGAAGAAGTTCCTCCGCATCTCGGTCCTAAATGGCTTACCCCTTATCCTTAGACTGTGACCTCTGGTTCTGGACTTCCCCAACATTGGGAACATTCTTCCTGCATCTAACCTGTCTAACCCCGTCAGAATTTTAAATGTTTCTATGAGGTCCCCTCTCATTCTTCTGAACTCCAGTGAATACAAGCCCAGTTGATCCAGTCTTTCTTGATAGGTCAGTCCCGCCATCCCGGGAATCAGTCTGGTGAACCTTCGCTGCACTCCCTCAATAGCAAGAATGTCCTTCCTCAGGTTAGGAGACCAAAACTGTACACAATACTCCAGGTGTGGCCTCACCAATGCCCTGTACAACTGTAGCAACACCTCCCTGCCCCTGTACTCAAATCCCCTTGCTATGAAGGCCAACATGCCATTTGCTTTCTTAACTGCCTGCTGCACCTGCATGCCAACCTTCAATGACTGATGTACCATGACACCCAGGTCTCTTTGCACCTCCCCTTTTCCTAATCTGTCACCATTCAGATAATAGTCTGTCTCTCTGTTTTTACCACCAAAGTGGATAACCTCACATTTATCCACATTATACTTCATCTGCCATGCATTTGCCCACTCACCTAACCTATCCAAGTCGCTCTGCAGCCTCACAGCATCCTCCTCGCAGCTCACACTGCCACCCAACTTAGTGTCATCCGCAAATTTGGAGATACTACATTTAATCCCCTCATCTAAATCATTAATGTACAGTGTAAACAGCTGGGGCCCCAGCACAGAACCTTGCGGTACCCCACTAGTCACTGCCTGCCATTCTGAAAAGTACCCATTTACTCCTACTCTTTGCTTCCTGTCTGACAACCAGTTCTCAATCCATGTCAGTACACTACCCCCAATCCCATGTGCTCTAACTTTGCACATCAATCTCTTGTGTGGGACCTTGTCGAACGCCTTCTGAAAGTCCAAATATACCACATCAACTGATTCTCCCTTATCCACTCTACTGGAAACATCCTCAAAAAATTCCAGAAGATTTGTCAAGCATGATTTCCCTTTCACAAATCCATGCTGACTTGGACCTATCATGTCACCTCTTTCCAAATGCACTGCTATGACATCCTTAATAATTGATTCCATCATTTTACCCACTACCGATGTCAGGCTGACCGGTCTATAATTCCCTGTTTTCTCTCTCCCTCCTTTTTTAAAAAGTGGGGTTACATTGGCTACCCTCCACTCCATAGGAACTGATCCAGAGTCAATGGAATGTTGGAAAGTGACTGTCAATGCATCCACTATTTCCAAGGCCACCTCCTTAAGTACTCTGGGATGCAGTCCATCAGGCCCTGGGGATTTATCGGCCTTCAATCCCATCAATTTCCCCAACACAATTTCCCGGCTAATAAGGATTTCCCTCAGTTCCTCCTCCTTACTAGACCCCCCGACCCCTTTTATAACCGGAAGGTTGTTCGTGTCCTCCTTCGTGAATACCGAACCAAAGTACTTGTTCAATTGGTCCGCCATTTCTTTGTTCCCCGTTATGACTTCCCCTGATTCTGACTGCAGGGGACCTACGTTTGTCTTTACTAACCTTTTTCTCTTTACATATCTATAGAAACTTTTGCAATCCGTCTTAATGTTCCCTGCAAGCTTCTTCTCATACTCCATTTTCCCTGCCCGAATCAAACCCTTTGTCCTCCTCTGCTGAGTTCTAAATTTCTCCCAGTCCCCAGGTTCGCTGCTATTTCTGGCCAATTTGTATGCCACTTCCTTGGCTTTAATACTATCCCTGATTTCCCTTGATAGCCACGGTTGAGCCACCTTCCCTTTTTTATTTTTATGCCAGACAGGAATGTACAATTGTTGTAGTTCATCCATGCGGTCTCTAAATGTCTGCCATTGCCCATCCACAGTCAACCCCTTAAGTATCATTCGCCAATCCATCCCAGCCAATTCACGCCTCATACCTTCAAAGTTAGCCTTCTTTAAGTTCTGGACCATGGTCTCTGAATTAACTGTTTCATTCTCCATCCCAATGCAGAATTCCACCATATTATGGTCACTCTTCCCCAAGGGGCCTCGCACAACGAGATTGCTAATTAATCCTCTCTCATTACATAACACCCAGTCTAAGATGGCCTCCCCCCTAGTTGGTTCCTCGACATATTGGTCTAAAAAACCATCCCTTATGCACTCCAGAAAATCCTCCTCCACCGTATTGCTTCCAGTTTGGTTAACCCAATCTATGTGCATATTAAAGTCATCCATTATAACTGCTGCACCTTTATTGCACGCACCCCTAATTTCCTGTTTGATGCCCTCCCCAACATCACTACTACTGTTTGGAGGTCTGTCCATAACTCCCACTAACGTTTTTTGCCCTTTGGTGTTCTGCAGCTCTACCCATATAGATTCCACATCATCCAAGCTAATGTCCTTCCTAACTATTGCCTTAATCTCCTCCTTAACCAGCAATGCTACCCCACCTCCTTTTCCTTTTATTCTATCCTTCCTGAATGTTGAATACCCCTGGATGTTGAGTTCCCAGCCCTGATCATCCTGGAGCCACGTCTCCGTAATCCCAATCACATCATATTTGTTAACGTCTATTTGCACAGTTAATTCATCCACCTTATTGCGGATACTCCTTGCATTAAGACACAAAGCCTTTAGGCTTGTTTTTTTAACACCCTCTGTCCTTTTAGAATTTTGAGTACAATGGCCCTTTTTGTTCTTTGCCTTGTTATTTGGATAACATATTAATTTCAGCACCAGATAGGAAAATTCATGATAACATATTGAATGAAGTCCTCAAACAGCTAGAGAAGCACAGAGTACGAGTGTCTGCTCATAAGTGTGAGTTATTTAAAAACTCAGTGGAGTACTCAGGGTACAGACTAGACAAAGATGGTTTACATCCAACCAAGGAAAAATTGGATGCAATTAGAAATGCATTCACTCCCAGGAATGTCACTGAACTTCGTTCATTCTTGGGTCTTTTGAACTATTATGGGAAGTTCCTACCAAATTTGGCTACAGTATTACATCCACTACATGAACTATTGAAAAAACAGGTCCATTGGAAGTGGTCAAAAAAATGCGATACAGCATTCAAGGAGTGTAAAAGCAAATTGATAGAGAGCACCATGTTAGTTCACTATGACATATCTAAGGAGATTAAGCTAGCATGTGATGCCTCTCCATATGGAGTTGGGGCAGTGATCTCTCATGTATCACGTAGTGGGGAGGAGAGACCAATTGCTTTTTCTTCACGGACTCTCAGAGCCAGTGAGAGTAATTATGCGCAAATTGAAAGGGAAGCTTTGGCATTAATTTTTGGGGTCAAGAAGTTTCACAAATACTTGTATGGTCGTAAGTTTACCATTGTTATGGACCTTAATCCCCTAACAGCAATCCTCCATCCAAAGTCCCCAGTTCCAACATTAGCTGCAGCCTGAACGCAGAGATGGGCTTTGATTTTGTCAGCATACACATATGATATTGAATACAGATGATCAGCTGATCACAGTAATGCTGATGCAATGTCTAGATTGCCTTCCCCATTACAAGTTACACCCGATAGGGAAGAAGTGTTTTATTTTTCATACATTGATGAACTGCCAGTCACAGCTGAAGAGATTGGTACAGCAACCAAATGTGACCCAGTGATGTCAAAGGTGTATGAGTATATTGCAAATGGATGGCCAAACCAGGTAACAGACAAAGATACACATCCATTCTTCATTCATAGGAATTAATTACCAGTCGATAAAGATTGTACCATGTGGGGTGCAGTAGTGGTTATACCAAATAAATTCAGGTCCAAATTATTAGGAGGCCTCCATGACCAGCACCTGGGAATGTGTTTGACCAAGAGCTTTGCACGCAGTTATTTATGGTGGCCAGGTCTTGATAAAGATATAAAGTACATCGTGAGTCAGTGTACGACATGTCAATCGGTAAGCAAGCAACCACCACCAGTACCATTACAGCCATGGAAATGGCCTCCCAGGGTGTGGCAAAGGCGACATATTGATTTTGCTGAGTTAGAAGGACAACAATTGTTCATTGTGATTGATAGTCATTCGAAGTGGGTTGAGGTGCTTCCAATGTGGAAAATAACAAGTAAAACATTGGACATTTTGCGAAAATTATTTTTTTCATTTGGCCTCCCTGAAGAAATTGTTTTGGATAATGGACCACAATTTCATTCAGAAGAATTTGCACAATTCACGAGCAAAAATGGTGTGAAAGATACCAAGGTTCCACCATACCATCCTGCTTCGAATGGTGCAGCAGAGCGCACTGTACAAATTGTAAAACGTGCCCTCATAAAACAAATGTTAAATCCAAATCCAAGGAAACGACAGTTGTCATTTGATCACAAATTGGCTAATTTTTTGATTACATATCGAAATACTCCTCATACCAACTACAGGTAGAACTCCAGCAGAGTTGTTTCTCAAACGACAGCCATGAACCAGATTCTCGTTGTTCAAACCAAATTTGGCACAGTCCATAGAAGAGACACAATTAAGACAGAAAGAGAATCATGATAGAGGTAGAGTAAAAGAGAGAAGTGTGAAATTAAACCAGAAGGTGAGAGTGAAGAATCATCATCATAAATGGTTAAAGTGGTTACCAGGAAGAGTGGTGAAGATATGTGGTCCTCGCACATATTTGGTTAAGATGTTTGATAATGGACAGGTTAGGTTTGTTCATATTGATCATATTTTACCTACAGACATGGAAGGAGTTGAAGGTGGGAATGATTCAATTATTTCTGACTCATCAGATAGTTTTGATACACCAGTAGCAAATCCTAAATTCAATGTACTGGAAACAAATCCAGGAGAGAATCAGAATGAAAGTCTGAGTCCAAGTCAGAAAAACAAACAGCCTAAAGTTAGAGTGAGTTCAAATGAAAATCAAGGAAATTCCGTGAAGGAAAACGTTCCTCAGGATGAACCTCAAATGAGTTTAGATTTGACACCATGTTTGGAAGGTTCTGTTCAAGAGCGAAGGTATCCTCTTCGAAACAGAAAACAAGTGGTAAAGTTAAATTTGTATATATGGAAAAAAATATATCAGTTTATATCCTGTGTTATGTATAAACATGAAAGTTATATATGATGTTTGTTATAATAACTTCTTCATTAAGGAGGGAGAAGTGTAATGTCTGTAAGCTTGTAATGTTTGTAGCTCCACACTGTGGATGTGGACGTATTGTGTACTGCAACTGCAGAGTTAATAATAAACAGAACCAGGCAGATTCCGGAGGCTTCCGAGAGAGCTGCCTGCCATGTTAGGAGCTGTGTGTGAGGTGCTCTGTGAAGATATCACAAGGGTACAAAGGTATTTCATCAAATTGAACACAAGGAGAGTCCCGTGATTCATTAAGATCTCCTTTGGGATCACTACCCTGGAGAACATCTTCACTAATGCACCGACTAAGGTTTTAGAGGTTGTGCTCCTCAGTTCAATCACCTTGTGATATCACGTAGCATAGTCAATGACTACTAAAATATACTGGTGCCCTCGTGCTGACCTCTCCAGCGGTCCCACTAGGTACATAGTGATCCTTTAGAAGAGCATCGCAATGATTTGGAGAAGAATTAACATCTGACTAAGTCTGGAACGAGGAAAGAAAACATTTCACTGTCTGTATCTGTCTTTGTAAAGTGTACGACAGATAAGATTACAAATAATATTTCAGCAAGGCTGGCTTAAACCACCATCTGATAAGCAAAATATAACCAGTGTATTAACATGTTTAAACTGTTGCTGAGCTTGTGTTGCTGAATAAACACAAACCTTGTAGTATTGGCATGGCTTTCCACACTGCAACAGGGCCGAGGCTGGCAAACTGACCAAAGGAAGATTCCAAGAAAAACATTGGTATCCCAGCGAGTGCCAGCATGAGTGTGTAGGGAATAAGGAATGCACCTGGAAAATATAGTAAAGTAAACTGTAAAAGATTGTATTGATGTTAGAGTCACCAGGTTTATTGATGCAGGTTTGGGGGTGGGTGCTAAACATCCAGAGAGACCATTTCATATTAACACAGGAACTAAATGTTGTCATTGACAGAACAGTGCGACTGCAGATTGCAAGTTTACTCAGCATCTGAATATAAAACAAAAACAGTCACAATAAACATTCAGGCTCTTATCCTATTGCATTGCACCCAACACCCCACTTCCTTGCACTCAGAGTCTCAAATGGCACCTGGCACAAAACAAATGCTCTATTTCAGCACAGACAAGTAGTTTACATGTAATTCATTATAAAGGTGAAAATACAATCTGTGCTCCCAGCAGAAACTTCTTGCATTGATGTTTCACCAGGAAATGGAGAATCAGTCATAGCCCTGAATTTCTTCACTATTTTTAGATCAAGCCACAATGTCCGTGTTGGACCTTTCCCTGGAGTTGATTTCAGGGGGGGACCTATTCTCATCAGTTTTACACCTGTTTTGCCCCAATAAGATTGCCGGTGGAAGTCCAGGCCAGTGCTTTCTGCCCCTTTTACAGGGTTCATAAGGAAACTGAACGGTAACGACAGGATGTGGTCATGAGTCCAGATTCTCATCATTACCATCACATTGCACCCTGTCTAACAAGCAACTTATAAAGCAGGCATTGTGGCTAACCAGGATCAGCTGGTCCTGGAAAAAGCTGGACGGAAGAGAGCTCTGAACCGGGAGAAGTTTGACTGATGTCGCAGCATTTACTAACTTATTCTATTTTCCCCAGGGAATTGTGGAGGTTTAGTGAGGGATTCTCTGCTGAACCCACTGGCAATTCAGGATATAACCTTGCACCCTGGGTTTCCAATGGGATGCCTGTTTGTGCCCTTTTTATGGAATGAGAGGAAGAATTCCAAATGTGACCAAAGGATAATGTGACACCATAGGAGAAGACCCAATATTCATCTGTACAGTTCTATAGGCCCAGAGGTGATATGAGGGCATGTGAAAAATAAAATTAGTCTCTGGAGATATTGATTCACTAAGAAAGCCTTGGATGAACTCTGCCAACCTCTGGACTCAGACCAGGAATTCAGTGCCAATGGTTGTCAAAGTGACCAGAGGCTAGATTTTACACTTTTGTGCAGATCGCCCAAAAATGGGCGGTATTTCCGATGAGGGTGATAAAAATGGGTCTACAGATCACTGACTTGTCGCCCATTCTCAAAGCCCCTAGTCTCCATTTGTGAAATTGGGCGTCACCGCGAGCGATATGAAATGGGCGATAGCAATAAATCTCTCTGACCTTCGCCGTAAAGTGTCGCCTTCCTTAGCAACAGCATGGCATTACTCGATTCCCGTGATTCAGGCGGTCAAGGGTCATCATGACATGCGCACAAAAGGAGACAGCGAGAGAGGGAACTAAGAGAGATTGAAAGAGTGTGTGGGTGTGGTGTAGCTGCTTTGGGAGGAAGGAGGGAGAGTTTAGAGCTTTAGAGCAAATAGGGAAACAAAAATTGGCTGTTACCAGCCATATATTTGCCCAAATTTGGCCTATAATGGAAGGAGAAGAAGAGGCATCACAGCATGCTGTGGAGACTGATGCTGGCTAGCGCAGTGAGCTGGGAGAGGAGCACTTTGGAGGGCGTAAAAGAGTGAGGAGGTTCTCGGACGAGGCAAATGCCTCCCTCCTGCAGGAGGGCAAGTTATGCTGCGGTGATTTGACCCAGGGAGGGCGTGGGAAGCCCATCCCAAAAACCTATCAGAAGAAATGGGCCCAGATAGCAAAGATGGCCTCGTCGGCGACCAACGAGGTGCATGAGGGTAACAAATGCCGCAAATGATGGAACGACCTTGTGGGATTCGCAAGAGTAAGTATTTATATCATGTATTTATATAATTTGATTTGTAACAGTCATGAGTGACTATCAGCAGATACGAGGTCTTTCACTTTACCGGGAATGTTGTAGTCAAAGCTTCCGGTCACGGTGCACGTCTTTAGGTAAAGAATGATAATGATCATAATCATCATGATTACATCTGTCGGTTATGTGTTGTATCAATCTCTGTGACAGTATCTAGCAATGATATCACGCAATGATCTCATGCCATGTCGTCCTGTCACCTTTTACACTTGGAATACTGCATGCAGTTTTGGTTTCCATGTTTACGAAAGGATATACTTGTTTTGGAGGCAGTTCAGAGAAGGTTCACTAGGTTGATTCCGGGGATGAGGGGGTTGACTTATGAGGAAAGGTTGAGTAGGTTGGGCCTCTACTCATTGGAATTCAGAAGAATGAGAGGTGATCTTATCGAGACGTATAAGATTATGAGGGGGCTTGACAAGGTGGGTGCAGAGAGTGTCATGTATCTTACATTATTATATATAACTGTATCCTAACATGCTATACATGACTATAATAAGATATGACCTTTAACCACCAGCATACCTTACCACCAGGGGTGCACTTGCAAGAGACATGTATATAAGGACAGGTCTCAGGCAAGTACAACATTCCAGAGCTGTGAAATAAAGGTGCAGGTCCAGAGTGACCTTGACTTCACTACATGCATCGTGTGAATCTGTACTGAGGGGACAGGACTTTACAGTGGCGACGAGTTATGGGATTATAGAATCCACAGAATGGCGAACAATGGATCAGATGAAAAGTACAATGCAGGAGACAATTGGGAGGACTTTATAGAAAGGCTCCAGCAAAGCCTTGTAACCGAACACTGGTTAGGCGACGATAAGGCAGACAAGAGAAGAGCCCATCTCTTGACCAGCCGTGGCTCGAAAACATACGCTTTAATGAAGGATCTGTTGGCACCCGAGAAACTAGCAAGCAAGTCGTTTGAAGAATTGAGCACACTGGTAAGAGACCACCTGAAGCCAGCGAGCAGCCTACACATGGCCAGACACAGGTTCTACAACTACAGACAGTGTGTGGGCCAGAGCATACCCGACTTCGTGGCGGAACTTCGGAGGTTGGCTAGTTTATGTGAGTTCTCCGATGAACTAAGGAGAGAAATGCTGAGAGACTTTTTCATTGAAGGAATAGGCCACGCAGGCATATTCCAAAAGCTCATAGAGACCAAGAACCTGACCTTAGAGGCAGCAGCACTGGTTGCACAGACATTCTTGGAAGGGGAAGAAGAAACGAGGTTAATTTACAATGCAGGTATGACAACTAACGAAATATCGGAACAAGAAGTTCACAGCATTAGAAAAGCTGATACCCCAACACACAGACAAAACCGGCAGAACAGGCTTTCGACAGCAAGCAGTGGCAACAGAAGCCATCAAGGGTCACAGGAACGGCCGTTCACACCTCATCAATCCACAATGAGAGCAATTAACTACAAACTGAAAGAAGCTCAAGAGCGATCAGCCAGACGCAGCTCATTCTTTGGGAATACTTTGAACAATGGAACAGGTCTATGCTGGAGGTGTGGGGGTGGGCACTCATCAAGGGGATGTCAATTTCAGCAGGCTGATTGCAGAAATTGCGAAAATACAGGGCATTTGGCCCGCATGTGCAAATAAACGGCAGTTTGGCTGGTGTACCAATCGGATGGGTCGGAAAGCGAACCATAAGATGGTGGGGACAGTACCCGGTACACCAATGTACAGCGGGTCAACACGATCAATGGCCGCTGCTCCTACGACAGGACGCCTCCTATAATGATGAGGGTCCTACTCAACGGGATATTTGTCAACATGGAGCTGGATACGGGAGCGAGTCAATCTCTCATGGGCGCTCAACAATTTGAACAACTGTGGCCGCATAAAAGAGAGAGACCAAAACGCACAAAGGTCGACACCAAACTAAGGACCTATACCAAAGAAATCGTACCAGTCCTCGGCAGCGCCATGCTCTCTGTCACACACAAAGGGACAGTGAACTGACTTCCCCTGTGGATTGTCCCCGGAGACACCCCAGCACTGCTGGGGAGAAGCTGGCTGGCAAAACTAAACTGGAAATGGGATGATGTCCATGCCATGTCATTAGAGGAACGGACCTCCTGCTCAACAGTTATAAAGCGATTTGAACATCTCTTTCAGCCAGGTGTGGGCACTTTCAAAGGGGCCAAAGTCAAACTCTACATCACACAGGATGCTAGACCGGTCCATCTCAAGGCCAGAGCTGTACCCTATGTGATGAGGGAAAAGATTGAACACGAACTAGACAGGCTTCTGCGGGAAGGCATTATATCACCTGTGGAATTTAGCGACTGGGCAAGTCCCATCGTCTCAGTCATGAAGCCTGATGGATCCGTACGAATCTGTGGGGACTACAAATCTACCATAAACAGAGTCTCCCCACAGGACCAGTACCCGCTGCCCAGAGCGGAGGACTTATTTGCCACATTGGCTGGAGGTAAACTTTTCTCAAAATTAGACCTCACATCTGCGTATATGATGCAAGAATTGACCGAGGAATCCAAGCTACTCACCACCATCAACACACATTGAGGCCTTTTCATGTACAATCGATGTCCATTCGGCATCAGGTCGGCAGCTGCCATATTCCAGCGCAACATGGAGAGTCTGCTCAAGTCCATCCCGGGGACAGTTGTATTTCAAGACGACATACTTATCACAGGCAGGGACACCGACTCCCATCTCCGTAATTTGGAGGAAGTACTAAAGCGGTTGGATCGGGTAGGCCTACGAGTCAAGAAATACAAGTGCCTGTTTCTCGCACCCGAGGTTAAATTTTTGGGCAGAAGGATTGCCGCTAATGGAATCCGCCCAACAGAGTCCAAAACAGAAGCAATTCGCCTGGCACCCAGGCCCCAGAATGTCTCAGAACTGCGCGCCTTTCTCGGGCGACTCAATTACTTTGGGAACTTTATGCAGAACTTAAGCACGCTGCTGGAGCCTCTCCACATGCTACTCAGGAAGGGGTGCGATTGGTTTTGGGGGGGACGCCCAGGAACGCGCCTTCAATAAGGCACGCAACCTTCTGTGTTCCAACAGTGTTTTGACTTTCTTTGACCCAGGTAAAAAGCTAGTTCTCACATGCGATGTGTCAGCATATGGGGTCGGGTGCATTTTGCAACATGTCAATAGTGCGGGCAAATTACAACCCATAGCTTATGCCTCCAGGTCACTTTCGCAGGCGGAGCGCGGGTACGGAATGGCAGCGAAGGAGGAGCTCGCGTGCATGTACGGTGTCAAAAAGATGCACCAATACCTTTTCGGGGCCAAGTTCACGTTAGAAACCGACCACAAGCCCCTCACGTCCCTCCTATCCGAGAGCAAGGCAATAAACACCAATGCCTCGGCGCGAATTCAACAGTGGGCACTCATGCTGGCGTCCTACGACTATACCATAAGGCACAGACCAGGCACAGACAACTTGCCGATGCGCTCAGCAGGCTATCCCTGGTGACCACGGAAGGGTCTGACGAACAGGACTGTGAGATAGTCATGGCAATCAATTCCTTTGAGTTCACAGGTTCGCCCATGACGGCTCGCCAAATCAGAGCCTGGACGGCCAGCGACCCCACGTTATCCTTAGTAAAAAGATGTGTCCTAACTGGTGAGTGGGCAGAGGCTCGCGATGCCTGCCCCAAGGAATTAAAACCCTTTCACAGGCGCATGCATGAGCTATCACTACAAGCAGACTGCCTGATGTGGGGCAGCCGAGTAGTCATGCCTCTGCGAGGCAGAGAGGCATTTGTCCGGGAGCTCCACCGCGAGCACCTGGGGATCGTTCTCATGAAGGCCATAGCCAGATCCCACGTCTGGTGGCCTGGTATTGACGCGGACTTGGAGCTCTGCGTCCGAAGGTGTACCATTTCTGCCCAACTCAGCAATGCCCCCAGGGAGGCTCCACTGAGCCCCTGGCCCTGGCCTACCAAACCGTGGTCGCGGGTGCACGTAGACTATGTGGGCCCATTCATGGGCAAAATGTTCCTTGTAGTTTTAGATGCATTTTCAAAGTGGATCGAATGCACCATTTTAAACTCGAGCACAGCCTCCACCACTGTGGAGAGCCTTGCAACCATGTTTGCAACGCACGGAATCCCTGACATATTGGTCAGTGACAATGGCCCGTGCTTCACCAGCGCAGAATTCTAAGACTTTATAATTGACCACGGCATAAATCCTGTCAAGACGGCACTGTTCAAGCCGGCCTCCAACGGCCAGGCGGAGAGAGCAGTACAAATCATTAAACAAGGCATGCTTAAAATCCATGGTCCCCCGCTGCAGGGTTGCCTGTCGCGACTGCTGCTGGCATACAGATCTCATCCGCACTCATTGACTGGGATCCCTCCCGTGCAACTGTTGATGAAAAGGACTTTAAAAACAAGGCTCTCATTAATCCTCCCAGACATGCACGAAATCGTTGAGGCAAAGCGCCGTAAGCTGACTGAGTACCATGACAGAAATTCGAGGGGGAGATGGAATGAGATAGTGTACAAAGTGTTTGTACTAAACTATGGCAGGGGTCCCAAATGGCTTGCAGGGACCGTAGCGGGCAAGGAAGGAAACAGGCTACTGGTAGTACAAATGGACAATGGCAAAACCTGCCGGAGGCATTTGGACCAAGTCAAAAGCAGATTTACCAACAACACTGCGGAACCAGAGGCAGACTACAATGTGGAACTCGCACCACACCTGCTGGACAGACAGAGGGAACAACCTGAGGAAAGGGCAATCCCAACAGACAGCCCAGGTGAGTCAACAACAATCACACCAATCGAAACAGACAGCCCAGGCAAGATACCAGCAACCACACCCAAAGAAAAACAGACACCAAGGCAAACAACTGAACCACAACTCAGACGCTCCACGCGAGAGTGTAGACCACCTGAGAGACTGAACCTATAAAGACAATAAGACCTTGGGGGAGGGTGATATCATGTATCTTACATTATTATATATAACTGTATCCTAATATGCTATACATGACTATAATAAGATATGACCTGTAACCACCAGCATACCTTACCACCAAGGGTGCACTTGCAAGAGACAGCTATATAAGGACTGGTCTCAGGCAAATGCAGCATTCCAGAGCTGTGAAATAAAGGTGCAGGTCCAGAGTGACCTTGACTTCACTACATGCATCATGTGAATCTGTACTGAGGGGACAGGACTTTACAGAGAGGATGTTTCCACTGTTGGGGGAAACTAGAACTCGAAGGCACGATCTTAGAACAATGGAGAGCCCATTTAAAACAGAGATGAGGAGAAATTTCTTCTCCCAGAGGATTGTAAATCTGTGGAATTCGCTGCCTCAGAGAGCTGTGGATGCTGGGACATTGAATAAATTTAAGACAGAAATAGATAGTTTCTTAAATAATAAGGGAATAAGGGGTTATGGGGAGCAGGCGGGGAAGTTCAGCTAAGTCTATGATCAGATCAGTCATGATCTTATCGAATGGCGGAGCAGGCTCGAGGGGCCGTATGGCCTACTCCTGTTCCTATTTCTTGTGTTCTTATGTTATTGTTCTTATGTAAGATCTCGACGATGGGATCCGAGCAGAGGTGAACAGGTGGAGGGCCACCAGTCCCCAGCAACATCACTGAGATGGAGAAGCGAGTGCTCGCACTCGTGGGGAACCACACCCAGGCAGCCACGGACGCATCTGCAGACCCTGAAGTGATGCCACGTGAGTAAAGTTTACACCATTGTGTGATGCAAAGTCAACAGATGCCACACCTACACATATCCAAACAATCATATATGATAGGTGATTTCTAAAAATGTCCTAGAAATAATGCTGGCCTAATGAAAAACATTGCAATGCACAATGTGTTGATGGTCATGAAATGTGATGTCTGCGATGATCTTGATAGCAGTGGTGCTTTTGTCGTGCATACGCTGTGTGTAGCGCTGGACGCACCTTGTGACTGTAGCGCCCCCTTCGCCTCTAATAACCTCATTTGTGCTTTGCAGCTCAGCCATCAGCGCAGCCCCAGGCAAGACGGTGGGCCAGAAGGTGGGGGTGCGGGGCTGGACTCGCCGGACAATCCTACATCTGCTGAGGAGCTCTGATTCTCGCCCGTCAATCCGCTGGGTCTGTTCTCTACGGATGAGAGTGCAGACTTCAAGGAACCTTCATCGCACGTTCCAGAAGCCATTCCACCCCAAGGCCATCTAGTGCTCGTCCGGTCATTCCCGCCTCCACTCTAGAGGTACCGGCCCCAAGCATCTCGCCACAGGGCACCCCATTTGTCCCCAGGACGGCGCCGACCCCACGGAGGTTTCATGGACACAGCGGGTCTGGTCCATGAGCGCGGCATGAGAGCGGAGAGATGGTACAGTTATCCAGGAAGACTGTAGACATTGGTGACCAGCATCTCAATGCATTGGGTGGAATATCCCAACAGCTGGCCACCATGATTATGTTCTGCGGATGGCGGAGCCCTGGAAGCGATAGCCAGGAACACTGCTGGCACAGGCCTCCCAGTGGTCCCGGAGCGCAGCACTCCACCCCTAGATTCCGCACCACCACTGCGAACAACAGATGAGAGGCAGGACCAAGATCCTGCTTCTGCATCAGAGAATGTTGCCGCCTCGGCACCCCCTGCTCCCGTACCCATGCAACCACTGCATCTGCCTTCATCCCCCCCCAATGAGGCACCACCTGAGGAGCTCTTCGGTCAGGCGGCATGGAGTGAGGAAGGGAAGGGGTAGAGGTGGGGAGAAGAAGGGGAAGGAGGAAGGAAAGTGAGGCGCATGTCCGCAGGTTATATCTCCATCTGGGTGTTTGCAATTTGTTGTAATGTATGGGGGGAGGGGCCACCCTCCTGCTTTGCACTTGTATTCTGTGTTGCTGGACATAGAAACATAGACATTTACAGCGCAGAAGGAGGTCATTTCGGCCCATCGTGTCCACGCCGGCTGACAAAGAGCTGCAAGGCCCTTGGTCTGCAGCCCTAAAGGTGACATATAAACCTATGAACAATGATAGAAAGGCAGCGAGCACCCAGCCCAACCAGTCCACCTCACACAACTGCGACACCCCTTATAGTGAAACATTCTACACTCCACCCCAACCGGAGCCATGTGATCTCCTGGGAAAGGCAAAAACCAGATAAAAACCCAGGCCAATTTATGGAGAGAAAATGTGGGAAAATTTCTCTCCGACCCATCCAGGCGATCAAAACAAGTCCAGGAGATCACCCTGGCCGTATTCGATTCCCTGCAGTATTATCATTATATCTGCGCCGTCCAATAAAAGGTCATCCAGTCTAATCTCAATTACCTGCTCTGCGTCCTTAACCCTGCAGGTTACGGCACTTTAAGTGCCCATTCAACCATCTCTTAAAAATGGTGAGGGTTTCTGCACCCACCACTCTTCCAGGCAGTGAGTTCCATATCCCCACAACTCTCTACGTAAAGAAGCCTCCCCCTCAAATCCCCTCTAAACCTTCCACCAATCACCTTTAATTCTATGCCCCCTCGTAATAGATCCTTGCACCAATGGAAATAGGCCCTTACTATCCACTATGTCCAGGCCCCTCAATATTTTGTACACCTCAATGAGGTCTCCTCTCAACCTCCTCTGTTCCAATGAGAAAAAACCCAGCCTATCCAATCTGTCTTCATAACTAAGATTCTCCATTCCAGGCAGCATCCTAATAAATTTCCTCTGCACCCTCTCTAGTGCAATCACATCCTTCCTATAATACGGCGACCATTTGATTGATGTTAATGGTGGAAAAAGTCGGGTGTGGGCAGGGGTGGGGTGTTTTTGCTCGTGATACTTATGATTTAAGACCAACGTTGGTATAAAAATTTTTTTATTGAACATAACCTTGTTGCGCATTGTCTCAGATAGCTGGACCATTACACACTGGTGATTCTTTAATATGAAATGATTAAATAAAACTTAACTTCAATCAACTTAAACTTTAACTGGCAACAAGGTGATGGCCACCATTGATGTCTGAGCTGCACACACACACCAGTGTGTCAGCATTGTCACTCACAGCAACGTTCTTTCAGGCAAATCGTTCAGATATCAGCTCCTCACGTAAGAGTGTTGCAGCTATGTAGCCACCACGGGCCCTTTCCTGCGGTCTGGAGGGAGGCGTGGATATGGTTGCATAGCCAGCCTGATTGTCTGGCCCTAGGTCAGCGTCCAGCCCCTCGTCCTCCTCTTCCTCTCTCTCCTGAGGTGGAGCATCAGTCCCTTCTGACAATTCTTGGCCCCTCCTGATAGCCAGGTTGTGCAGCATGGAGCACACGACCACGAATTTACCTACTTGCTCAGGGTTCTATTGTCGCTCCCCTCCTGAGTGGTCCAGACATCTGAAGCACTGCTTGGGCACAGTTATTGATTTCTGGACCACATTGCATGTGTCTCTGTGGCTCTGGTTGTATCGCTTCTCGGCCTCGGTGTGGGTGTCACACAGGAGGGTCATCAGACAGGTGGCTAGGCCATATCAGTTATCACCAAGCATCCAGCATTGTCCTTGTGGCTGACTCTTAAACATGTCAGAGACAGCGCTCTCACGCAGGATGTAAGCCTCATCGAAGCTGCCCGGACATTTGGCATTCACTGTCATTATGATCTGGTTGTGGTCGACAACTAGTTGGACCTTCAGGGAGTGAAATCCTTTACTGTTACGAAAAAGCTCTGGGTCCTGAGAAAGTGCCCACCTGGCGATGCGAGTGCACTGTATTGCTCCCTGCACCCTGGGGAACTTAGCAATGCAGTAGAATGCTCCAGCCCTGTCAGTCTGAGCCTCCGTGGTCATGGGGAAGCTGCTAAAGTCCATCCTTCACGTGTACAGGGCCTCCGTGACCCGTCTAATGCAGAGACAGAGGGGAAATCTCGACTGCGGAGACCCAAAAGGAACAGGACGAGTAGAAAGACAATGCTGCAGTGACCTTGATCTCGAGCAACACTGATGTCCTGATGGCAGGCTGCATATGTGGCCTGATGAGCTCACATATTTCATTGATCACCACCTTGTGGAAGTGCAGTCTCCGAAGGCAGGTGTGCTCGGACATGTGGAGGTAAGACCTCTTTTCCCTGTGAGTGTGGGGTATACATGCTCTGAACCTCCTCCTCATTCTTGCACATCTTAAATTGGGCACATAATGATGTGCATCACACATTGAGCCATCTGCACTCTGCAGCATCTGTGTATTAATCAATGTAGGCTGAGAAATGGTTGGCCCCATTGCAATGAAAGTATAATAGCGATTGATCAGAAGCAATAATTTCCTCACTAAAATACACCTACAGTAAAACCCAATAGTCCAGAGTCTGAAAATACGTCTGTTGAGATGGTCACTTCACCTGAGAAGAACTCCAGAGTCAATCCAAATTCCCCGAAGTTGAAGCAGCCTTTTGAATGAAGCGCCCTCTGATTTTAAAAATGGCACCCACACTGCTGGCTTTAATTCAGACCAGTTCCACTTTTTCCGGGCGTTTTTTTGGACGAGCGATATTGTGGGCGAGATGTGTGTGAGGTGGTGAAAGTGATGCTGGGCGATCTCCTGTGCTTTAGTTTCGGCAAATGTGATCTTTACGACAAAAAAAGTTGGGCAGGCGGTATTATTGAATCTCGCCATTAATTACATGCGGAAAGTAATGCTGGGCAGTATTATGGGCGTTGATTTCGCCCAGTCTGATGATTCCGCCCCAAAAAAGTGGGCGGACGGTATTATTTTTTCCCAGCATTACGCACATGGGGAAAGTAACGCTCGGCAATAAGTGTCTGAAAAATGCCCATCGGTTTCCATTTTGTGGCTAAATGGGTAATATCTGACTATTATATGTCATTTCAGCGGTAAAATGGATGCTAAGTGGGCGTTATGCATGCAGAAATAGGGGAAAATCTAGCCCCAGGACTCTCAACTTTTATGCCACAAGCTCCTTCCATGCTGCAAATGGGGATCTGTGTGACATTAGCCAGGGATTCAGTCCAGGCCCATATTCACCAGGTAATGGATGTTCTCTTTAGGAAAGCTGGAGAATTCATACCTTTTGGTGAGACACCAAGGCAGCAGCATGACAATTCCTTACAACTATTTTGTTGAAACAATAATCAAGTAAGACCTCCCTGCTCCCATACTCAAATCCCCTAGCTATGAAGGCTAACATGCCATTTGCCTTCTTCACCGCCTGCTGAACCTGCATGCCAATTTTCAATGACTGATGTACCATGACACCCAGGTCTCGCTGCACCTCCCCTTTTACTAATCTGTCATCATTCAGATAATATTCTGCCTTTGTGTTTTTGCCACTAAAGTGGATAACCTCACATTTATTCACATTATACTGCATCTGCCACACGTTTGCCCACTCACCTAACCTGTCCAAGTCACCCTGCAGCCTTTTAGCGTCCTCCTCACAGCTCACACTGCCACCCAGCTTAGTGTCATCTGCAAACTTAGAGATATTACACTCAATTCCCTCATCCAAATCATGAATGTATATTGTAAATAGCTGGGGTCCCAGCACTGAGCCCTGCGGCACTCCACTAGTCACTGCCTGCCATTCTGAAAAGGACCCGTTTATCCCGACTCTCTGCTTCCTGTCTGCCAAACAGTTCTCTATCCACGTCAGTACATTACCCCCAATATCATGTTCTTTAATTTTGCACACCAATCTCTTGTGCGGGACCTTGTCAAAAGCCTTTTGAAAGTCCAAATACACCACATCCACTGGTTCTCCCTTATCCACTCTACATAGGCTCAATATTAATGGGGCATTAAAACCTTACAATCTCTCAAAACTAAGGAGGTAATTAATCAACAGGTCCCATTCATACATTAACATTTCTTTAATGAGTGACTATGAGGACTCATCTGATAGCTCAGACCGCCTCTGATCACCGTGCTTCCCCTGGATGTCTAGACAATCCTTCCTGTGAACTATTCCAGAGCGTCTCCTGGGAGTCTCCTGAGGACCAGTGCCACGAAAGGTTATTGGCTGCACTCATGGACTAAGAGCCTTTGTCCTATGACAGCTGAGTCCTGGGACTCCATATGATGCTACCCTGAGAGAGAACAACATTATGTCAGTGGACAACTGCTGTGCCAGTGTATTGAGCCTATGTAGAGTGGATAAGGGAGAACCAGTGGATGTGGTGTATTTGGACTCTCAAAAGGCTTTTGACAAGGTCTCGCACAAGAGATTGGTGTGCAAAATTAAAGCACATGGTATTGGGGGTAATATACTGACGTGGATAGAGAACTGTTTGGCAGACAGGAAGCAGAGAGTCGGGATAAACGGGTCCTTTTCAGAATGGCAGGCAGTGACTAGTGGGGTGCCGCAGGGCTCAGTGCTGGGACCCCAGCTATTTACATTATACATTCATGATTTGGATGAGGGAATTGAGTGTAATATCTCAAAGTTTGCAGATTACACTAAGCTGGGTGGCGGTGTGAGCTGTGAGGAGGACGCTAAAAGGCTGCAGGGTTACTTGGACAGGTTAGGTGAGTGGGCAAACATGTGGCAGATGCAATATAATGTGAATTAATGTGAGGTTATCCACTTTAGTGGCAAAAACACGAAGGCAGAATATTATCTGAATGAGGACAGATTAGTAAAAGGGGAGGTGCAGCGAGACCTGGGTGTCATGGTACATCAGAAATTGAAAATTGGCATGCAGGTTCAGCAGGCAGTGAAGAAGGCGAATGGTATGTTAGCCTTCATAGCTAGGGGATTTGAGTATGGGAGCAGGGAGGTCTTACTGCAGTTGCACAGGGCCTTAGTGAGGCCTCACCTGGAATATTGTATTCAGCTTTGGTCTCCTAATCTGAGGAAGGACGTTCTTGCTATTGAGGGAGTGCAGCGAATGTTCACCAGACTGATTCCCGGGATGGCAGGACTGACATATGAGGAGAGACTGGATCGACTGGGCCTGTGTTCACTGGAGTTTAGAAGGATGAGAGGGGATCTCATAGAAACATATAAAATTCTGACGGAACTGGACAGGATAGATGCAGGAAGAATGTTTCCGATGTTGTGGAAGTCCAGAACCAGGGGACATAGTCTAAGGATAAGGGGTAAGCCATATAGGACTGAGATGAGGAGAAACTTCTTCACTCAGAGAGTTGTTAATCTGTGGA
Source organism: Pristiophorus japonicus (assembly GCF_044704955.1). Lineage (NCBI taxonomy): Eukaryota > Metazoa > Chordata > Chondrichthyes > Pristiophoridae > Pristiophorus > Pristiophorus japonicus. The sequence goes on along the minus strand of NC_091982.1, from coordinate 115,844,282 downwards.
ATTCCCTACGGCAGAGAGTTGGTGATGCCGGTTCATTGGATATATTCAAGAGGGAGTTAGATATGGCTCTTATGGCTAAAGGGATCAAGTGGTATGGAGAGAAAGCAGGAAAGGTGAATGATCAGCCATGATCTTATTGAATGGTGGTGCAGGCTCGAAGGGCCGAATGGCCTACTCCTGCACCTATTTTCTATGTTTCTATGTTTCTATGTTCAACCCTTGGGGTGCTCATGGCAACTGGAAAGGGGAAAGGTTGGCCATCGCGGCTGGGGGGAGAGAGAGGACATCATGGCTGGAGGGAGAGAGGCCATCAGGGCTGGAGTGAGAGATGTCACTGATTGGGAGGAGGGAGAGAGGGGCTTCGATGGGCAGAGGGGATGCTGAAGGCTTCCTTGAAGGTTAGGGGTAGAACTCCTGATACTCCTGGCCCACAAGGAGTGGTGAGGAAGGCACTTACATTGTAGACCTGACAGCTCCCGCCTCCTTTTTGTTGCAGGATTTCCTGATCCCTGGGAAATGGAAGCACATGCAGCAGCAGTTCATTTAAAATCAGGCTCCTTATTGCACTGTAGGAGCCCAATTTTAATATGCTAATGATGTGCCCCACCTCTCCACAGCAGGACATTTGGACAGCCCGATATTTGCCACCGTAAAAAAGGTTAGGTGCGTTTTTCCTGCATTTGACGGTTTAACCGCAAACCGCCCGACCTTTTGCCATCCATCGTGGGAGGGTTAATATCGAGGTCGATGTTTCCATGAATTCATTTTTTATTTAAACTTCTCAATTGAAGGCTGTGGCCTCTGGTTCTACTGTAAGGTAAGGAAATCATGAAAACACTCTTTAAGTGCAGTGGTTCTGGTACTGGACTAGGAGCGTACAGTTCACCAGTTCAAATCCCATCAAACTGAATTTAATAAATCTGGGAACCTGTGGGCTGGAACTAAAAATGCCAATAACAGGTGATGGAGTGTTGTAAAAACCCAACTGGGTCACTAATGTGGAGCTGAAAAGTTCACTTCCACCCCTACCTGGTCTGACCTACACATGACTCCAGTCCCACACCATGTGCTTATCTCTTTATTTCTGCCTTTCTCTCCCCTATATTATGGATTTTACTACAATACCTCCTCCATTTCTGTAAGCCAGGTAAGGGAATCGCCAGACATTGCCCAGACCCACAGCACTGCCGATCATTGAGAGCAAGTAGTCAGTTTTCGAGGACCAGTTGCCTCTCTCCACATTCTCGTCACTTTTACCCACATGTTCATAGCGGGCAGCCTGGGGAAAGACAGAAAATGGTCGACTCAGAAGTTAGACTTTGTCAGACTAGAACGCAAGCAAAAAGTTACGTTTTCACCCACTATAGAAACACTGTGTTCTCCATTTAGCAGCGATCGGTTGGTAGTTTGGAAATATGCCGAACCCCACAGAGAGCCTCTACAATTCACAACAACCAAAATCCCCAAATCATCAGCACCTCTCAGGGTTTTACATGAGTTTACTGTCATGTTTTGATAAAATACTCACTGTGTCCTGGGGAGGGTGTGTTTGGTGGATATTCTGTGGGAACCCAGATAAAGACAATTCTTTCTGGTCCATTTCAGGACAATGATGAACGAATCTTCTACTTGCTCAGGGGTTGGATGCAAACCTTGAGGACACTGTTGTCCAGAAGTCTTCGAACTTTGTACTGCTCCGGGATTCTTGTTAAGGATGATTCAGCTCCACACCAGGCAATGATACTTCTACACTCAGAAGCCAGTCCCTTACGCTGTTTAAAAGCAGTTTAGCTCTGTTTACTCATGGTCTGCTGACACCCAGCATCCCAGAGTATTTCTGTTGTTAATTAGTCAATTTCCAGACTAAACATTAATATTGCAGGTTATTTGCAATAGTTTCTGAGCATGCAGTACCAAAGTGCAATTATTTTGCATCTACAGGTTTGACAAAAACTGCATTTTAAAGGGGTCAGCACCAAGTGCACCTGCACCAATCAGGCAATGCAGAAATCTGCATGTGTTTGCTCAAAAATGGGAGAATCTGTTCTAATGACAGAAACTTGAAGATAATCCACTGGTTCCTGAGTTTATTTTACACTTTTAAATAATATTTTGAATATTTAGTTATACAGGTTGAACCACCCTTGTCCAGAACTCCCTTATCCAGAAGCACCCCTCATCCAGAACCATTCCCGGCCACCAGGTGACGCATGCGCAGAACTCCGACATGAACAAATTGAAGTCCTTCTTCGCTGCCGACTCCCACAATCGCTGGCCTGACCCTGTGATCCACCACCCCCCCATCCCCCGCCGCCCCCCCCCATGATCTTTCTGCTGCACTCCCAGCCCCAAGCCAGCCAGTCCCGATATTCCCTTGCTCATTATCTGTACCATCCAATTTAACATGACCACCCCTCATCCGCAAAATCCCTTATCCAGGACAGGCCAGGTCCCGAGGGTTCCGGATAAGGGAGACTCAACCTGTATTGAGACTGTCAGTTCCAAGTGGTCTCATACCCAATGCAAATTAACAGACTGAGGTCAGTTCAGCTGCACCTGTGGGGTTTATGTGTGGTCACAGTCACACAGGATGTGCAGTGTCACTGCACTATTAGCACTGAAGGTGTCCTTAACACGAGCAAAGAGAAATTACTGTCAGTAATATTAGCAGACAGACGATTAACAAGTTCAGATGAGATGCCTCTATCTGCTCTAATAGTGGAGGTGTTAACCCTTTAAAATTAACAGTTAATGTCTCCATTAAAACACCAGAAAGAAGAATGTGATCTCAATACATTCAATGTTCATTCACTAATATCATCAACAGTATTTGCTAATCTAATGAGCGATGGATTGTGTGTTCAATGAAGAGATTTAATTGGGTATAACAGAGATCAGAATTCCTGTTTTAATCCTCTTCTTCCAGGAGATGAAAATCTGGCCTTTGGAGCTGGTTTTTAACTGTTCAAATGGCAATTTTTAAAATTCCACTCCCACCTACAAAATACATCTGAGATACAAGAGGACTGAGAAACAAGATAAATAATTGACAATTTAATTCATTATATTCAGGTAAATGTGTAAATTTACAAACCCCGTCTGCCCAGGGAAGTGGGAAGTTCTCTGAATCTGCTGCAGAATAAAATGTCTCATCATGTGGCAGGTTTTTAATGGGACGATCAATAAGGGAGTATTTTGCCTCTCTCTTCACAAGAGGCCTCAGAGTTTGAGCAATATAATTGTGAAGTGTTTGGTGACTGTAGTGCTGACTGGTATGAAGAACGGTCAGAATTCCAGCACTTATTCCTTAAAAGGCAGAAACCACTGATAACCTAAACGCAGTAATGAAAAATACAGACCATAATAAACAAAATTTCAAAGTGAGCAAAGAAAAGGTTTGGTCCCTTATGGAAAGAAACCAGAGGGTGCTTTGTTCCAAAGTAGAAAGGTTTTATTAAGAACTTACACTATATGTAGTAAAGATGTTAAAATACAAGAGTACAATTATAACAGACTAAAGACGCTCGGATGCAACCTGGCAAAGCTTAACATTGACACAGTTCCGAGGTGCACTGTCAAAAGGCCCTGTGATAACACTTGAGCGGTCTAGTCTCGCTCTGAGAACGTTGTAACATCTCAGCATAAGGTCCGGACTTATATACACATTACAATCGCCCATCATTCTGCTGAACCTTGAGCCCTGCTCCCTCCCTTTGTCGGCCCGCACATCAATCATTCTGTCTCAGGCTCTGCTGACTTCAACACATTCCACAAAAAGGCAGGAACAGACAACTAACGGTTTCCCAAGCCTTGAGCCAAGCAACACGAGATAACAATGGAGATGGGGTTGGAGGTAATTCTAATAGAAAAGAGCATGTAGGTTGGGTTTCGGGAGGGTTGTTAAAATCAGCGGAAATGGCAGCGCGTCTGGAAGCCGGCTCCAAATTCTGGGTTCAACTCTGGGTGCAATCCCTTCCGGAGAGCTAGGTTTCTGCTTATATTTAAATGAGGTAATTTTAATGAGATTTTGACCAGCATTTAAATCTAATAGCACATGCACAGGTTTCCTGGGCTCCCTGAAAGTTGTCATTTAAAGGAGAGCGAGAAGATACAAGATACGAGAAGGTCTCCTTCTGTGCTGCACTATTCTTTGATCCTATGATTCTATAAGATTGTATGGCAATTCATAGGGCTAATTAAAAGTCACGGATACAGACATCAATAATTACTCAGCTGCTTTCAAACCTCCCACTAGGAAAGCATTTGTTGCGAGTACTTGTGTTGTGAGGCTAAGTTGTGAAATTTGGAGGCATTGAGACTTACAACATCAGTAAGGGTGGCACCATGGCTGCCTTAGATTGACCTTGTACGAGGAGCAAAATGACCACCAGCAGCAGCAAAGGCCCAATGTGGAGACACCTGCAGGTGGTCGTCAGAGAGGGGACCAGCAAAGGGGTACAGCTCATAGGAAGCACTGCCCACAATACAGGGTCTACAGGCAGAGGCTGAGCTTCCTAGATATGCTGGAACAACAGTTGTCACATCAGGTAGCGGCAGACAACTACAGCCTCCAAGAAGAAGAGCTGCTCCCTGTTGGACATTAATGAGGCTGTCAAACTCACCACTGCCCTCAACTTCTTGCCTCCAGATCCTTCCCGGGCCCTGCCAGAAACATATCCAGGTTCTCCCAGAGACTTCTGGCTTGTTTTCCTGACCGGCAATTATGTCCACTTTGCCTGCGATGAAACCAACCGAATGAGCGGGTGCTCGTTCTGGCTGGCTTCCAACAGGTGCAGGGTGTCTGCAGACATGTGGTAATCCACACACCCGCAGAGCAGCCAGGAGTATTCTTCAACGGCAAGCGATTCCACTCCATCAATGTGCAGCTGGTGTGCAACAAGCAAAAGATATTTCTGTAGGTGTGCACAAGATTCATGGTGTCTATCATAAACTTTTCAACCTGAGACAATCTAAGCTCTTTGGATATGCAAGCAAAATGAAGGGGTGGCTGCTAGAAGACAAAGGATACCCCCTTCAAACTGAGCTGATGACACCCTTGAGGAATCCAACCAATCAAGCCCAAGAACAGTAAAACAATAGCTATATGACCACCAGATGTGCGATCGAACAAGCCATCAGCATGCTCAAGATGCGCTTCAGGTGCCTGGGTAGATCTGTAGGCACCCTCCAGTACACACCAGCAAGAATGGTTGTGGTGCGTCCTGCACAACATTACGCACCTCAAGGTTTGAACCTGCGGGAGGAACAAGGCGTTAAGTGCAAATCATCTGCGGACAAATCCGAGGAGGAGGAGAGGGAGGCAGAGGAGGATGAAGATGAAGATGAAGACACCACACCAGCCGCTCATATTGCTGTCCGGGAAGCCAGGGATTAATATTAAGATGTGCATGACGCAAGGCCTCAATATCACTATTAGTTTGCCATTAGGAAATACGTCTGGTTGGAATGCCAGGCTCTACTTCATGTTCCTTGGTCTCCCTTTCATCTTCATTGTTTTCTAGAATACATCCCGTCTTGGCTACATTGTTGTTATCTAATCCAAATTCTTCACCTCCAAACTTGTGATCAGAACCCTCTTCAAAATCTTCACTTTATTGTCTTAAAGTTGTGCTGTTAAGGTCTTGACTCATCCTCCTCCTTTGTTCCCTAACCCTCTAAAACTTCAAACCTGTCTTCATTTTGATTCAAAGCAGTCAGAGGCTGGCCGGGAAGCTAGCGATTCCCTTATTATTTAAAGGTTAATTTTTTCATTTCCACTGGACCGATGTAACTATCACATCCTATGGCCACTCTCCCCCACATTGCACATCCCCAATGGTTCCCATAAATTCATGTCTTCCCGTTCATTGATGAGCAACTGAAATGGCGAATTGCCAGCCAGCAACCAAGAATGGGCAACAAGGAAAGTGGTGCAAAGTAATACATTGTATATGATTCTACTACAGATGGCAACTTAACAGCATAACATTTTATCAAGCACCCATGTGCATACAAAAGCAAAATGATGAATTAGCTAGTGAATTGGCTATGATAGATTGGCAAATGATATTTAAGGGGTTGACTGTGGATGGGCAATGGCAGACATTTAGAGACCGCATGGATGAAATACAACAATTGTACATTCCTGTCTGGCGTAAAAATAAAAAAGGGAAGGTGGCTCAACCGTGGCTATCAAGGGAAATCAGGGATAGTATTAAAGCCAAGGAAGTGGCATACAAATTGGCCAGAAATAGCAGCGAACCTGGGGACTGGGAGAAACTTAGAACTCAGCAGAGGAGGACAAAGGGTTTGATTAGGGCAGGGAAAACGAGAAGCTTGCAGGGAACATTAAGACGGATTGCAAAAGTTTCTATAGATATGTAAAGAGAAAAAGGTTAGTAAAGACAAACGGAGGTCCCCTGCAGTCAGAATCAGGGGAAGTCATAACGGGGAACAAAGAAATGGCAGACCAATTGAACAAGTACTTTGGTTCGGTATTCACTAAGGAGGACACAAACAACCTTCCGGATATAAAAGGGGTCAGAGGGTCTAGCAAGGAGGAGGAACTGAGGGAAATCCTTATTAGTCGGGAAATTGTGTTGGGGAAATTGATGGGATTGAAGGCCGATAAATCCCCAGGGCCTGATGGACTGCATCCCAGAGTACTTAAGGAGGTGGCCTTGGATATAGCGGATGCATTGACAGTCATTTTCCAACATTCCATTGACTCTGGATCAGTTCCTATGGAGTGGAGGGTAGCCAATGTAACCCCACTTTTTAAAAAAGGAGGGAGAGAGAAAACAGGGATTTATAGAACGGTCAGCCTGACCTCAGTAGTGGGTAAAATGATGGAATCAATTATTAAGAATGTCATAGCAGCGCATTTGGAAAGAGGTGACATGATAGGTCCAAGTCAGCATGGATTTGTGAAAGGGAAATCATGCTTGACAAATCTTCTGGAATTTTTTGAGGATGTTTCGAGTAGAGTGGACAAGGGAGAACCAGTTGATGTGGTATATTTGGACTTTCAGAAGGCTTTCGACAAGGTCCCACACAAGAGATTAATGTGCAAAGTTTAAGCACATGGGATTGGGGGTAGTGTGCTGACATGGATTGAGAACTGGTTGTCAGACAGGAAGCAAAGAGTAGGAGTAAATGGGTACTTTTCAGAATGGCAGGCAGTGACTAGTGGGGTACCGCAAGGTTCTGTGCTGGGGCCTCAGCTGTTTACACTGTACATTAATGATTTAGACGAGGGGATTAAATGTAGTATCGCCAAATTTGCGGATGATACTAAGTTGGGTGGCAGTGTGAGCTGCGAGGAGGATGCTATGAGGCTGCAGAGTGACTTGGATAGGTTAGGTGAGTGGGCAAATGCATGGCAGATGAAGTATAATGTGGATAAATGTGAGGTTATCCACTTTGGTGGTAAAAACAGAGAGACAGACTATTATCTGAATGGTGACAGATTAGGAAAAGGAGAGGTGCAACGAGACTTGGGTGTCATGGTACATCAGTCATTGAAGGTTGGCATGCAGGTACAGCAGGCGGTTAAGAAAGCAAATGGCATGTTGGCCTTCATAGCGAGGGGATTTGAGTACAGGGGCAGGGAGGTGTTGCTACAGTTGTACAGGGCCTTGGTGAGGCCACACCTGGAGTATTGTGTACAGTTTTGGTCTCCTAACTTGAGGAAGGACATTCTTGCTATTGAGGGAGTGCAGCGAAGGTTCACCAGACTGATTCCCGGGATGGTGGGACTGACCTATCAAGAAAGACTGGATCAACTGGGCTTGTATTCACTGGAGTTCAGAAGAATGAGAGGGGACCTCATAGAAACATTTAAAATTCTGACGGGTTTAGATAGGTTAGATGCAGGAATGTTGGGGAAGTCCAGAACCAGGGGTCACAGTCGAAGGATAAGGGGTAAGCCATTTAGGACCGAGATGAGGAGAAACTTCTTCACCCAGAGAGTGGTGAACCTGTGGAATTCTCTACCACAGAAAGTTGTTGAGGCCAATTCACTAAATATATTCAAAAGGGAGTTAGATGAAGTCCTTACTAGGGGGATCAAGGGGTATGGCGAGAAAGCAGGATGGGGGTACTGAAGTTGCATATTCAGCCATGAACTCATTGAATGGCGGTGCAGGCTAGAAGGGCCGAATGGCCTACTCCTGCACCTATTTTTCTATGTTTCTATGTTTCTAAAATACTGTAGGTGCTGGAAATCTGAAATAAAAAGAGAAAATGCTGGAAATACTCAGCAGGTCAGGCAGCATCTGTGGAGAGAGGGACAGGTTGATCTTCTGACAAAAGTTCATTGACCTGAAATGTTAACTCATGTGCATACCCTTGTTGAAATACAAAGCTTTGCTCTTCTTTTTCTTGCAACTCCTAGGTGGTGCAACCCCTGTGTCTCCATCAGAGGTAGAGGCAGGCTGCTCATTACCTGCTTTGTTTCTGAGATGCCCTTGGACAACTACGTTTGGGTGTTGGAGCCCTTGAGGGTCCTGCCAAAGATTGATCCAGCAGCAGACTCGGCCATCGGGACACGAGGCAGCATGTCATGTAGGGGAGGGCAAGGGGGGAGAAGTGAAAGCTCTTTGAGTGGATTCCCCACTTCCATGTCACCTTTCGCCATTATCACTCTCATGGGCCAGCCGAACTTTGCTGCTAGCACTCTGCTACCACTCTGCTGGCAGCTTGGTGCAGATCAGTGAGGTTGTGTAAGGCCAAGGCTAAGGGATCTGCTGCCCCTCAATGATACACCTTTTCATCGATGGCCCTCGGGGTGCAACATCTGTGTCCAGCTGGGAGGGCTAGGAGAGGGCTGTGCCCTCCGACGCGGATCATCCACAACTGTCCCTACTAGGGGACTACCAGCAATCTCCGCTCTTCCTCATTGTGAAGTGTGAGTCACCAAGTGAAGACACAACTATCTGTCCAACAGGACCCACTGAAGTGTGAGTACCTGAGCTTGTGAATGGTAAGCATGTATCCTGTGATGGTGCACCTCAGAAGGAATCAGCTCGGAGGAGGAATCGTCATCCAGGCGCTCCACCGACTGCTGCTGCATGCTTGAAGGCCCCGGCGGAGAAAAAAGATATGAATTAGTACTGGCGAGGTAAGAATGTAGCAAGATAGCGTCATGAAGATTATCATATTTCACTCATTGCTGAAATCAAGTCAACATGACTGAATGCCGTATGATATGAGGGGGCTTTTAGTTAATTGTATCACCTGGTAACTGGGGGCTCCCCATCTCAACTGCATAATCTGTGGAGGACCATCTCCAGCCCTCTCCCTCGCCCTTCCCAATGAGGGAAAGAACAGAACCATGAGTGAATGTATGGCATACGTTCACTCAATTGTGCAGCGCCTTTGGTGAGGGTGACTATCAGAGGGGTGAAATTTCAGCTGGATGAGGGTGAGTGGCAGTGCTAAACGGATAGATGGGGATGTGGGGAAGTGCAAAGAAAGGGAAGGATGGGTAGGCGTGCCAAGGTGTGAGGAGTGAGGTGATGGAATAAGCTTCCCAAGGCAGAGAGGCATGTGTGATGTGCAAGGCGTGGGCGAATGTGCATCTGTACTGACCTTTCCTGATCTGGTTAGATCATTAAAGCTCTTCCTGCACTAAATCGAGGACTGTGGCACAATGCTCCTGCTGTGGACCTCCTGGGCCACCTCCAGACACGCCTTCTTTATGATAGCAGCAGATTTCTTCCTCCCATTGCTGGTTAAGAGAATCTCTCTGCTGCTCCTGTGAAGGTGTTGATCATAGTCAAAAGGTGTGCTGAGTCAACACTTGTAAATTGGGTGTAGCTCCTAAGGGTATAAAAGTCAACAGTTTTTCAGAGCACAGAGTGATCTGCACAGAGAGGTTTTAAATGGAGTGGAGTTAAACAGAGTTATTGATTCGGGATTTTGGAAAGAGTGGGAATTCGGAGAAAAGGGGAAGATTAATTTAAAAGTTAAAAATAGGTAAGTGATATTTCACAGAGGCAGTGGACCTGCGTGGGAGCAGCAGCGGGAGCTGAGGTGGAGGCAGAGGCTTAAAAGGCAAGGCTCAAAAGGCAACATTCGAAAGGGATATCAGAGTTTAAAAAGTGATGTCGGCACAAGGGAAGTAGCTGATTGGTAAGTGTTTTTTTTCTCTGTTAAGTTAAGGCAGCTTAAATCAGCGGCGGTGAGATACTCCAGGGAGCAGCGCGAGCAGGTTAGTGACTGTGGCAAAGTGGAACTGAGCGACTATATTAGACGTCAGAGGAAAGCAGGGAAGTGATTGGTTGGTGAGTTCTTTCTCCTTTCTTGTTTTTCTTGCTTAATTATTCAACTGTTTTCAAAATAGCAGTAGTGTGTGTTTTACTAAGGATTAGAATTCTGTGGCATTGGTAGTACTAAAAATAAAACTTAATTAATTAATTAAATACATTAAGATGGCAGGACGGGTGATGTATCAGTACTGCAACATGTGGGAGCTGGTGGCCCCCATTGAGGTCCACGGTGGCCACCTCTGAGGTTAGTGTCTTCAGCTCTGCATTGATGAGTTGGAGTCCAAGCTGCAGACACTGCGACACATCAGGGAGCGGGAGAGTTACCTGGACACTGTGTTCCAGGTGGTAGTCACACCCCTTAGGTTAACTAACTCAGATTTGTCTAGCGGTCAAGGACAGGAGGGTGTGACTATAAGCGAGGCAGGTAAGGGGATGCAGAAGGTAGTGATGGAGGAGCCTCGGCCCTTGCTCTTGTCCAACAGGTACGAGATTCTTACTCCCTGTGTGGACGACAGCAAGGACTGCAGGGAGGATGAGCAAACTGACCACAGCACCATGGTACAGGGGGCCATTCAAGCAGGGGGAGTAAAAAGAAACATTGTAGTAGTAGGGGAGAGTATCTTTAGGGGGATAGATACAGTTCTCTGCAGCTGTGAGCGTGAGTCCTGAAGGCTGTGTTGCCTGCCCGGTGCCAGGGTTAAGGAATTCTCCTCAGGACTGGAGAGGAACTTGGAATGGGAGGGGGTGGATGCCAGTTGTCGAGCTCCACGTGGGTACCAAGGACAGATAGGACAGACAAGAAGGTTCTACCAAGGGATTATGAGCAGCTAGGGGCCAAATTAAAAAGCAGAACCACAAAGGTAATAATCTCTGGATTACTACCCGAGCCACGAGCAAATTTATATAGGTTAAATAAGTTCAGAGAGCTAAACTCATGGCTAAAAGACTGGTGTGGGAGAAATGGGTTTTGGTTCCTGGGCACTGGCACCAGTACTGGGCTAAGAGGAAGCTGTTCCGTTGGGATGGACTCCACTTGGAACGTGCTGGGGCTAGGGTCCTGGTGAACCGAATAACTAGGGCGACAGAGAGAGCTTTAAACTAATTAGTGGGGGGGAGGGTTCAGGTGAGCAGAAACCTAAAAGCTCAAAGAACAAGGTGAAGGCAATAGAGCAGGGTAGCATTGAGAGAAACGAAAACCAGAGCGTGACAGGAAGGGACAGAATCTATAAACATAAGAGTGTATCAGAAACTAGGGCCAAGCAGGAGAAAATGGTAAGAAAAGATATTTAAAAGCTCTTTATCTGAATGCATGCAGGATTCGTAACAAATCAGATGAGCTGTCGACAAAGTTACAAATGGGTATGATCTTGTAGCCATAACAAAGACGTGGTTGCAAGGTGATCAGGACTCGGAACTAAACATTCAGGGGTACTTGACAATTTGGAAGGACAGACAGAAAGGAAAAGAAGGTGGTGTAGCTCTGTTGATGAAGGATGGGATCACTGCAATAGTGAGAAACAATATTGGCTCAAATGATCAGGATGTTGAAACAGTTTGTGTGGAGATGAGGAATAATAAGGGGAAAGGTGAGTGTAGTCCAGAACAGTAGCAACTCTGTTGGTCGGAGTATAAACCAATAAATAGTGGGGCTTGTAACCTAGGAGCTAAATTAAAAAGTAGGACCTCAAAAGTAGTAATCTCGGGATTGCTACCAGTGCCACGTGCTAGTCAGAGTTGGAATCGCAGGATAGCACAGATGAATACGTGGCTTGAGCAGTGGTGCAGCAGGGAGGGATTCAAATTCCTGGGGCATTGGAACAGGTTCTAGGGGAGGTGGGACCAGTACAAACCGGACGGTCTGCCCTTGGGCAGGACCGGAACCAATGTCCTAGGGGAAGTGTTTGCTAGTGCTGTTGGGGAGGAATTAAACCAATATGGCAGGGGGATGGGAACCAATACAGGGAGACAGAGGGAAACAAAAAGGAGACAAAAACAAAAGACAGAAAGGAGATGAGTAAAAGTGGAGGGCAGAGAAACCCAAGGCAAGAAACAAAAAGGGCCACTGAATATAAAGGGGCTGCAGGAGGGGTCAAAACTAAAAATCATGGTTTAAAAACAAGGATGAAAACACTCTACCTAAATGCTCGCAGCATTCGAAATAAAGTAAATGAGTTGACGGCACAAATCATTACAAATGGATATGATTTGGTGGCCATTATAGAAACATGGTTGCAGGGTGGCCAAGACTGGGAATTAAACATACAGGGGTATCTGACGATTCAGAAAGATAGACAAGAAGGGAAAGGAGGTGGGGTAGCTCTGTTAATAAAAGATGATATCAGGGCAGTTGTGAGGGATGATATTGGCTCCAATGAACAAAATGTTGAATCATTGTGGGTGGAGATTAGAGATAGTAAGGGAAAAAAGTCACTGGTCGGCGTAGTTTATAGGCCCCCAAATAATGTCACGGTGGGGCGGGCAATAATCAAGGGAATAATGGAGGCATGTGAAAAAGGAACGGCAGTAGTCATGGGGGATTTTAACCTACATATCGATTGGTCAAATCAAATCGCACGGGGTAGCCTGGAGGAGGAATTCATAGAATGCATACGGGATTGTTTCTTAGAACAGTATGCAACAGAACCTACGAGGGAGCAAGCCATCTTAGATCTGGTCCTGTGTAATGAGACAGGAATAATAAACGATCTCCCAGTAAAAGATCCTCTCGGAATGAGTGACCACAGTATGGTTGAATTTGTAATACAGATTGAGGGTGAGGAAGTTGTGTCAGAAACGAGCGTACTATGCTTAAACAAAGCGGACTACAGTGGGATGAGGGCAGAGTTGGCTAAAGTAGACTAGAAACAAAGACTAAACGGTGGCACAATTGAGGAACACTAGAGGACTTTTAAGGAGCTGTTTCATAGTGCGCAACAAAAATATATTCCAGTGAAAAAGAAGGGCGGCAAGAGAAGGGTTAACCAGCCGTGGATAACCAAGGAAATAAAGGAGAGTATCAAATCAAAGACCAATGCGTATAAGGTAGCCAAGGTTAGTGGGAAACTACAGGATTGGGAAAATTTTAAACGACAGCAAAGAATGACTAAAAAAGCAATTAAAAAGGGAAGGTAAACTTGCGAAAAACATAAAAACAGATAGTAAAAGCTTTTACAGATATATAAAACGGAAAAGAGTGACTAAAGTAAATGTTGGTCCCTTAGAAGATGAGAAGGGGGATTTAATAATGGGAAATGTGGAAATGGCTGAGACCATAAACAATTATTTTGCTTCGGTCTTCACAGTGGAAGACACAAAAACCATGCCAAAATTTGCAGGCCACAGGAATGTGGGAAGGGAGGACCTTGAGACAATCACTATCACTAGGGGGGTAGTGCTGGACAGGCTAATGGGACTCAAGGTAGACAAGTCCCCTGGTCCTGAGGAAATGCATCCCAGGGTATTAAAAGAGATGGCGGAAGTTATAGCAGATGCATTCGTTATAATCTACCAAAATTCTCTGGACTCTGGGGAGGTACCATCGGATTGGAAAGCAGCTAATGTAATGCCTCTGTTTAAAAAAGGGGGCAGGCAAAAGGCAGGTAACTATAGGCCGGTTAGTTTAACATCTGTAGTGGGGAAAATGCTTGAAACTATCATTAAGGAAGAAATAGAAAGACATCTAGATAGGAATAGTGCAATCAAGCAGATGCAGCATGGATTCATGAAGGGGAAATCATGTTTAACTAATTTACTGGAATTCTTTGAGGATATAACGAGCATGGTGAATAGAGGTATACCGATGGATGTGGTGTATTTAGATTTCCAAAAGGCATTCGATAAGGTGCCACACAAAAGGTTACTGCAGGAGATAGAGGTACGCGGCGTCGGAGGAAATGTATTAGCATGGATAGAGAATTGGCTGGCGAACAGAAAGCAGAGAGTCGGGATAAATGGGTCCTTTTCGGGTTGGAAATCGGTGGTTAGTGGTGTGCCACAGGGATCAGTGCTGGGACCACAACTGTTTACAATATACATAGATGACCTGGAAGAGGGGACAGAGTGTAGTGCAACAAAATTTGCAGATGACACTAAGATTAGTGGGAAAGCGGGTTGTGTAGAGGACACAGAGGCTGCAAGGAGATTTGGATAGGTTAAGCGAATGGGCTAAGGTTTGGCAGATGGAATACAATGTCGGAAAGTGTGAGGTCATCCACCTTGGGGAAAAAAACAGTAAAAGGAAATATTATTTGAATGTGGAGAAATTACAACATGCTGTGGTGCAGAGGGACCTGGGGGTCCTTGTGCATGAATCCCAAAATGTTAGTTTGCAGGTGCAGCAGGTAATCAGGAAGGCGAATGGAATGTTGGCCTTCATTGCGAGAGGTCTGGGGTACAAAAGCAGGGAGGTCCTGCTGCAACTGTATAGGGTATTGGTAAGGCCGAACCTGGAGTACTGCGTGCAGTTTTGGTCACCTTACTTAAGGAAGGATATACTAGCTTTGGAAGGGGTACAGAGACGATTCACTAGGCTGATTCCAGAAATGAGGGGGTTACCTTATGATGATAGATTGAGTAGACTGGGTCTTTACTCGTTGGAGTTCAGAAGGATGAGGGGTGATTTATATAAACATTTAAAATCATGAAAGGGATAGACAAGATAGAGGCAGAGAGGTTGTTTCCACTGGTTGGGGAGACTAGAACTAGAGGGCACAGCCTCAAAATACGGAGGAGCCAATTTAAAACCGAGTTGAGAAGGAATTTCTTCTCCCAGAGGGTTGTGAATCTGTGGAATTCTCTGCCCAAGGAAACAGTTGAGGCTAGCTCATTGAATGTGTTCAAGTCACAGATAGATAGATTTTTAACCAATAAGGGAATTAAGGGTTACGGGGTAAGGGCGGTTAAGTGGAGCTGAGTCCACGGCCAGATCAGCCATGATCTTATTGAATGGCGGAGCAGGCTCGAGGGGCTAGATGGCCTACTCCTGTTCCTAATTCTTATGTTCTTATGTTCTTATTATCAATTTGGTCAGGGTAGCCTTGAGAAAGAGTTCATAGAGTGCATAAGGGATGGGTTCCTTGAGCAGTATGTAATGGAACCAACCAGGGGACAGGCAATCTTAGATCTGGTTCTGTGTAATGAGACAGGATTTATAAATAATCTCCTAGGAAAGGATCCCCTTGGAATGAGTGATCATAGCATGGTTGAATTTGAAATTCAGATGGAGGGCGAGAAAGTTGGATCTCAAACCAGTGTACTAAGCTTAAATGAAGGAGACTACAAAGGTATGAGGGCAGAGTTGGCTAAAGTGGACTGGGAAAATAGATTAAAGTATCGGACGGTTGATGAACAGTGGCGTATATTTAAGGAGATATTTCATAACTCTGAAGAAAAATATATTCCAGTGAGGAGGAAAGGATGTAAAAGAAAAGCTAGCCATCTGTGGCTAACTAAAGAATTAAAGGACGGTATCCAATTAAAAACAAGGGCATACAAAGTGGCCAAAACTAGTGGGAGGACAGAAGATTGGGAAGCTTTTAAAAGTCAGCAAAGAATGACTAAAAGAATGAATAAGGGTAGAGAGACTATGAAAGTAAACTAGTACAAAATATAAAAACAGATAGCAAGAGTTTCTATGGTATATAAAAAGGAAAAGAGTGGCTAAAGTAAATGTTGGTCCCTTGGAGGATGAGACCAGGGAATTAGTGATGGGGAACATGGAGATGGCAGAACTCTGAACAAATATTTCGTATCAATCTTTACGGTAGGGGACACTAAAAATATCCCAACAGTGGATAGTATAGGGGCTATAGCAGGGAGGAACTTAACAAAATCACAATCATTAAGGAGGTGGTACTCAGTAAGATAATAGACTAAAGGCAGATAAATCCCCTGGACCTGATGCCTTGCATCCGAGGGTCTTAAGAGAAGTAGCGGCAGGGATAATGGATGCATTGGTTGTAATTTACCAAAATTCCCTGGATTCTGGGGAGGTCCAAGCAGATTGGAAAACTGCAAATGTAACACCCCTATTTAAAAAAGGAGGCAGACAAATAGCAGGAAACTATAGACCAGTTAGCCTAACATCTGTGCTTGGGAAAATGTTGGAGTCCATTATTAAAGAAGCAGTAGCAGGACATTGGGAAAAACATAATTTCGTCAGGCAGAATCAGCATGGATTTATGAAGGGGAAGTCATGTTTGGCAAATTTGCTAGAATTCTGTGAGGATGTAACGAACAGGGTGGATAAAGGGGAACCAGTGGATGTGGTGTATTTGGACTTCCAAAGTCCAAATTTGACAAGGTGCCACACAACAGGTTACTGCACAAGATAAAAGTTCACAGGATTAGGGGTAATATATTAGCATGGATAGAGGATTAGCTAACTAACAGAAAACAGAGAGTCGAGATAAATGGTTCATTCTTGGGTTGCAAACAGTAACTAGTGGGGTGCCGCAGGGATCAGTGCTGGGACCCCAACTATTTGCAATCTGTATTAACGACTTGGAAGAAAGGACCAAGTGTAATGTAGCCAAGTTTGCTGACGATACAAAGATGGGAGGAAAAGCAATGTGTGAGGAGGACACAAAAAATCTGCAAAAGGACATATACAGACTAAGTGAGTGGGCAAAAATTTGGCAGATGGAGTATAATGTTGGAAAGTGTGAGGTCATGCACTTTGGCAGAAAAAAATCAAAGAGCAAGTTATTATTTAAATGGAGAAAAATTACAAAGTGCTGCAGTACAGCGGGACCTGGGGGTACTTGTGCATGAAACACAAAAGGTTAGTATGCAGGTACAGCAAGTGATCAGGAAGGCCAATGGAATCTTGGCCTTTATTGCAAAGGGAATGGAGTATAAAAGCAGGGAAGTCTTGCTACAGTTATACAGGGTCATCATCATAGGCAGTCCCTCGAAATTGAGGAAGACTTGCTTCCACTCTAAAAATGAGTTCTTAGGTAACTGAACAGTCCAATACAGGAATTACAATCTCTGTCACAGATGGGACAGACAATCGTTGAAGGAAAGGGTGGTTGGGATTGGTGTGCCGCATGCTCCTTCCGCTGCCTGCGCTTAGCTTCTGCATGCTCTCGGCGATGAGACTCTAGGTGCTTAGCGTCCTCCCGGATGCACTTCCTCCACTTAGAATGGTCTTTGGCCAAGGACTCCCAGATATCGGTAGGGATATTGCATTTTATCAAAGAGGCTTTGAGGATGTCCTTGAAACATTTCCTCTGTCCGCCTTGGGCTCGCTTGCCATATGGGAGTTCCGAGTTGAGAGCTTGCTTTGGGAGTCTTGTATCAGGCATGCGAACAATGTGGCCCACCCAGCAGAGCTGGTCAAGTGTGGTCAGTGCTTCGATGCTGGGGATGTTGGCTTGGTCGAGGACGGTAATGTTGGTGCGTTTGTTCTCCCAGGGGATTTGCAGGATCTTGCGGAGACATTATTGGTGGTATTTCTCCAGTGACTTGAGGTGTCTACTGTACATGGTCCACGTCTCTGAGCCACACAGGAGGGCAGGTATTACTACAGCCCTGTAGACCATGAGCTTGGTGGCAGATTTGAGGTCCTGATCTTCGAACACTCTTTTCATCAGGTGGCCGAATGCTGCGCTGGCATACTGGAGGTGGTGTTGAATCTCGTCGTCGATGTCAGCCTTGTAGATAATAGGCTCCCGAGGTATGGAAAGTGGTCCACATTTTCCAGGGCCACGCTGTGGAACTTGATGACTGGGTGGTAGTGTTGTGTGGTGGGGACAGCTTGGTGGAGGACCTTTGTGTTACGGATGTTTAGTGTAAGGCCCATGCTTTTGTATGCCTCAATGAAGATGTTGACTATGACTTGGAGTTCAGTCTCCTCATATGCGCAGACGCATGCGTCGTCCGCGTACTGTAGCTCGACGACAGAGTTTGGGATGGTCTTGGATCTGGCCTGGAGACGACGAAAGTTGAACAGGTTCCCACTGGTTCTGTAGTTTAGTTCCACTCCGGCGGGGAGCTTGTTGAGTGTGAGGTGGAGCATTGCAGCGAAAGACATTGAGAAGAGCTTTGGCGCGATGACGCAGTCCTGCTTGACCCCTGTCCGGAAGTGGATTGGGTCTGTAATGGATCCGTTGGTCAGGATTACGACTTGCATGTTGTCGTGGAGCAGGCGGAGGATGGTAATGAACTTTAGGGGGCAGCCGAAACGGAGGAGGATGCTCCATAGCCCTCGCGGTTGACAGTGTCAAAGACCTTTGTAAGGTCAAAGAAGGCCATGTACAAGGGTTGGTGCTGTTCCCTGCATTTTTCTTGCAGCTGTTGCGCTGTAAAAATCATGTCCGTTTTACCCCAAAGAGGATGAAATCCTCATTGTGACTCCGGGAGGAGCTTTTCAGCCACAGGGAAAGACGGTTAAGGAGGATTCTAGCGACGACTTTCGCAGTGGTTGATAACAGGGAGATCCCTCTGTAGTTGCTGCAGTCGGACTTGTTCCCTTTTTAAAGATGGTCATGATTACTGCATCTCTGAGATCTCCCAGCATGCTCTCCTCCTTCCAGATGAGAGAGTTGAAGTCATGTATTCGTGCCAATAATGCCTCTTTGCCATACTTCAGTGCCTCAGCGGGAATTTCATCCGCTCCCGTTGCATTGTTGTTCTTAAGATGGCCTTTTTTATCTCGTGCAGGGTTCGGGTTTTGCTGAGATGGTGGCGGGTAGCATGCTGCGGGATGGAGTAAAGGACACTTGAGTCAAAGGCAGAGTCTTGGTTAATGAGATCTTCGAAGTGCTCCTTCCAGCGGGTCTTAATTTGGTGAGGCCACACCTGGAATACTGCGTACAGTTTTGGTTTCCATATTTAAGAAAGGATATACTTGCTTTGGAGGCAGTTCAGAGAAGGTTCACTAGGTTATTTCGGAGAGGAAAGGTTGAGTAGGTTGGGCCTCTACTCATTGGAATTCAGAAGACTGAGAGGTGATCTTATCGAAACGTATAAGATTATGAGGGGGCTTGACAAGGTGGATGCAGAGAGGATATTTCCACTCATAGGGGAAACTTAAACTAGGGGACATAGTTTCAGAATAAGGGGCCGCCCATTTAAAACAGAGAAGATGAGGAATTTCTTCTCTCAGAGGGTTGTACATCTGTGGAATTCGCTGCCTTAGAGAGCTGTGGAAGCTGGGTCATTGAATAAATTTAAGACAGAGATAGACAATTTCTTAACCGATTAGGGAATAAGGGGTTTTGGGGAGCGGGCAGGGAAGTGGGCCTGAGTCCTTGATCGGATCAGCCATGATCATATAAAATGGCAGAGCAGGCCTATTCTTGCTCCTATTTCTTATGTTCTTATATTCTCCTCACTTCCCCCAACAGTACATCAAGGGAGGCATCATTAAGTTTGGGTCCTGTCTGTGGCTGTCTTGAATCCATCAGAACACTTCTTCAGTTTCCTGCAACTCCAAACTCCTCCAAATTCCATCCTAGGATTGCCCTTTAAATGTTCCAGTTGAGATCATGTCATGCGAGCCCACTGTCATGCACTGGACTCCAAACCCAGAATTAAAATTATAATCCGTTGGTCCGTTGAACTTTCGCATTCCGACCCGCCGAGTATTCTCACGTTATCACACCCCACTGCTCCGAACACACCTCGGAGTAATTATTGAGGCCAGAGTGTCTGATTACGTGGTATCCACCAACATTTTTTTCGCATTCATCGCTGTAAAGGCCAGCATTTATTGGCCATCCCCAATTACCCTTCAGAAGGTGGTGATGGTGAGCCGCCTTCTTTAACTGCCTCAGTCTGTAAAGTGAAGGTACTCCCACAGTGCTGTTAGGGAGGGAGTTTCAGGATTTTGACCTAGTGACCATGAAGGAACGGTGATATATTTCTAAGTCAGGATGGTGTATGACTTGGAGGGGAACCTGCTGGTGGTGATGTGCCCATGCACATTCTGCCCTTGTCCTTTTAGTTGGTAGAGGAAGTGTGTTTGAGAGGTGCTGTCGAAGAAGACTTGGCGAGTTGCTGCAGTGCATCTTGTAGATGGTACACACTGCAGCCATGGTGGGCTGGTGGTGGTGGGAGTGAATGTTTAAGGTGGTGGATGGGGTGCCAATTAAACTGGCTGCTTTTGCTTGAATGGTGTTGAGCTTCTTGAGTGTTGTTGGAGCTGCATTCATCCAGGCAAGTGGAGAGTATTTTATCACACTCCTGACTTGTGCCTTGTAGATGGTGGTGTAAGGTTTGGATTGCAGGTCACACACACATTACTGCAACGGTCTTAGGAGTTGTATGCCGTTTTAATAAAGAGCAACGGTTATAAGCATAATCAGATACAATACGTGATTGAGATAGATACAGTAGACATATAAACCGTGACAGATGAGAATCATCTACGGTCCCAGAATGGAACGGACAGACGTTGAGGCAGAACGGTGGTCTCTGAACACATCCCGAGCTGGTGAACGTGTTAGGTCGAAGCCAGCTTGGGGGGTTCACCCTCAGAGGTTTGAGCTTGACCAAGTTGTTAGGCTGAAGCCCACATGAGATCCACCTTGAAGAAACTCTCTCCTCAGTCTGCCTGTTTCTCTTTCTGGGTTGACTGTTTTTATACCTTGCATCAATCATTTTTTATCCATTTAATTGTCCAATCACAGGGGAAAGGGTACATATTAGATAATTGTCTTTCTTAATTCTGTCTGAATGTCTTGTTGCCCTTTTAAGAGACAGCTTGATTATCTTTAAGGCTCCTTGCTAAATCCCTTATCGCCAAAGCTAGACCTTGAAAGACTGTTCTTCAATCTTCACCTTAGCTCTCTGTGTCTGCTGAGCTGGCACAAGTTTTTCTTTTATAAAATCATTATTTCTTTTATAATTCGCAATTTATTTGGATTCATGATTTCTTATAGTGGAAAGCCTTTGGGGAGTCAGGAGTCGAGTCACTTGCCGCAGAATACTCAGCCTCTGACCTGCTCTTGATGCCACAGTATTTATATGGTTGGTCCAGTTCACTTTCTGGTCAATGGTGACACCCAGGATGTTGATGGTGAAGGATCCGGCGATGGTAATGCCATTGACCATCAAGGGGCGGTGGTTAGACACTCGCTTGTTGGAGATAGTCATTGCCTGGCACTTGTGTAACGCGAATGTTACTTGCCACTTATGAGCCCAAGATTGGATGTTCTCAAGGTCAGGCCTCGTGCGGGCATGGACTGCTTAAATATCTGACGAGTTGCGAATGGAATTGAACATGTTGCAGTCATTAGTGAACATCCCCACTTCTGACCTAATGATGGAGGGAAGGTCATTGATGAAGCAGCTGAAGATGGTTGGGCCTAGGACACTGCCCTGAGGAACTCCTGCTGCGATGTCCTGGGGCTGTGATGATTGGCCTCTAACCACCATAACCATTTAAAGAAATACTCCAAAATTCTCAATGAATATACATTCCATTGAGAAATAAAAACTCCATGGAAAAAGTATGTCATGTGTGGATAACTAAAGAAGTTAAAGATGGTATTAGTTTCAAAGACGAGACTTATAATGTTGCAAAGAATAGCAGTAAGCCCAGGGATTGGGAGAGCTGTAGAAATCAGCAAAGATTGACCAAAAAATTGATAACAAGAGAGAAAATAGAATATGTGAGTAAACTGGCAAGAAATATAAAAGCAGATTGTAAGAGCTTCCACAAGTATTAAAAATGAAGAGAGTAGTAAAAGTAAGCATTGGTCCCTTAGAGGCTGAGACAGGTGAAATTATAATGGAGTAAGGAAATGGCAGAGACGTTAAATAAATATTTTGTAACATCACAGTAGAAGACACAAAAAACATACCAAAAGGAAATATGAAAAAAACATGAAATGGAAATTAAAATCTACACAAAGAATTATTACAATTATATTAGGACAAAGAGGGTAGTCAGGAGCAATGATGGCCCCTTAAAAACTGAAAGCGGTGATATTATCAAAGATAATAAGGAAATGGCGGACGTGTTGAATAATTACTTTGCATCAGTATTTACAGTAGAGAAAGAGGATAACTTGCCAGTAATCCTAAGGAAACTAATATTAAATCAGGGCCAGGGACTCAATCAAATTAACATCAGTAAAATAACAGTAATGAAGAAAATAATGGTGCTAAAGAGTGACAAATCCCCAGGACCAGATGGTTTCCATGTGTAGCAACTTGACCTACTTCTGTGTCCACACTGAGAGTTACAAAAGAATCATCTGGCAGATTCGAATCCGATTCAAATCAACTTTATTAGATTAATCAGAGGCAAACTAACTAAGACTATACATTCAGTGTTTAAACTTATACAATTCACCAAAAGTCTCCAGTACACTTATAAATTACCAGTACATACAGCCCGCGAGTGGTCAGTTCACGCTGGCTGTAGGCTCGCTGGGTTAGATGGACCAACGTCTACCCAGTTTCACTACTGCAGTCCCAAGATCCCAATTACCGCCAACTTTATACTCCCTTGTTCCATAGTCAGTCTGTTTGCTCTGTTTCAATAGTCTGATGACCTTGAGGCTAGAAAAACAGCTAGTGTCTGAACTTCAACCATCAGCAAACTCGTTCAACTTTGTCTTGTGGTTTCACGAACTCCAACCTTGAACAAACTCATTCAACTTCGTCTTGTACTTTCATAAAGTTCAACTATCAGAAAACTCGTTCAACTTTGTCTTGTACTTTCATAAACTCTAAATATCATCAAACTCGTTCACCTTTGTCTAGGATGATTCTGAAATTCCAAAAATTTGGCCAAGCTGCCATTTTAAAACTGCGAAGTATTCTGTGCATCTTACAGTCCACCCTCAAATGGTGACCTTCCTCCTGGTCTCGTAACAGCTGAATCCATTCTTGTTCGTTGTTCTGTTTGCGTGCATGGCAAGTCATGACCAATATGTACAGCGCAATTATCAACTGGACTATAACCAAAACATGGGAGATGATCCTTATCCATGGATAGATCTCGATATTCATACCAATATCCCACCAGGATGAATCATCCCCAATCCTGGGTATTTCCCTTTTTATGGCATGATTTCCTGGGCTGAGGTATAATAATGTTTCTGGGACTGATGAATACACTTCATTAGTTCTGTCATATATGTCAACTTGTATTTACTCTGTACAGCCACCAGAGGGCTCATTCCCTGGAGTTCCAAGCGATTCCATAATCTCTTGGGAGCATAGGTATTTAAGAAGGCTTCACAGGTCAGAGAGGCACTCTGGAGACCTGCAATAAAAGACTAAGGTCACACTTTACTTTCAGCTCACAGTATTCAGTCTGACTCTTTCTCCATGCACAACAACTGGCGACGAGATACAGATAGCGAACCCAAAGATGCAGAGAACAGTGGACATTCTGGAGAAATTTTCAGAGGGAGATGATTGGGAAACTTTTGTGGAGCGACTCAACCAATACTTTGTGGCCAACGAGCTAGATGGGGAAGAGAGTGCTGCCAAACGAAGGGCGATCCTCCTCACCATCTGTGGGGCACCAACGTAAGGCCTCATGAAGAATCTGCTCTCTCCAGTGAAACCCACGGAGAAATCGTACGACGATTTGTTCACACTGATCCGAGAGCATTTGAACCCGAAGGAAAACGTTCTGATGGCAAGGTACCGATTCTACACCTACAAAAGGACTGAAGGTCAGGAAGTGGCGAGTTATGTTGCCAAGCTAAGACGCCTTGCAGGACATTGCAAATTTGAAGGACATTTGGAGCACATGCTCAGAGACTTTTTCGTACTTGGCATTGGCCACGTAACCATACTTCGCAAACTTTTGACTGTAGAGACCCTAACCTTCAGCAAGGCCATAGCGATAGCCCAGGCATTCATTGCCACCAGTGACAATACTAAGCAAATCTCTCAGCACACAAGTGCTGCTACAAGTACTGTGAACAAAGTGATGTTGTTTTCGAATCGTAACGTACAGGGCAGGTCACACATATCTTGCAGCTACACATCCACAGATGTCTCAGAGTCCACCATCAAGGGTGATGAATGCAAGGCCATGAACACCTTGTTGACGCTGCGGAGGTGATCATCGTTTCCATTCATGCCGATTCAAAGGATACATTTGCAAGAGCTGTGGAACAATGGGACACCTCCAACGAGTGTGCAGGCAAGCTGGTAAGCCTGTTAAGCTTGCAAACCACCATGTTGCAGAGGAGGATCACGACGAAACAGAGCCTGAGATAGAGGAGGCAGAGGTACATGGGGTATACACATTCATCACGAATTGTCCCCCGATAAAGCTGAATGTTGAACTAAATGGACTCCTGGTGTCAATGGAGCTGGACACGGGTGCAAGCCAGTCCATCATGGGCAAAAAGACTTTCGAAAGGTTGTGGTGCAACAAGGCCTCAAGGCCAGTCTTAACTCAAATTCGCACGAAACTAAGAACTTATACAAAAGAACTGATTCCTGTAATCGGCAGTGCTACCGTAAAGGTCTCCATGATGGAGCGGTACACAAGCTACCACTCTGGGTGGTATCGGGCAATGGTCCCATGCTGCTCGGCAGGAGCTGGCTGGGAAAGATACGCTGGAACTGGGATGACGTCCGAGCGCTATCGCCCGCTGACGACACTTCGTGTGCCCAGGTCTTCAACAAATTTCCTTCGCTGTTCGAACCAGGCATCGGGAAATTCCAAGGAGCAAAAGTGCAGATCCACCGAATTCCGGGTGCACGACCCATCCATCACAAGGCGAGAGCATAGAAACATAGAAACATAGAAAATATGTGCAGGAGTAGGCCATTCGGCCCTTCAAGCCTGCACCGCCATTCAATAGGATCATGGCTGATCATTCCTTCAGTACCCCTTTCCTGCTTTCTCTCCATACCCCTTTACCGTAAGGGCCATATCTAACTCCCTCTTGAATATATCCAATGAACTGGCATCAACAACTCTCTGTGTCAGGGAATTCCACAGGTCATCAACTCTCTGAGTGAAGAAGTTTCTCCTCATCGCAGTCCTAAATGGCTTACCCCTTACCCTAAGACTATGTCACCTGGTTCTGGACTTCCCCAACATCGAGAACATTCTTCCTGTATCTAACCAGTCCAGTCCCGCCAGAATCTTACACGTTTCTATGAGATCCCCTCTCATCCTTCTAAACGCTAGTGAATAAAGGCCCAATTGATCCAGTCTCTCCTCATATGACAGCCCAGCCATCCTTGGAATCAGTCTGGTGAACCTTCGCTGCACTCCCTCAATAGCAAGAACGTCCTTCCTCAGACGAGGAAATCAAAACTGAACGCAATATTCCAGGTGAGGCCTCACTAAGACCCTGTACAACTGCAGTAAGACCTCCCTGCTCCTATATTCAAATCCCCTAGCTATGAAGGCCAAAATACCATTCGCCTTCTTTAACGCCTGCTGTACCTGCGTGCCCACTTTCAGCGACTGATGAACCATGGCACCCAGGTCTCATTGCACCTCCCCATTTTCTAGTCTGCCGTCATTCAGATAATATTCTGTCTTCGTGTTTTTGCCCGCAAAATGGATAACCTCACATTTATCCACATTATACTACATCTGCCATGTACTTGCCCACTCACCTAACCTGTCCAAGTCACCCTGCAGCCTCTTAGCATCCTCCTCACAGCTCACACTGCCACCCAGTTTAGTGTCATCTGCAAACTTGGAGATATTACACTCTATTCCTTCATCCAAATCGTTAATGTATATTGTAAAGAGCTGGG
This sequence comes from Pristiophorus japonicus, assembly GCF_044704955.1. Classification (NCBI taxonomy): domain Eukaryota; kingdom Metazoa; phylum Chordata; class Chondrichthyes; family Pristiophoridae; genus Pristiophorus; species Pristiophorus japonicus. The sequence continues at coordinate 115,818,312 of NC_091982.1, read as the reverse complement.
GTCCCAGCACTGAGCCCTGTGGCACCCCACTAGTAACTGCCTGTCATTCTGAAAAGGACCCGTTTATCCCGACTCTCTGCTTCCTGTTTGCCAACCAGTTCTCTATCCACGTCAGTACATTACCCCCGATACCATGCACTTTAATTTTGCACACCAATCTCTTGTGCGGGACCTTGTCAAAAGCCTTTTGAAAGTCCAAATACACCACATCCACTGGTTCTCCCTAGTCCACTCTACTAGTTACATCCTCAAATAATTCCAGAAGATTCGTCAATCATGATTTCCCTTTCATAAATCCATGCTGACTCGGTCCGATCCTGTCACTGCTTTCCAAATGGGCTGCTATTTCATCCTTAATGATTGATTCCAACATTTTCCCTACTACTGATGTCAGGCTAACCTGTCTATAATTACCCGCTTTCTCCCACCTTTTTAAAAAAGTGGCGTTACATTAGCGACCCTCCAGTCCATAGGAACTGATCCAGAGTCTATAGATTGTTGGAAAATGATCACCAATGCATCCACTATTTCTAGGGCCACTTCCTTGAGTACTCTGGGATGCAGACTATCAGGCCCCGGGGATTTATCGGCCTTTAATCCCATCAATTTCCCTAACACAATTTCCCGCCTAATAAGAATATCTTTCAGTTCCTCATTCTCACGAGACCCACTGTCCCCTAGTACATTCGGAAGGTTATTTGTATCTTCCTTTGTGAAGACACAACCGAAGTATTGGTTCAATTGGTCTGCCATTTCTTTGTTCCCCATTGCAAATTCACCTGAATCCGACTGCAAGGGACCTACGTTTGTCTTTACTAATCTTTTTCTCTTCACATATTTATAGAAGCTTTTGCAGTCAGTTTTTATGTTCCCTGCAAGCTTCCTCTCGTACTCTATTTTCCCCTTCTTAATTAAACCCTTTGTCCTCCTCTGTTGAATTCTAAATTTCTCCCAGTCCTCAGGTTTGTTGCTTTTTCTAGTCAATTTATATGCCTCTTCCTTGGTTTTAACATTATCCTTAATTTCCCTTGTTTGCCATGGTTGAGACACCTTCCCAGTTTTATTTTTACTTCAGACAGGGATGTACAATTGCTGAAGATCTTTAAATGTTTGCCATTGCTTATCCACCGTCAACCCTTTAAGTATCCTCTGCCAGTCTATTCTAGCCAATTCACACCTCATACCGTCGAAGTTACCTTTCCTTAAGTTCAGGACCCTAGTTTCCGAATTAACTTTGTCACTCTCCATCTTAATAAGGAATTCTACCATATTATGGTCACTTTTCCCCAAAGGGCCTCACACAACAAGATTGCTAATTAGTCCCTTCTCATTACACATCACCCAGTCTAGGATGACCAGCTCCCTGGTTGGTTCCTCGACATATTGGTCTAGAAAACCATCCCTAATACACTCCAGGAAATCCTCCTCCACTGCATTGCTACCAGTTAGGTTAGCCCAATCTATATGTAGATTAAAGTTGCCCATGATAACTGCTGTACCTTTATTGCACACATACCTTATTTCTTGTTTGATGCTATCCCTAACCTCACTACTACTATTTCGTAGTCTATACACAACTCCCACTAGCGTTTTCTGCCCTTTGGAATTCCGCAGCTCCACCCATACTGATTCCACATCATCCAGGCGAATGTCCTTCCTTACAATTGCATTGATTTCCTCTTTAACCAGCAACGCCACCCCGCCTCCTTTTCCTTTCTGTCTCTCCTTCCTAAATGCTGAATATCCTTGGATGTTGAGTTCCCAGCCTTGGTCACCCTGGAGCCATGTCTCTGTGATGCCAACCACATCGTATCCGTTAACTGCTATCTGCGCAGTTAATTCATCCACCTTATTCCGAATACTCCTCGCACTGCAGTACCGTACATAATGAGAGAAAGGGTAGAGATCGAGCTGGAACAGTTGCAACGAGAGGGCATCATTTCACCGATCGAGTTCAGCGAGTGGGCTAGTTCTATTGTCCCACTCCTCAAGGGAGACAGCACTGTCAGAATCTGTGGCGATTACAAAGTAACTATCAATCGTTTCTCCCTGCAGGACCAATACCCACTACCAAAAGCCGACGACCTCTTTACAATGCTGGTGGGAGGAAAGACATTCACGAAGCTGGAACTGACTTCAGCCTACATGATGCAGGAACTGGAGGAATCATCGAAGGCTCTCCCCTGCATCAACATGAACAAAGGTCTTTTTGTTTATAACAGGTGCCTGTTTGGAATCCGATCAGCGGCGGCGATATTCCAGAGAAACATGGAAAGTTTACTGAAGTCGGTCCCGCACACCATGGTCTTCCAGGACGACATCTTGGTCACAGATCGGAACACAGTCAAGCATCTGCAGAACCTGGAGGAGGTTCTTAGTCGACTCAACTGTGTGGGGCTCAGGTTAAAATGCTCGAAGTGCGTTTTCCTGGCGCCTGAAGTGGAGTTCCTGGGAAGGAGGATTGCGGTGGATGGCATCAGGCCCACCAACGCGAAGATGGAGGCAATCAAGAACGCACCGAGGCCACAGAACATGACTGAGCTGCGGTCGTTCTTGGGACTCTTGAACTACTTTGGTAACTTCTTACCGGGTCTTAGCACCCTGCTAGAACCACGACATGTCTTACTATGAAAAGGGGGTGAATGGGTTTGGGGCAAAAGCCAAGAAAATGCCTTTGTAAAAACGAGAAAATTGTTATGCTCAAACAAATTGCTTGTGTTGTATGATCCATGTAAGCATTTGGTACTAGCATGTGATGCGTCGTCATATCGCGTCTGGTGTGTATTGCAACAAGCTAATGATTTCGGGAAACTGCAACCAGTTGCTTATTTATCCAGGAGCCTGTCTAAGGCTGAGAGAGCTTACAGCATGATTGAAAAAGAAGCGTTAGCGTGTGTCTATGGGGTAAAGAAAATGCATCAATACCTGTTTGGGCTAAAATTCGAATTGGAAACTGACCATTAGCCACTTATATCGCTGTTTTCCGAGAGTAAAGGGATAAATACCAACGTATCGGCCCGTATCCAGAGATGGGCGCTCACGTTGTCCACATACAACTACACCATCTGCCACAGGCCAGGCACAGAAAACTGTGCCGATGCTCTCAGTAGGCTGCCATTGCCCACCACGGGACTGGAAATGGCGCAGCCAGCAGATCTAGCCATGGTTATGGAAGCATTTGAGAGTGAGCAATCAACCGTCACCGCCTGGCAGATCAAAACCTGGACAAGCCAGGACCCCTTATTATTTCTAGTCAAAAGCTGTGTGCTTCACGGGAGCTGGTCCAGTGTCCCAGTGAAAATGCAAGAAGAGATAAAGCCGTTCCAGCGGCGCAAAGATGACATGTCTCTACAGGCAGACTGCCTTCTATGGGGCAATCGTGTAGTAGTCCCCAAGAAGAGTAGAGACAACTTCATCAATGACCTCCACAGTAACCACCCAGGCATTGTAATGATGAAAGCGATAGCCAGATCCCACGTGTGGTGACCCGGTGTCGATGCGGACTTAGAGTCCTGCGTTCACAGATGTAATACATGCTCACAGTTAAGCAATGTACCAGGGAGGCGCCGCTAAGTTTATGGTCTTGGCCCTACAAACCGTGGTCTAGGGTACACGTCGACTGTGCAGGCCCGTTCTTGGATAAAATGTTTCTTGTGGTTGTAGACGCGTACTCCAAGTGGATTGAATGTGAGATAATGTCGGCTAGCACGTCCGCTGCCACTACTGAAAGCCTGCGGGCCATGTTTGCCACACACGGCTTACCCGATGTCCTGGTGAGCGACAACGGGCCATGTTTTACCAGTGCTGAGTTCAAAGAATTCATGACCTGTATCGGGATCAAACATGTCACATCTGCCCTATTTAAACCAGCGTCCAATGGTCAGGCAGAGAGAGCAGTGCAAACCATCAAGCAAGGCTTGAAGAGGATAACGGAAGGCTCACTGCAGACTCGCCTATCCCGAGTCCTGCTTAGCTACCGCACGAGACCCCACTCACTCACTGGGATCCCACCTGCAGAACTGCTCATGAAAAGAGCACTCAAGACAAGGCTCTCGTCAGTTCACCCTGATCTACATAAACAGGTAGAGAGCAGCCGGCTTCAACAAAGTGCATACCATGATAGAGCAAATGTGTCATGTGAGATTGAAATCAATGATCCTGTATTTGTTTTAAATTATGGACAAGGTCCCAAGTGGCTTCCCGGCACTGTCGTGGCCAAAGAGGGGAGCAGGGTGTTTCGGGTCAAACTTTCAAATGGACTCATTCACAGGGATCACCAAATCAAATTCAGATTCACGGACAACCCTGAGCAACACACCTTGGACCCTAACTTTTTTGATCCCCCAACACAAACCAACCAGTGGCTACTGACACCATGGTTGACCACGAAGCAGAACCCATCATCCACAGCAGCCCTGCAGGGCCCAACACACCAGGCAGCCCAGCAAGGCCAACTGCACAGCAGCCCAGCGAGGGCCAAACAAATGATTCAACAACATCAGCTTTCACACCAAGACGATCAACCAGGGCAAGAAGGGCCCCAGATCGACTCACATTGTAAATAGTTACTCTATTGACTTTGCGGGTGAGTGTTGTTATATATTTGGACTTGTATTTACTCTGTATAGCCACCAGAGGGCTCATTCCCCAGAGTCCCAAGGGATCCCATAATCTCTTGGGAGCACAGGCATTTAAGAAGGCTTCACGGGTTGGAGAGGCACTCTGGAGACCTGCAATAAAAGACTAAGGTGACACGTTATTTTCAGCTCACAGTATTCTGTCTGACTCTTTCTCCATACACAAGTTCCACCAAGTGTTCTGGCAGTGGCGGAGTGTCATCCCCAAACCGAGCCACATACTGGTGCAGTTGTTCTTTTAACTCATCCTTTATTGTAATGTTTACTTGATCATGCGAATAACTGCTTAATAACACCCGTGCCCTGAGTCTTACAAGTCTGACTGGATAAAACAAAATGTTCCCGATGCAATGGGACACGTCAGGTCATCGTATTTGTATTCCCAGTGTATGGTCGTAACACAGTATTCGTCCTTCCCTCGATATGCAGATCGTACAGGGCAATGCCACCCTGAAGTCACTTTCTTGGTACAATTCCATTCCACCCTATCCCAGGTGAACCCACATGCAGGGGTTGCATGTTCCGTCACACCATAGGGGCAGATGAAGTTGTGCGCCCTAGTGCACCTGAAGGTTTGGGGCCACCCACGTGGTCCCCTCCACTCGGGTCACGTATTCTGGGGGTTCATCATACTTCCATGGAAGTCTCCTCGATGCACTCCTATGTTCTCCAGGTGGAACAGAGTGTATGGGGTCGCGTCTCCGGACATGATGGGGAGATGTAATACCATCCCTAACAGAATGGAGTTACCTTTCCCTCTTCTATGGCATTCATGCCTCACCGAGTAAACCCATACCAACCACCTGACCGGACACCTAGTTACATTGAGTTGGTAAGTGGACATAGCCCTCAAGTGCCGATCAGTCACCCACAAGGGTAGTTGTCCCTCAGCAATATGCTGCAGGTTTTCTTGGGTTTTCTTCACCAACCAAGACCTGTACATTACACATAAATCATTTCACCGCTGCCATCATCTGATTAATGGTTTAGGCCTGAGAATCTAGATATTTCACTACATCCTGCAGATGTATGGTCATTATTTGACCTTCTTTCAATTCGCTTTGCTCCAGGGAGGTACCGGTAGTAAACCCGGTCACCATATCATTCAGAGGCCACTTCATCTTCTAACATGACTTTCAGCGGTTTCCACATCATTAATCCCGGGACTATCCTCTGGACCTGCATAATAGAATGGTTCTAATTCCCATTCTGCTAATGTTGTACCAGTCGTTTCCCCAAATTCCTCTTGTAGTTCCCGTATCATTCTCTTGTGCTGCCGTGCTGTTTCTGGTTTGCACCATTCGGGTAATCCGAATTCGGTCAGATTTAAGATTACAGGTACCACTTCATGATTCACAGCATGGTACAACACCAACCGAGTTGGGATCACTACTACCCATTCATGTTCCCCGTGTGTGTTTAGGACAAACCTGTTGGGGTTTCCGCGTTATAGGGTTAGGGGTTTGGAGCGAATCTCAAATTCAACCGCCCGTATGATCCCGCCCACACACTCGTTTACATGATAAGTGTAGTCACATTCGCCTAGGTCAGATAACATGCAGGAGCTCGGCTCGTACCACTGATAGGGGAGTTCGGTCTTCTCGTCAGCTGCCATTAAATGTCCCGCACCCCAACCTACATATCCCCTCATGTTTCCGCCACCATCATGGCCACCATAACCTAGTTTCCCCAATGACAATTGACTGAGTCAGGTTTCCTATGCCTTCTCGAGGATTCCCCGTCTGGCTATAATGTGTATCATTACCCGGTTTTTGAATGAATGAACCACACGCACGGATTATGTGTGATTCCATATTTGCATTTTATACATATCCCCCTTCCTTCCTGTAAATCATATGTGGTTATCTGCACCTTGGCCCCTTTATGCATGTTGTTGGACAATATCCCCAGATAGCAAGGTCACCCTCTCGAGTACTGCCTATGGGTGGCATTGTAGGAGTGATTACGATTTGACTCTTGTAATCTGCACGATCCTTTTTGTGTAGTTTATCCAGCTCTTCACTATAATTAAAATGTAATTTTCCTTTCGCCATCCGGGCACTCATTACGGCGCACAATATCAACCACAGCAGTCTCCTCAGTTTCCCTTTTCTTTTTCAAACTCCTTCATCACCTGTAAGGGAGGGAACAAAAAAAGGGTCACTTCCAGTTCCATTCCCACGCCCTGTCTCTAGTATTCCCAGTATTCTCTTTTTTCGGGTGATGCGCCACACCCCTGCCACCAGCCGATTGCGACTTCCTCTGGGCCCAGGAGTTTCGGACGGTCCCTCTTCAACAGGAGAGGGCGGCGGGCCCAAGGTCCCCAAGTCCTCATTTCCATACAATACCTGTAGATCAAGGGGAGTCTCTGCCACTCCTCCATCTCCAGCTTCATCCGTTTCATCCCAGAGCAAGGGTAAGGCCATGCACATGATGGTAGCTTGTTTCTGTGTCTGCTTAGGGAATCCATCTGAGGGCTGAAACACTTTCAAATGATTAATGTGCAACCACTGCAACCTTTTTGGTAACTGTACCGCATACACCATGAGACTGGCCTTTTCCACGATGTTGTAAGGTACCTTATACAAGGGCTCGAAGATTCCCACCCTCACATAGTTTCGTACCATTACCTGGCTTCCTATCTCCTACTCCTGGGGCTTACTGGGTGCCAGGAACAGCCGATTGTGTTGGTGTGAACTCCCAATGTTATGGGCCACAGCTAAATGTAGCTTCTTCAAAGGTTCCCTAAGATCATGGAGAAACTTTTCTCTGGTTATTTCCCTAATCTGCTGGTCTGTAGGGGTCGGGACCAACAGATGTGTGGGGGTCCGTATGGGCCTTCCGGTTACCAACTCGTGTGGAGAGTAGCCTGTGCTTTTGGACTCCTTGCTCTGTATGCTGATAAGTATTAAGGGGAGTACCTACCCAACGGGATGGACACAGGTACTCAGGCTGGGCACGACTCCATCAGATCTATTCCTCTGTCCCTCCACCACCACCGTTTTCGGTGATGGCATAGACCTTCCCTGCCTGGTTCTCGGCCAATCGGGATAGTACCTTCGTCAGGAGGTCAGCCAATCCCCTGTCATCATCACCACTCACTGGAGGGGCAGATAGTTGGGTCATTTGTTCACCATTACTCCTTTTCCTAGGCTTCGTACAGTTACCAGAAAAACGGCCCTTTCCCCCGCAGTTAGAACACAGATCAAATTTCTCCTTCTGGCCCGTCTGTTTCCACCTTCGCTTTTCCTTCCCGCTCATCTCAGATACCTTACCCTTCTGCTTATGGGCACCCCCGGACCATCTTTCAGTTCTTGCTGCACCTCAAAACGGAGCGATAACTTCCTCAGGAAACCCTCCTCAGTGTTATCCTGACTCTCGGGGTCAAACAAGTACATTACGTGCGCTCGCAAGTACGGCAGGCTAAATGAGATTAGGATCCTTAGCCAATGGTTTAGGGCTGGCCCTTGGATTCTGTTCACATCTGTAATATATAGTTCCACCTCGTGACCTAATGCAGCCACTGCTGTAAATGCAATAAAGACATCAGGTGACAGGTCACCTGACAAGTTCCTGCGTTGAAGTCATCTTGTGAAGTCTGAGTGTGTTTGTGATGTTGTAAGGACATTGGGCCCAAGTTTCCACATGATTTGCGTCTGATTTTTAGGAGCAACTGGTGGAGAACGGACTATCTTAGAAATCGCAATTCTCCACATTTTTTTTTCTGCAGTTCTGGTCAGGTAGAACAGTTCCACTTTGGAACAGAATTTTTTCTTCGAAAGGGGGCGTGTCCGGCCACTGACGCCTGATTTCAAAGTTTCCACAGTGAAAACGTACTCCAAACTAACTTAGAATGGAGCAAGTGAAGATTTTTGTGGAACTGAAAAAACCTGTTCTACACATTAAAAAATCAGGCGCAGGTTACAAATTAGGCGTAGGGAACGGGGGGGGAGGCTGGGGGAGGGGAAGGGAAGTCATTAAATTCGACAATAAATCCTTAGTTATACTTATACAAATATTATACAAATAAATCCAACCTGAATAAAAATTTATAAGCAAAGAAAAGATTAAATAAACCATGTTCCTACCTGTATGAAAGTTCTTCAGGCAGGCCTTTAGGAAGCGGTTTGCCGTCGGAACCAAAGACTGAACGGGCCGGGCCCGAGATTTCAGGTAGGGCCCGTCCCCAGCACCAGAGGTAGGTGGCGTTGGGTCGGATCGGGGAGAGAGGTTTGGTTCAGGTCGGCGGGGGGGCGGGGGAGAGGGAGAGAGGGGAGGGGGAGGGGAGAGGGGAGGGGGAGGGCAGGGGGAGGGGAAAGGGGAGGGGGAGGGGAGAGAGAGGGGGAAGGGGAGAGAGAGGGGGGGGGAAGGAGGTCAGGTCGGGGAGAGGGAGGTCGGGGAGAGGGAGGGGGAGGAGGGGGAGGTCAGGTCGGATCCAGTCCGGGGGCGGGGGCGGGGGCGGGAGTAGAGTCGGGCGGGAGCGGGAGCGGCAGCGGCAGCGGCAGACGGGTCGAGTCGGGTCTAGTCGGGCTGGGGGGTGGGGGGAAGCAGGAGCGGCAGCGACAGGCGGGTCGGGTCGGGTCGGGTCGGGTCGGGTCCGGGGGGGTGGGGAGCAGGAGCGGCAGTGATAGGCGGGTCGGGTCGGGTCCGGTCCGGGGGGGAGGGGAGCAGGAGCGACAGTGATAGGCGGGTCGGGTCGGGTCGGGTCGGGTCCGGGGGGGTGGGGAGCAGGAGCGACAGTGACAGGCGGGTCGGGTCGGGTCGGGTCCGGGGGGGTGGGGAGCAGGAGCGACAGTGATAGGCGGGTCGGGTCGGGTCGGGTCCGGGGGGGTGGGGAGCAGGAGCACAGTGACAGGCGGGTCGGGTCGGGTCGGGTCCGGGGGGGTGGGGAGCAGGAGCGACAGTGATAGGCGGGTCGGGTCGGGTCGGGTCCGGGGGGGTGGGGAGCAGGAGCGACAGTGATAGGCGGGTCGGGTCGGGTCGGGTCGGGTCCGGTCCGGGGGGGTGGGGAGCAGGAGCGACAGTCACAGGCGGGTCGGGTCGGGTCGGGTCCGGGGGGGTGGGGAGCAGGAGCGACAGTGATAGGCGGGTCGGGTCGGGTCGGGTCGGGTCCGGGGGGGTGGGGAGCAGGAGCGACAGTGATAGGCGGGTCGGGTCGGGTCGGGTCGGGTCCGGGGGGGTGGGGAGCAGGAGCAACAGTGACAGGCGGGTCGGGTCGGGTCGGGTCCGGGGGGGTGGGGAGCAGGAGCGGCAGTGATAGGCGGGTCGGGTCGGGTCGGGTCCGGGGGGGTGGGGAGCAGGAGCGACAGTGATAGGCGGGTCGGGTCGGGTCGGGTCCGGTCCGGTCCGGGGGGGTGGGGAGCAGGAGCGACAGTGACAGGCGGGTCGGGTCGGGTCGGGTCCGGGGGGGTGGGGAGCAGGAGCGACAGTGATAGGCGGGTCGGGTCGGGTCGGGTCCGGGGGGGTGGGGAGCAGGAGCGACAGTGATAGGCGGGTCGGGTCGGGTCCGGGGGGGTGGGGAGCAGGAGCGGCAGTGATAGGCGGGTCGGGTCGGGTCGGGTCCGGGGGGGGGGGAGCAGGAGCGACAGTGATAGGCGGGTCGGGTCGGGTCCGGTCCGGGGGGGTGGGGAGCAGGAGCGACAGTGATAGGCGGGTCGGGTCGGGCCGGGTCGGGTCCGGGGGGGTGGGGAGCAGGAGCGACAGTGACAGGCGGGTCGGGTCGGGTCGGGTCCGGGGGGGTGGGGAGCAGGAGCGGCAGCGGCAGGCGGGTCGGGTCGGGTCCGGTCCGGGGGGGGGGGGAGCAGGAGCGACAGTGACAGGCGGGTCGGGTCGGGTCGGGTCCGGGGGGGTGGGGAGCAGGAGCGGCAGCGGCAGGCGGGTCGGGTCGGGTCCGGTCCGGCGGGGGGGGGAGCAGGAGCGACAGTGACAGGCGGGTCGGGTCGGGTCCGGTCCGGGGGGGTGGGGAGCAGGAGCGACAGTGACAGGCGGGTCGGGTCGGGTCGGGTCGGGTCGGGTCCGGGGGGGTGGGGAGCAGGAGCGACAGTGACAGGCGGGTCGGGTCGGGTCCGGTCCGGGGGGGTGGGGAGCAGGAGCGACAGTGACAGGCGGGTCGGGTCGGGTCGGGTCGGGTCGGGTCCGGGGGTGTGGGGAGCAGGAGCGACAGCGGCAGGCGGGTCGGGTCGGGTCGGGTCGGGTCCGGGGGGGTGGGGAGCAGGAGCGACAGCGGCAGGCGGGTCGGGTCGGGTCCGGTCCGGGGGGGAGGGGAGCAGGAGCGACAGTGACAGGCGGGTCGGGTCGGGTCCGGTCCGGGGGGGTGGGGAGCAGGAGCGACAGCGACAGGCGGGTCGGGTCGGGTCGGGTCCGGTCGGGTCGGGTCCGGTCCGGGGGGGTGGGGAGCAGGAGCGACAGCGGCAGGCGGGTCGGGTCCGGTCCGGTCCGGTCCGGGAGGGTGGGGAGCAGGAGCGACAGCGACAGGCGGGTCGGGTCCGGTCCGGTCCGGGGGGGTGGGGACAGGAGCGGCAGTGATAGGCGGGTCGGGTCCGGTCCGGGGGGGGTAGGGAGCAGGAGCAGCAGTGATAGGCGGGTCGGGTCGGGTCCGGTCCGGTCCGGGGGGGGGGAGGGGAACAGGAGCGACAGTGATAGGCGGGTCGGGTCGGGTCGGGTCCGGGGGGGGGAGGGGAGCAGGAGCGACAGCGATAGGCGGGTCGGGTCGGGTCGGGTCCAGTCCGGGGGGTGGGGGGGAGCAGGAGCGGCAGCGGCAGGCGGGTCGGGTCGGGTCCGGTCCGGGGGGGGTGGGGAGCAGGAGCGTCAGTGATAGGCGGGTCGGGTCGGGTCGGGTCCAGTCCGGGGGGGGGAGGGGAGCAGGAGCGGCAGCGGCAGGCGGGTCGGGTCGGGTCCGGTCCGGGGGGGGTGGGGAGCAGGAGCGTCAGTGATAGGCGGGTCGGGTCGGGTCCAGTCCGGGGGGGGGAGGGGAGCGGGAGCAGGAGCGGCAGCGGCAGGCGGGTCGGGTCGGGTCCGGTCCGGGGGGGGTGGGGAGCAGGAGCGTCAGTGATAGGCGGGTCGGGTCGGGTCGGGTCCAGTCCGGGGGGGGGGGGAGGGGAGCGGGAGCAGGAGCGACAGCGGCAGGCGGGTCGGGTCGGGTCGGGTCCGGGGGGGAGGGGAGGGGAGCAGGAGCGACAGCGGCAGGCGGGGCGGGTCGGGTCCGGTCCGGTCCGAGGGATGGGGGGAAGCAGGAGCGGCAGCGGCAGACGGGTCGGGTCCGGTCAGGGGGGGGTGGGGAGCAGGTGCGGCAGCGACAGGCGGGTCAGGTCCGGTCCGGTCCAGTCTGGGGGCGGGGGGGGGGGGGAAAGCAGGAGCGGCAGCAGCAGACGGGTCGGGTCGAGTCCGGTCAGGGGGCGGGGGGGGGGGGCAGCGGTAGCGGCAGACGGGTCGGGTCGGGTCCGGTCAGGGGGGGGCGGCAGCGGCAGACGGGTCGGGTCGGGTCCGGTGCGGGGGGGAAAGCAAGAGCGGGAGTCGGCAGACGGGTCGGGTCCGGTCCGGGTGGGGAGCAGGAGCGGGAGCGGGAGTCGGCAGGAAGCAGGAGCTGGCCGTGGGAGAGGAGCCTTATTCACGCAGCCCCAGTGAGGCCATTGGGCCAGGGCTAGGGGCTGCGTGCTTCGGGCCCCTCCCACACAGTTTCGGGTGCCTGGAGCTACTGCACTTGCGTGCCCACTGTAGCGGCATGTGCAGAGGTCCCGGCACTGATTTCAGCGCAGGGACCTGGCTCCGCCCCCCCTACAGCTCCTGCTGCGCCGTGCCGAGGGCCAGAGGACCTGCAAGGAGCTGGAGAATACGGAGGGTTTTTTTAGGCCCACTTTGTGGCGCGAAAAACGGGCGCCCAGCTCGAAGGGGCGCCCGTTTTTTATCGTGTGGAAACTTGGGCCCTATATTACATTAGCGATGATGGATAGGATTCAGGGATATGCTTAGCTGAAATTTTAGTTGGTGGATGATTCCAGCCAAATCACAGAGAGACTAGAGTGGTCCTTTGCATGAAACATAAGAAATAGGAGCAGGAGTAGGCCATTTGGCCTCTCAAGCCTGCTCCGCCATTGAAGAAGATCATGGCTGATGAGATCATGGACTCAGCTCCACTTCCCTGCCCACCCCCCATAACCTTTATTCCCTTATTGCTCAAAAATCTGTCTATCTCGGCCTTAAATATATTCAATGACCCAGCCTCCACAGCTCTCTGTGGCAGAGAATTCCATAGATTTACAACCCTCAGCGAATAAATTCCTCCTCATCTCAGTTTTAAATGGGTGGCCCCTTATTCTGGAACTATGTCCCCTTGTTTTAGTTTCCCCTATTATTGGAAATATCTTCTCTGCATCCACCTTGTTGAGCCCCCTCATTTTCTTATATGTTTCAATAAGATCACCTCTCATTCTTCAGAACCCCAATGTGTATAGGCCAAACTTACTCAACCTATCTTCATAACTCAACCCCCTCATCTCCGAAATCAACCTAGTGAACCTTCTCTGAACAGCCTCCAATGCAAGTATATCCTTTAAATATGGAGACCAAAACTGTATGTAGTACTCTAGGTGTGGCCTCACCACACCCTGTACAGTTGTAGCAGGACTACTCTGCTTTTATACTCTATCCCCCTTGCAATAAAGGCCAACATTCCATTTGCCTTCCTGATTACTTGCTGTACCTGCATACTAACTTTTTGTGTTTCATGCCCAGGTCCCTCTGTACTGCAGCACTTTGCAAATTTTCTCCATTTAAATTATAATTTGCTTTTCTATTTTTTCTGCCAAAGTAGATACCTCACATTTTCCAACATTATACTCCATCTGCCAAATTTCTGCCCACTCACTTAGCCAGTCTGTATCCCTTTGAAGATTTTTTGTGTCCTCTTCGCAATGTGCTTTCCCACCCATCTTTTTATCATCAGCAAACCTGGCTATATTACACTCGGTCCCTTCATCCCAGTCATAGAATGTAAATAGTTGAGGCCCAGCACAGATCCATGTGGCACCCCACTAGTCACTGTTTGACAACCGCAAAATGATCCATTTTTCCCGAATCTCTGTTTTCTGTTAGTTAGCCAATCCTCTATCCATGCTAATATATTACCCCCAACCCCGTGAACTTTTATCTTGTCAGTAACCTTGTATGTGGCACCTTATCAAATGCCTTCTGGAAATCTAAATACACCACATCCACTTGTTCCCCCTTATCCACCCTGCTCGTTACATCCTCAAAGAACTCCAGCAAATTTGTCAAACATGATTTCCTTTTCATTAAACCATGCTGACTCTGCTTGATTAAATTATGTTTTTCCAAACATCCTGCTACTGCTTCCTTAATAATGGACTCCAGCATTTTCCCATTGACAGATGTTAGGTTAACTGGACCAAAGTTTCCTACCTTTTGTCTGCCTCCTTTTTAAATAGGTCGTTACATTTGAGGTTTTTCAATCCGCTGGGACCGCCTCAGAATCCAAGGAGTTTTGGTAGATTACAACCAATGCATTCACACTCTCTGCAGCCACTTCTTTTAAGACCCTAGGATATAAGCCATCAGGTCCAGGGGACTTGTCCACCTTTAGTCCCATTATTTTACCGAATACGACTTCATTAGTGATAGTGATTGTATTAAGTTCCTTCCTCCCTATCACCCCTTGATTATTCACTATTGGGATGTTTTTAGTGTCTTCTACCTTGAAGACCGATACAAAATATTTGTTCAATGTCTCTGCCATTTCCCCATTCTCCATTATTAATTCCCCAGTCTCATCCTCTGGGGGACCAACATTTACTTTAGTTACTCTTTTCCTTTTTATGTACCTTTAGAAAATCTTACTATCTGTTTTTATATTTCATGCTAATTTACTTTCATAATCTATCTTCCCTCTCTTTATCAATTTTTTAGTTCTTTGCTGGCTTTTAAAAGCTTCTCAATCCTCAGGCCATCCACTGGTCTTGGCCACATTGTATGCCCTTGTTTTCAATTTGATGCCATCCCTTATTTCCTTAGTTAGCCACAGATGGTTATCCCTTATCTTACAGTCTTTCCTTCTCGTTGGGATATATTTTTGTCGCGAGTTATGAAATATCTCCTTAAATGTCTACACTGCTCATCAACTGTCTCATACTTTAATCTATTTTCCCACTTTAGCCAACACTGCCCTCATATTTTTGTAGACCGATGCCAAAGGCCATGGGCTAGAACCTCCACATTTTTGCATGCTTAACACCTACTTAACACCCATTTTACCGCTGAAATGACGTATAACGCCCATATTTCGCCCATTTTGACACAAAATGGAAACTGACGGGCTTTTTTAGGAGACTTATCGCCGAGCGTTGTTTTCCCAATGGGCTTAATGCCAGGAAAAAATATGACTATCCGCCCACTTTTTTTGGGCGGAATCAGCAGAATGGGCAAAATCAACGGCCATAATATTGCCCAGCGTAACTTTCCGCACGGAATTAACGCCGAGATTCAATATGAACGCCCGCCCACTGTTTTTTATCGTAAAGAGCATATTTACCCAAACTAACGGCCATGGAGATCGCCCATCGTCAATTTTACCACCTCGCACACATATCGCCCACAATATCGCTCACTCAAAAAAACGGCCACAAAAAGTGGAACTAACCAGAATGAACGCCAGCGGTGTGACTAGCATTTGTTAAATCCCACTCTTACATGAGGAGCTGATATTGGAAAGATTTGCCTGAAAGAGCGCTGATGTGAATGACAATGCTGACACACTCCTGTATGTGTGCAGCTCAGACATCAATGGTGCCCATCATCTTGGTGCCAATTAAAGTTCAGGTTGATTAATGTTAAGTTGTATTTAACCCTTTCATGGTAAGGAATCACCAGTGTGTAATGGTCCAGCTGATTGAGACAATGCGCAACAAGGTTATGTTCAATAACAAAAGTTTATTACCAACATTGGTCTGAAATCATAAGTATCACAACCATTAACATACAACCCCCGCCCACACCACACTTTTTTCACATTGACATAAATCACATGTTCAACATGTCCACCAACAGATAATACAAAGGCAAAGCAGAAGCGTGGTCCCCAGCCCCCATACATTACAACAAATTGCATACACCCAGATGTAGCTATAACACAGCCATCACCTGTGTATATGCACCTCACTTTCCTTCCCCCCTCTCCTTCTCCCCATCTCTACCCCTTCCCCTCCTTGCTCCACTGCGTCTGGCTGAGGAGCTCCTTAGGCAGTGCCTCATTGGGGGGGTGAAGGTAGATGCGGTTGTTGCACGGGTACGGGAGCAGAGGCTGCCAAGGAGGCAACAATCTCTGATGCCGAAGCAGGATCTTGGTCCTTGCTCTCACCTGTCATTCACAGTGTTGGTGCGGAACCTACGGGTGGAGTGCCGCGCTCAGGGACCACTGGAAGGCCTGTGGCAGCAGTGTTCCTGGCTATCGCATCCAGGGACTCCGCCATGTGCGGAATGTACTCAGTCATGGTGGACAGCTGTCGGGATATGCCCCCCAATGCTTCGATGAGCTGGTCACCAATGTCTACAGTCCTCCTGGACAACTGTACCATCTCTCTGCTGTCATGTCGCGCTCGTGGAAAAGACCTGCTGCATCCACGAGGCCTCTGCAGGGTCGGCGCCATCCTTGGAACAAATGGGGTGCCCTGTGTAGAGGTGCTTGGGGCCGGTACCTCCAGAGCGGAGGCGGGAATGACTGGAGGACCACTAGATAGCCTTGGGGTGGAATGGCTTCTGGAGCAGGTTCTTCGAAGTCCGCGCTCTCATCTGTCGAGAACAGACCCAGTAGATTGACGGGTGACAATCGGAGCTCCTCAGCACCAGATGTAGTCGGATCGTCCGCCGACTCCTGCCCCACGCCCCCACCTTCTGGCCTCTGTGCCCTTGCCTGGGGTCATGCTGCTGACTGAGCTGCAAAACACAAATGAGGTTATTAGAGAAGATGTGGGTGCTAGAGTGACAAGGTGATCCAGCGCTACACACAGCATATGCACAACAAAAGCACCACTGCTCTCAAAATCATCGCAGACATCACATTTCATGAACATCAACATATTGTGCATTGCAATGATTTTCATTAGGCCAGCATTATTTCTATGACAATTTTAGAAATCATCTATCATATATGATTGTTCAGATATGAGTTGGTGTGGCATGTATTGACTTTAGATCACGCAATGGTGTAAGCTTTACTCACGTGGCATCACTTCAGGGTCTGCAGATGTGTCCGTGGCTGTCCGGGGGCGCTTCCCCACGAGTGCGAGCACCCGCTCCTCCATCTCAGTGATATCGCTGGGGACTGGTGGCCCCCCGCCCGTTCACCTCTGCTCGGACCTCATCGTCGATAGATTCTTCTGTAAAAGATGACAGGACAACATGGCATGAGATCATTGCGTGACATCATTGCTAGGTACTGTCACAGACACTGATACAACACATAACCAACAGATGTAATCATGATTATTATGATTATTATCATTCTTTACTAAACACGTACACCGTGACCGCAGGCTTTGAGTAAAACATTCCCGGTAAAAGTGCAAGATCTCACATCTACTGATAGTCACTCAGATTGTTACAAGTCAAATTATATAAATACATAAGTACATGTAAATCAATATAATACTCTTGCAGATTGGTTGCCCTCACGAACCTCGTTGATCGCCGATGAGACCACCACTGCTATCTCGGTCCATATCCTCTGGTAGGCCTTTGGAGTGGGCTTCCCATGCCCTCCCGTGTCAAATCACCCCAGCGTAACTCGACCTCCTGCAGGAGGCAGGCATTTGCCTCGTCCAAGAACCGCCTGGCTCTTTTGCGGCCTCCAATGTGCTCCTCTCCCGCCTCACTGGTCTCTCCAGCATCAATCTCCGCAGAGTGCTGTGATGCCTCCTCCTCTCTCTCCATTATAGGGCAAATTCGGTCAAAAATGTTGTTGATAACAGCTAATTTTTGTTTGCCTATTGCTGTGAAACTCTAATGTTGCCCTCCTTCCTCCCAAAGCAGCTACACCACACCCAGACACACCTTCAATCCCTCTGAGCTCCCTCTCACTCTGTCTCCTCTTCTGCGCATGTCAAGGTGACCCTTGACCTCCAAAATTACAGGAATCGAGCATTGCCATGCCGTTGCTAAGGACGGCAGCAATTTATGGCAGGACAAAAAAATGTAATGCTACTGCCGATTTGCAAAAATGTAAACTAGGTGTTTTGAGAATGGGCGAGAAGCCGGCGATCTGAAAACCCTTTTTTACCGCCCATGCCGGATATAGCGCCCATTTTTGGGTGATAAGCACAAAAATGGAGGTTCTAGCCCAAAGACTTGTGCTCCAGAACTAGCAGCGCCTCTAGCCAAGCTGTTCCAGTACAGCTATAACACTGACATCAACCTGACAATGTGGAAAACTTTTGAGGTATGTCCTGTTCACAAAATCTGGACAATTATCACCCTATCAGTCTACTCTCAATCATCAGCAAAGTGATGGAAGGTATTGTTGACAGTGGTATCAAGTGGCAATTACTCACCAATAACCTGGTTATCAGTTTGGGTTCCGCCAGGACCACTCAACTCCAGATTTCATTACAGTCTGCTTCCAAACAATGGACAAAGGAACTGAATTCCTGAGGTGAGAGTGACTGCCCTTGTCATCAAGGTAGCAATTGACCGAGTGTGGCACCAAGAAGTGTTAGTAAAACTTAAGTCAATGGGAATGAGGGGTAATCTCTACACTGGCTGGAGGCATACCCAGCACAAAGGAAGATGATTAAGAACTTAAGAATTAGGAGCAGGAGTAGGCCATAAGACCCTTCGAGCCTGTTCCACCATTCAATAAAATCATGGTTGGTCTCCGACCTCAACTCCTCTTTCCTGCCCTATTTCTACATCCCTTGATTCCCCTAGAGTCCAACAATCTATCTCAGCCTTGAATATAATGAGTCAGCATCAAACAGCCCTTTCAGGAAGAGAATTCCAAAGATTAACAACTCTCTGAGTGAAGAAATTCCTTCTCTTCTCAGTCATAAAATCTATAGAAAGAAATAAAGGACGGTATCCAATTAAAAACAAGGGCATACAATGTGGCCAAAACTAGTGGGAGCAAAGTAGATTGGGAGGCGTTTCAAAGCCAGCAAAGAATGACTAAAAAAATGATTAAGAGAGGGAAGATACAAGACAAAGTTGAATGAGTTTGTTGACGGTTGGAGTTTGTGAAACCACAAGACAAAGTTGAACGAGTTTGCTGATGGTTGAAGTTTGGAAACTAGCTGTTTTTTTAGCCTCAAGGCCATCAAACTATTGAAACAGAACAAACAGACTGACTATGGAACAAGGGGGTATAAAGTTGACTGTAATTGGGATCTTGGGACTACAGTCGTGAAACTAGGAAGACGTTGGTCCGTCTAACCCAGCGAGCCTATAGCCAGCGTGAACTGACCACTCGCAGGGCTGTACATACTAGTAATGTATAAGTGTACTCGAGACTATTGGTGAATGTTATAAGCTTAAACACTGAATACATCATCTTAGTTAGTTTGCATCTGATTAATCGAATAAAGTTAGGTTGAATTGGATTTGAATCTACCAGGTGATTCTTTTGTAACTCTCAGTTTGGACACAGAAGTAGGTAAAGTTCCTACAGTATTGGCGGCCGCGGCAGGCAAAGAGCAATGACAGAATCAAACCCAGGGGGTAAAACTATGAATGAACTAGTCACGAAGTATGTGGGAAATTACCCCTATGAGAGGGATGGGTACGCCGCATAATAAATGGGGATGAGCCGGTAAATGCGGCTGAGGTGTTCAGAGAAGAAAGACTGCAAAGAGTCCACCATAGGGAGTGCCAGCAAAGAATACAGGATTAAGAGAAGGCTACAGATGCAGCGGAGAATGGTGTGTATGATGACCACAGCAGAAAGGGGAGTAGAGGCCACCAACAGGCTGGAATTCAGTCAAATCCGACCTCCTCCCATGAACCCCATGCGCCAACGGAGGTATCAGGCACCAGACGTGGATGCTGAGGAGGGTGACCTGGGGACCTTAGACCATGAGTTTGTAATCCCGTACACCTCAAAAGATCTGAAAGAAATGTCTGGGGGATTAAATTGGAACCCAGAGGGGACCCACAGGAACTTTTCATGGCAGTAGAACAAATAGCTAGTTTGAACGGCCTTGATGCAGAGGAGGAAAAGAAACTCATGCTGTTCGCACTCCCCACCGTGATCTATGCGGGTCTCCCGGAAGAGGAAAAGAAAGGAGGGAGCACTCTGGAGCAGCTAAAGAGTAGAATAGTTAAGGCAATGGGGTTGGATGTGGGAAGCCCATTCCAACTCCTGAACCAGGTAAAACAAGAACCAGTCGAGCACCCGATAGCTTTTGCTGAACGATAATGGCCCACTTATAATATCGTGATGGGTGGAGCATTGCATAGGATGGTGTTGTGATATATTCCTTACGACATCACAAACATACTCAGACTTCACAAGCTGGCTTCAACACAGGAACTTGTCAGGTGACCTGTCACCTGATGTCTTTATTGCATTTACAGCAATGGTTGCATTACCACCGTAGTCCACTAGGTGGATCAGTAGTCCACTAGGTGGAACTATATATTACACTTCTCCCTCCTTAATGAAGAAGTAATTATAACACACAATCATCATACATAAATTGCATGGTTATACAAAACAAAAGATATGGACTTATTGTGCCATATTTACAAATCAAACTTTCTGTTTCGAAGAGGATACCTTCACTCTCGAACAGAACCTTCTAAACATGGTGTCAAACTCAGACTCATTCTAGGCTGATCCTGAGGAAAGTTTGTCTCCAAGGGATGCCCTTGATCTATATTTGAACTCTCTTCAACTTCATACTGTTTGTTTGCCTGATTCGGACTCATACTTAAATTCTGACTTACTCTTGGACTTGTGTTTAGTACATTTGACGTAGGATGTGCTACTGGTACTTTACTTGTATCAAAACTATCTGATGAGTCACGAATAATCAAATCATTCCAACCTTCAACTCCTTCCACATCTGTAGGTAAAATATGATCAATGTGAACAAACCTAACCTGTCATGATCAAACATCTTGACCAAATATGTGCGAGGACCACATATCTTCACCACTCTTCCTGGTAACCACTTTAACCATTTATGGTGATGGTTCTTCACTCTCACCTTCTGATTTAATGTCACCCTTCTCTCTCTTACTCTACCTGTCACGATTCTCTTTAGATATATCATAGTGAACTAACATGGTGCCCTCTACCAATTGGCTTTTACATTCCTTGAATGCTGTGTCGCATTCTTCTGACAATAGCTCATTTAGTGTAGGTAAATTTGGTAGGAATGTCCTATAATAGTTCAAAATATCCAAAAATGATCAAAGTTCAGTGACATTCTTGGGAGTTGGTGCATTTCTGATTGCATCCAGCTTTCCCTTGGTTGGATGTAAACCACCTTTGTTTACTCTGAGCCCGAACTATTCCACTGAGTTTTGAAATAACTCACACTTGTGAGCAGTCACTCATACTCTGTGCTTCTCTAGCCATTTGAGCTGTTCATTTAACATGTTATTATGGATTTGCCTGTTTGGTGCTGAAATGAGTACGTCATCTGAATAACATACTACCTCTTCAATGCCTTGCAAAATCTGGTTCATCACCCCATGGAATATGACGGGGGTGGAAGACACTCCAAATGATAGACTATTAAATTGATATAGGCCTAGATGAGTATTTATAGTCAAGTATATATGACTTGGACTCCTCATCGAGTTCAAATTGTAAGGAGGCATTTGTAAGATCTAACTTTGAGAAGATCTGACCACATGTCAGCATTGTGAACAAATCTTCTACATTTGGCAATGTATTGGGGAGATTACCCTCTAGAATCTGGTTTATGGTTACTTTACAATCCCCACACAAACTTACCTTATCATCTGACTTAGGTATAACAACAATGGGTGTAGCCCAATTGCATAGATCTATCTTAGAAATAATGTTCTCAGTCTCTAGTCTTTTGAGTTCTTGCTCAACTTTCTCCTTGAGTGCATATAGTACAGGACATGCCTTGCAGAAAACTGGTCTAGCGTAAAACTGATGCCAGGGATAACTTCAGGGGCGTGCACATGGCGGCTGGCCACTTACGGGGCGTTAGTTAAAGGGGAGGTGGCGTGCGTAAATAAAGAATCAGTGGACTTACCTGTCACAGCTCGTTGCCTCCTTGATCGCAGGGTCCATGCCATGATCTGGCAACCCGGCACTCTATTTGAATGCTGGGCTGATGGCACAGCACCCTGCTCCCTGGTGGCCCAGGTTGGGCCCCGCAGAGTCTGCAGCTTGGCCCTCCCCCTTAATTAAGGGGAAGGCCCATTCTACGCAGCAGTGCTACGTGGCCCAGTGCATATCGCTGCACCCCGCTATCTCTGCTTCCGTCCCATTAGCGCTTCAGAGAGGATGTGGAGCTCATTTTCTTGCTCTCCACTTCTTCTCGGGGGCGGTAACCCCAATTTCGCGAGCAGGGCGGGACTTCCGCGCCTGGCACAGGAACTCCCGCCTCACGGATGTTACCGTCCCCAAACAGGGCACTACACAATTTCCCAGCCGAGATGTTCAAAGGCTGCGCCCCGGGTCACTGATGCCTCCCTTGATGTGCTGCTGGGGGGCTGCGAGGATTTAAAGGGATGTACTGATCTCCAGCAATGGGAGGAGAAAACCTGTGGCAGAAATGAAGAAGGCGTGATTGGAGATTGTTCAGAAAGTGTGCAGAAGGGACAGAGAACCATGCTCCTGGTGCAGTGCAGGAAGCAGTTTAATTACCTAACCAGGTCAGGTCAGTTGCACATTCATCTACATCCTGCTGTGTGCAACATCCAACACCCTCACTCTACCTTTTAAAGCTTTCTTCATCACAGCATTCCTCACACCCACTTACGTTGCAGGTACACCCATCCTTCTCTGTCTGTGCTTTTCCTCACATCCCCACCTATCCATCCACCACTAGCACTCACCCACACCTTTATGCAATTTCATGGCTCTCCCTGATACCCACCCTCACCCTCCATCCATTGGATGAACACATGCCATCACAGTCACTCATAGGTCTGTTCATTCGCTTGTTGCAGAAGAAGAAAGCACAGAACACTAGGGAAAGGGAAAGAATAGAGGTGGTTCTCCAAACGTCTCACAACTGACAATCACAGAGAAGGAGATATTGGAAATCAGTGGAGCTTTGGCGTCCCTGGCCATTGGAGATGGGGAGCTCCCAGCAACCTGGTGACAAAATTAAATATGAGCGACCCATATATTATATGAAACTGAGTCATGTTGACTTGATTTCAACAGCGAGTGAAATATGATCATCTTCGTAATGATAACTTGCAACATATTCTTACCTTGCCAGGACTAATTCATGTCTTTTATCTCCAGTAGGGCCTTCACACAGAAGTTGGTGGAGGTCACCGAAAACGATTCCTCCGAGGAGCTGAGTCCTCCTGAAGGTGCACCATCACAGGGCTCATGCAGACCGTGCACCGGCTCAGATACTCTCACTTCAGTGGGACCACCTTGGCAGATAGTTGCATTTTCACCTGGTGACTTACACTTCACAGGTAACCAAGAGCAGATGATGGTGACAGGGACAGTAGCGGAGAGGTCATGTCGGAGGGCACAGCCCTCTCCAAGCTCTGCTCAGCTGGACACTGGTGCTGTTCCATGGGGGCCGCAATAAAAAGGAGAATCATTGAGCAGCAGCAGACAACGTGCGATGCACTGACAGGCATTCCAAGCACACTGACCATGATTGCTGTGAGAATGCAGGAGTCCACCTCAAGCATGAGTGTGTTGATGTCAAAGGGAATTGTGACAGTGTCTTCTTCCAGGGATAGAGGTCAGCTCCGTGGAACATCAAACGTGGCTATCAACTGAGTCCATGCACACCTTGACCATGGTCAAGCAGACTCTGGATGCCAACATGTCTGCCACCTTCAATTGGGTGACAGATACCTCAGCCTTGGCCTTACAGTGCTGTCCTGAACTGTACCAAAATGCTCACCAGTAAAGCGGTAGCAGTGAAATGTTGCTGGGTCATGAGGAGGATGATGGCAAAAGTGGACATGAAAGCGGGGACTCCTCTCTAAACGCTTCCACTCCTCACCCATTGCCCCCTCCCGTCAGTCAGAACTCGACATGCTGCCTCGTGTCCCAATGGCCAAGTCTGCCCCTGTATAGGTGCAGGTGGAGCAGTCTTTGGCAGGGCCCCCATGGATGGCAAAATCCAGAGGACGTCGGCTAAGAGCATTTCAACAGCCAGAGCAGGGATCTGAGCAGCCTGCCTCTATCTTTGCTCAACCACAGCGGTTGCAGCACGTAGGGGTAGTAGGAAAAGGAAGGGTAAGGCTCTGTAGTTGCTTTGTTAAGTTTCTATTCTTTATTTAGGACGCATGAATATTATTTTTTTGCACCAGCTTCCCATCTTGTCCATTGCTGGGTGATGGGTGGTAAGTCACTTTTTAACTTGTTTGATGATGAATAGGAAGACATGGATTGATGGGAACCAATGGCGGATGTTCAAGGGAAGGTTAGTTGTTTGCAAGATAGCTTTGTGTCAGTGGAATTGTGGGGGAAGATTGGCCGCCACATGGGCTTGTGACAGGATTCCACTGGTACAACCTAAGTGAATCTTGCATTAATAAGGGCATCCGTTCCATCCCGGGCATCAATGTGAGTAGTTGGGGGTGAATTTCCCTCATCAATTTCCTCATCCTCCCACTGCTCCTCCCCATCTGAGAAGGATCCGAGTTCTTCGTCTTGTTCTTTCTGCTGCTCCCGTCTCTGCCTCTCCCCTCTCTGCTCCCTCTCTGGCGCTCCTCTCTCTCTCGCTCCCCTCTCTGTCGCTCCCCTCTCTATCGCTCACCTCTCTCTCGCTCCCCTCTCTGCTCCCTCTCTGTCGCTCTTCTCTCTCTCGCTCCCCTCTCTGTCGCTCCCCTCTCTGTCGCTCCCCTCCGTCTCGCACCACTCTCTCTCGCTCACCTCTCTCAAGCTCCCCTCTCTGTCGCTCCCTTCTCTCTCTCGCTCCCCTCTCTCTCGCTCCCCTCTCTCTCGCTCCCCACTCTGCTCCCTCTCTGTCGCTCCCCTCTCTGCTCCCTCTCTGTCGCTTCCCTCTCTGTCGCCCCCCTCTCTGCTCCCTCTCTCTCGCTCCCTTCTTTGTCGCTCCCCACTCTGCTCCCTCTCTGTCGCTCCCCTCTCTCTCGCTCCCCTCTCTGCTCCCTCTCTCTCGCTCCCCTCTCTCTCGCTCCCCTCTCTCTCACTCCCTTCTCTCTCGCTCCCCTCTCTGCTCCCTCTCAGTCGCTCCCCTCTCTCTCGCTCCCCTCTCTCTTGCTCCCCTCTCTCTCGCTCCCCTCTCACTCGCTCCCCTCTCTGCTCCCTCTCTGTCGCTCCCCTCTCTGTCGCTCCCCTCTCTGCTCCCTCTCTCTCGCTCCCCTCTCTCTTGCTCCCCTCTCTCTCACTCCCTTCTCTCTCGCTCCCCTCTCTGCTCCCTCTCTGTTGCTCCCTTCTCTCTCACTCCCCTCTCTGCTCCCTCGATGTCACTCGCCTCCCTGTCGCTCCGCTCTCTCTCGCTCCCCTATCTCTCGCACCTCTCTCTCTCGCTCCCTCTCTCTCGCTCCCCTCTCTGTCGCTTCCCTCTCTCACTCCCCTCTCTGCTCCTCTCTCTCTCACTCCCCTCTCTGTCGCTCCTCTCTCTCTCGCTCCCCTTTCTCTCGCTCCCCTCTCTGCTCCACTCTCCCTCACTCCCCTCTCTGTCGCTCCCCTATCTCTCGCACCTCTCTCTCTCGCTCCCTCTCTCTCGCTCCCCTCTCTGTCGCTCCCCTCTCTGTCGCTTCCCTCTCTGTCGCTCCTCTCTCTCTCGCTCCCCTCTCTGTCGCTCCTCTCTCTCACTCCCCTCTCTGCTCCTCTCTCTCTCACTCCCCTCTCTGTCGCTCCTCTCTCTCTCGCTCCCCTTTCTCTCGCTCCCCTCTCTGCTCCACTCTCCCTCACTCCCCTCTCTGTCGCTCCCCTCTCTCTCGCACCTCTCTCTCTCGCTCCCTCTCTCTCGCTCCCCTCTCTGTTGCTTCCTTCTCTGTCGCTCCCCTCTCTTTCACTCCCCTCTCTGTTGTTCCCCTCTCTCTCGCTCCACTCTCTCTCGCTCCCCTCTCTCTCGCTCCCCTCTCTCTCGTTCCCTTCTCTCTCGCTCCCCTCTCTCTTGCTCCCCTCTCTCTCGCTCCCATCTCTCTCGCTCCCCTCTCTGTCGCTCCCCTCTCTGCTCCCTCTCTCTCGCTCCCCTCTCTCTCGCTCCCCTCTCTCTCGCTCCCCTCTCTCGCTCCCTCTCTGTCGCTCCCATCTCTCGTTCCCCACTCTCTCGCTCCCCTCTCTCTTGCTCCCCTCTCCCTAGCTCCCCTCTCTCTTGCTCCCCTCTCTCTCATTCCCCTCTCTCTCGCTCCCCTCTCTGTCGCTCCCCTCTCTGCTCCCTTTCTCTTGCTCACCTCTCTGCTCCTCTCTCTCTCACTCCCCTCTCTCTCGCTCCCCTATCTCTCGCACCTCTCTCTCTCGCTCCGTCTCTCTCGTCCCTTCTCTGTTGCTTCCCTCTCTGTCGCTCCCCTCTCTTTCACTCCCCTCTCTGTTGTTCCCCTCTCTCTCGCTCCACTCTCTGTCGCTCCCCTCTCTGCTCCCTCTCTGTTGCTCCCCTCTCTCTCGCTCCCCTCTCTCTCGCTCCCCTCTCTCTCGCTCCCCTCCGTCTCGCTCCACTCTCTCTCGCTCACCTCTCTCAAGCTCCCCTCTCTGTCGCTCCCTTCTCTCTCTCGCTCCCCTCTCTGTCGCTCCCCTCTCTCTCGCTCCCCTCTCTGTCGCTCCCCACTCTGCTCCCTCTCTGTCGCTCCCCTCTCTGCTCCCTCTCTCTCGCTCCCTTCTCTGTCGCTCCCCACTCTGCACCCTCTCTCTCGCTCCCCTCTCTGCTCCCTCTCTCTCGCTCCCCTCTCTCTCGCTCCCCTCTCTCTCACTCCCTTCTCTCTCGCTCCCCTCTCTGTTCCCTCTCTGTCGCTCCCCTCTCTCTCGCTCCCCTCTCTGCTCCCTCTCTGTCACTCCCCTCTCTGTCGCTCCCCTCTTTCTCGCTCCTCTATGTCTCGCACCTCTCTCTCTCGCTCCCTCTCTGTCGCTTCTCTCTCTGTCGCTCCTCTCTCTGTCGCTCCCCTATGTCTCGCACCTCTCTCTCTCGCTCCCTCTCTCTCGCTCCCCTCTCTGTCGCTCCTCTCTCTCTCGCTCCCCTTTCTCTCGCTCCCCTCTCTGCTCCTCTCTCTCTCACTCCCCTCTCTCTCGCTCCCCTATCTCTCGCACCTCTCTCTCTCGCTCCCTCTCTCTCGCTCCCCTCTCTGTCGCTTTCCTCTCTGTCGCTCCCCTCTCTCTCACTCCCCTCTCTGTTGTTCCCTCTCTCTCGCTCCACTCTCTCTCTCGCTCCCCTCTCTCTCGCTCCCCTCTCTCTTGCTCCCCTCTCTCTCGCTCCCCTCTCTCTCGCTCCCTCTCTGTCACTCCCCTCTCTGCTCCCTCTCTGTTGCTCTCCTCTCTCTCGCTCCCCTCTCTCTCGCTCCCCTCTCTCTCGCTTCCTATCTGTCGCTCCCATCTCTCTCTCGTTCCCCTCTCTCTCGCTCCCCTCTCTCTTGCTCCCCTCTCTCTCATTCCCCTCTCTCTCGCTCCCCTCTCTGTCGCTCCCCTCTGTGCTCCCTCTCTGTTGCTCCCCTCTCTCTCGCTCCCCTCTCTCTCGCTCCCCTCTCTCTCGCTCCCCTCTCTATCGCTCCCCTCTCTGCTCCCTCTCTGTCACTCCCCTCTCTCTCGTTCCCCTCTCTCTCGCTCCCCTCTCTCTCGCTCCCCGCTCTGTCGCTCCCCTCTCTCTCGCTTCCCTCTCTCTCGCTCCCCTCTCTGCTCCCTCTCTGTCGCTCCCCTCTCTCTCGCTCCCCTCTCTGCCGCTCCACTCTCTCTCGCTCCCCTCTCTGCTCCCACTCTCTCGCTCCCCTCTCTGCTCCCTCTCTGTCGCTCCCCTCTCTCTTGCTCCTCTCTCTCTCGCTCCCCTCTTTCTCGCTCCCCTCTCTCTCGCTCCCCTCTTTCTCGCTCCCCTCTCTCTCGCTCCCCTCTCTCTCGCTCCCCTCTCTCTCTGCTCCCTCTCTGTAGCTCCCCTCTCTGTCGCTCCCCTCCCTCTCGCTCCCCTCTCTGTCGCTCCCCTCTCTCTTTTCCCCCTCCCTGTCGCTCCCCTCTCTGCTTCCTCTCTATCGCTCCCCTCCCTCTCGCTCCCCTCTCTGTCGCTCCCCTCTCTCTCACTCCCCTCTCTGTTGCTCCCCTCTCTCTCGCTCCCCCCTCTCTCGCTCCCCTCTCTCTCGCTCCCCTCTCTGTCACTCCCCTCTCTGCTCCCTCTCTGTTGCTCCCCTCTCTCTCGCTCCCATCTCTCTCGCTCCCCTCTCTGTCGCTCCCCTCTCTGCTCCCCTCTCTCTCGCTCCCCTCTCTCTCGCTCCCCTCTCCCTAGCTCCCCTCTCTCTTGCTCCCCTCTCTCTCATTCCCCTCTCTCTCGCTCCCCTCTCTGTCGCTCCCCTCTCTGCTCCCTCTCTGTTGCTCCCCTCTCTCTCGCTCCCCTCTCTCTCGCTCCCCTCTCTATCGCTCCCCTCTCTGTTCCCTCTCTGTCGTTCCCCTCTCTCTCGTTCCCCTCTCTCTCGCTCCCCTCTCTCTCGCTACCCTCTCTGTCGCTACCCTCTCTCTCGCTCCCCTCTCTGCTCCCTCTCTGTCGCTGCCCTCTCTGGCGCTCCACTCTCTCTCACTCCCCTCTCTGTCACTCCCCTCTCTGTCGCTCCCCTCTCTCTCGCTCCCCTCTCTCTCGCTCCCCTCTCTCTCACTCCCCTCTCTGTCGTTCCCTCTCTCTTGCTCCCCTCTCTCTCGCTCCCCTCTCTGTCACTCCCCTCTCTATCGCTCCCCTCTCTGTTCCCTCTCTGTTGCTCCCCTCTCTCTCGCTCCCCTCTCTCTCGCTCCCCTCTCTCGCTCCCTCTCTGTCGCTCCCATCTCTCTCTCGTTCCCCTCTCTCTCGCTCCCCTCTCTCTTGCTCCCCTCTCTCTCGCTCCCCTCTCTCTCGCTCCCCTCTCTCTCGCTCCCCTCTCTGCTTCCTCTCTCTTGCTCCCCTCTCTCTCGCTCCCCTCTCTCTCGCTCCCCTCTCTCTCGCTCCCCTCTCTCGCTCCCTCTCTGTCGCTCCCATCTCTCTCTCGTTCCCCTCTCTCTCGCTCCCCTCTCTCTTGCTCCCCTCTCTCTCGCTCCCCTCTCTCTCGCTCCCCTCTCTCTCGCTCCCCTCTCTCTCGCTCCCCTCTCTCTCGCTCCCCTCTCTATCGCTCCCCTCTCTGCTCCCTCTCTGTCACTCCCCTCTCTCTCGTTCCCCTCTCTCTCGCTCCCCTCTCTCTCGCTCCCCTCTCTGTCGCTCCCCTCTCTGTCGCCCCCCTCTCTCTTGCTCCCCTCTCTGCTCCCTCTCTCTCGCTCCCCTCTCTCTCGCTCCCCTCTCTCTCGCTCCCCTCTCTCTCGCTCCCCTCTCTCTCGCTCCCCTCTCTGTCGCTCCCCTCTCTCTCGCTCCCCTCTCGCTCCCCTCTCTCTTGCTCCCCTCTCTGCTCCCTCTCTGTAGCTCCCCTCTCTGTCGCTCCCCTCTCTCTCACTCCCCTCTCTGTCGCTCCTCTCCCTCTCGCTCCCCTCTCTGTCGCTCCCCTCCCTCTCGCTCCCCTCTCTATCGCTCCCCTCCCTCTCGCTCCCCTCTCTGTCGCTCCCCTCTCTCTCACTCCCCTATCTCTCACTCCCCTCTCTCTCGCTCCCCCCTCTCTCGCTCCCCTCTCTCTCGCTCCCCTCTCTCTCGCTCCCCTCTCTCTTGCTCCCCTCTCTCTCGCTCCCCTCTCTCTCGCACGTCTCTCTCTCACTCCCTCTCTGCTCCCTCTCTGTTGCTCCCCTCTCTCTCGCTCCCCTCTCTTTCGCTCTACTCTCTCTCGCTCCCCTCTCTCGCTCCCTCTCTCTCGCTCCCCTCTCTCTAGCTCCCCTCTCTCTTGCTCCCCTCTCTCTTGCTCCCCTCTCTCTCGCTCCCCTCTCTCTCGCTCCCCTCTCTCTCACTCCCCTCTCTCTCGCTCCCCCCTCTCTCGCTCCCCTCTCTCTCGCTCCCCTCTCTCTCGCTCCCCTCTCGCTTGCTCCCCTCTCTCTCGCTCCCCTCTCTCTCGCACGTCTCTCTCTCACTCCCCTCTCTGCTCCCTCTCTGTTGCTCCCCTCTCTCTCGCTCCCCTCTCTCTCGCTCCTCTCTCTCATTCCCCTCTCTCTCGCTCCCCTCTCTATCGCTCCCCTCTCTGTTCCCTCTCTGTCACTCCCCTCTCTCTCGTTCCCCTCTCTCTCGCTCCCCTCTCTCTCGCTCCCCTCTCTGTCGCTCCCCTCTCTCTCGCTCCCCTCTCTCTCGCTCCCCTCTCTGCTCCCACTCTCTCGCTCCCCTCTCTGCTCCCTCTCTGTCGCTCCCCTCTCTCTTGCTCCTCTCTCTGTCGCTCCCCTCTCTCTCGCTCCCCTCTCTGTCGCTCCCCTCTCTGTCGCTCCCCTTTCTCTTGCTCCCCTCTCTGCTCCCCTCTCTCTCGCTCCCCTCTCTCTCGCTCCCCTCTCTCTCGCTCCCCTCTCTCTCGCTCCCCTCTCTGTCGCTCCCCTCTCTCTCGCTCCCCTCTCTGTCGCTCCCCGCCCTCTCGCTCCCCTCTCTGTCGCTCCACTCTCTCTTTTCCCCCTCCCTGTCGCTCCCCTCTCTGCCTCCTCTCTATCGCTCCCCTCCCTCTCGCTCCCCTCTCTCTCGCTCCCCCCTCTCTCGCTCCCCTCTCTCTCGATCCCCTCTCTCTCGTTCCCTTCTCTCTCGCTCCCCTCTCTCTTGCTCCCCTCTCTCTCGCTCCCATCTCTCTCGCTCCCCTCTCTGTCGCTCCCCTCTCTGCTCCCTCTCTGTTGCTCCCCTCTCTCTCGCTCCCCTCTCTCTCGCTCCCCTCTCTCTTGCTCCCCTCTCTCGCTCCCTCTCTGTCGCTCCCATCTCTCATTCCCCTCTCTCTCGCTCCCCTCTCTCTTGCTCCCTTCTCCCTCATTCCCCTCTCTCTCGCTCCCCTCTCTGTCGCTCCCCTCTCTGCTCCCTCTCTGTTGCTCCACTCTCTCTCGCTCCCCTCTCTCTCGCTCCCCTCTCTCTCGCTCCCCTCTCTCTCGCTCCCCTCTCTCTCGCTCCCCTCTCTATCGCTCCCCCCTCTGCTCCCTCTCTGTCGCTCCCCTCTCTCTCGTTCCCCTCTCTCTCGCTCCCCTCTCTCTCGCTACCCTCTCTCTCGCTACCCTCTCTCTCGCTCCCCTCTCTGTCGCTCCCCTCTCTGTCGCTCCCCTCTCTCTCGCTCCCCTCTCTGTCGCTCCCCTCTCTCTCGCTCCCCTCTCTCTCGCTCCCCTCTCTGTCGCTCCCCTCTCTGTCGCTCCCCTCTCTCTCACTCCCTTCTCTGTTGTTCCCTCTCTCTTGCTCCACTCTCTCTCGCTCCCCTCTCTCTCGCTCCCCTCTCTCTCGCTCCCTTCTCTCTCGCTCCCCTCTCTCTCGCTCCCCTCTCTCTCGTTCCCCTCTCTCTCGCTCCCTTCTCTCTCGCTCCCCTCTCTCTCGCTCCCCTCTCTCTCGCTCCCCTCTCTCTCGCTCCCCTCTCTGTCGCTCCCCTCTCTGCTTCCTCTCTATCGCTCCCCTCCCTCTCGCTCCCCTCTCTGTCGCTCCCCTCTCTCTCACTCCCCTCTCTATTGCTCCCCTCTCTCTCGCTCCCCCCTCTCTCGCTCCCCTCTCTCTCGCTCCCCTCTCTCTCGCTCCCCTCTCTCTCGCTCCCCTCTCTCTCGCTCCCCTCTCTCTCGCTCCCCGTTCTGTCGCTCCCCTCTCTGCTCCCTCTCTCTCGCTCCCCTCTCTCTCGCTCCAC